>NC_135595.1:16461565-16762903 GCF_965152235.1 Eretmochelys imbricata
CATTCCTCCATCTTTGACGCTGGAGCTGGGATCTCCCTCAATGATAACTTTGTGAAGCTCATCTCTTGGTAAGGCCCAGCAGAGGGATGCTGCACTTAGTCCTAAGCAAAGGGATAGGTCTGAAAACCAGCCTCTCCTAGAAGGCTGGGGTGGAGGGGTCCAGTATGCTTTGGAGTCTAGTGACCACTCTCCAGAGTGGATCAAGAACCAACAGGTTCCATCAATTGCATCTCACTTGCCTGGCATGAGTCTGGGTTCCCCTAGCCATAGAGTATGCTTGGAGCGCCTTGGCCTAGTCCCATGCACAAATGGCCCCCGTAACCCAGCTGAAGACTTCTGGGTGAACGACTGGCTAAATCTGAGGGTCCCAGTCCAGATCTAGTGAGGTCACTGGCCCTGGAGCTAAGCTCCAGGTGGAGAACAGGAGATATGCCAGAGATCCCACAGGAAGACTGAGGAACAAACCCAGATCTCCTGAGTTCCAGTCAGTGCCTTAAGCACAAGGTCCTCTACTACCTCTGCCTTCTTCCAACCATCCTCAATTGGTCCAGAGGCCTATTGGCATGTGGCTGATCCAATAGGGATGGGAAACCAGGAGCCCCCTAGAAGTCATGTGGAAACATCCAGTTGAGAGGGTCTCCTTTGTGGTCAGGGTTGTCCACTTGGTGTGGGAGGTGGCTGAGAGCTGAACTTGTCCCTCTTCTCTTCCCATAGGTATGACAATGAATATGGCTACAGTAACCGCGTTGCCGACCTCTTGAGTCACATGTACACCAAGGAGAACTGAGCGCCTGTCCCACTTACATTCCAGGCCATCTGAAGAATCTGCTTCACCCCCTCTAGACATATTTGGCCACGAGATCATCCTATCTTAATGCTTCAACCACACAGCCCCAAATGCTGCGCCTCGTCCGTCCCCGTAAACCTCTGTACGTGTCCATGTGCGTGTGAATCCTGCTCTCACAGCAGCCTGCGTGCGCCTAACCAGAAAACTGCACCAACGCCTCCCCCGGGGGAAGGAGTCTAGCCCTGGGTTAGTAGTGGTCTGTGGCAGTAGTGTCATTGAGATTTCATAAGTGTTGGAAATAAAAGCCACTTAAAGTTGCAGAAACATGGGTGAGATTGTTCAGATCCTTTATTCCCACCTGCTTCTGAAGCCTGGGGCCCAATAAGATCATGGCTTCAGAGCTAGACTATTTGTGTAGTCCTCGAACTGCAAATGTAGTGTAGTAGCACCGTATCTCAAATGGTACCGTAGTGCCAGGTGCTGCACGCACAATCCCTGCCCCAAAGAGCTAAGCCTAAATACACAAGGAGGGGAAACTGAGGCAAGGCCCAGTCAGTGCCTTTCAGCACAAAGTAGGTCCTGAAGACACTCTAACAGGGTCCTGACCTGCAAACCACATAGCTGCAGATTTTTCATGGGGCCACCTCTCTAATTGCTTGTTTCTCTGCTGAATGTTTGTCACCTGCCTGTAGTCCATGGACCGTTGGTTGTCTGCCACTGAGCACCATCGGAGCAAGATCACCCCCAGCCAGAGTTGGGATCTGTAATGACAGCTGCTGCCTTGTCTCTGTGCAAGGGGTTGGAGCAGATCTTGGTGGCTAGGGCCATGGGCGTCCCACCATGGTGGGGCAGAGAAATTAAAGCATCGCTGATGGTGCAGCGTTCAGGGGCTTCATAGTGACATCCTTAGAGCCTGGAGAGTCGTCCCGACCTCTCCAGCAAGGGCTTGTCCACACCTGATCTCTGAATGGAGCCATTCAGGGCTTTGCCTCGTTGCTTGGCTCCAGTCGACCAGCTGTTGCAGATTCTCCATAAAGGTCTCCATTGTGTCTAGCTGGGCATGACACCATCTTGGCAAAGGGCCGTTCTCACCCAAAGCAGGATGCTGGGTTTTGGCAGCAACTGGGCCCTTTGCGCTTGGTGTGCGCTTTCCTAGCATGTCCCTTCCACAGAGGCTGGGGCACTCACATGCTGAAATGCTAGGTTTTTGCCCAGAAAACACCCCCTGCTTCTGTCAGGTGTAGCTGAAGCACTGTCCCCAAAGGGTGAAGGGGCCAATAGCTGGCCTGTGCCCCCTGGGTCACAGCCTGCAGTGCCTTTTGAAAAAGGCAGCCCAGACTTGCAACCCTGGAGTCTTTGATATCTCTGCCTTTCTTGGCTGCTGGAGAGGAATTCTATTCTAGCAGCTTCAGCCAGGACCTCACTGTGGTAGGCACATCACAATCCTAAGAATGGTCCTAGTGGGTCAGACCCATGGTCCGTCTAGCCCAGTGTCCTGTTCAGTAGTGCAGGCTTCAGAGGGAATTAACAGAACAAGGCAGTTCCAGAGGGATCCATCCCCTGTCCAGTCCTGGCTGCTGGCATTGAGTTTTAAGGACACGTAGAGCATGACATTTTGTCCTGGGCCATCTTGGCTAAGAGCCATCAATGGACCTATCCTCTGAACTTAACTGGGCTCAAAAGAGAACTAGTTATAATTTTGGCTCTCCAACATCCCCTGGCAGTGAGTTCCACAGGCTGGCTGACTGTTGGGTGAAGGACGTATTCACACTTGTCTTACACCTGGTGCCTGCCCTCTTGATAGAGTGACCCCTAGGTCTTAGGGTTGTCCCCACACATAACTCTCCTCAACACTGTTCCTGGTTTTATAGATTCATATTCCCCCTCAGTCACCTTGTTTCTAAGCCAAACTGTCCCGGTCTTTTCCATTTCAGCACATGGAAGCTGTTCCATACCCCAAATCATTTTTGTTGCCCTTCTCTGTACCTTTTTCCATTTCTAATGTGTGGTTTTTTGAGATGGGGGCACAGAAGTGCACCAAGTACTCAAGGCGGGGACATACCATGGGTTTATACAGTAGTGGCATATTTTCTGTCTTACTGTCTCTCTCCCTTTCCTAAGGGTTCCTAACATGTGTTAGCTTTTTGACAGCTGCTGCACATTGAGCAGCTGTCTGCAGAGGACTATCCACAATACCCACCTGACCTTTCATGAGCAGTAACAGCAAGTTAGACTCCATCATTTTGTAGGTAGAGTGGGGATTGTTTTCCCTTGTGTGTTACTTCGCATTTATCAACACTGAATTTCACTTGGCCTTGTGTTATCTAGTTTAGCGGTATCCCTTTGTAACTCTTCATCATCAGCTTTGGACTTCCCTAGCTTGAGTAACTCTGTGGTGTTTGCAAACTGGTCCTGGTACAGATCCCTAGGGCACCCCACTATTTACCTCTTGCCATGGTGAAAACTGACCATTTATTCTTAGGTTGGGGTTAAAAGATAGGAAACAGTTACTGCAATCTAACTATACAATAAACTACAGCTGGTAGAAGGCAATAATGGGTCAATAGTGACCCACAGTGGGTATGGTATCCCATGCACCCAGATAATGTGGCTCTGGGGCTGGCCTAGGGACCACCTCAGGGTCTGGTTTGAAAAATGTAACTAGTGGGTGAAGGAGGCTGGCAGTAGAGAGGGGGTGACAGCTCACTGAGGGTTGGGGGCACACAACAGGCCAGGAACAGCCTTGGAAGAGAAGACAAGCAGCTGGTGGTTGAGGGGATAGAGAAGGGGAGCCAGGGGTGGGGTAGACAAAGCACCATAGCTCAGATCTATTACCCATGTATGACAGAAGGGAAACTGAGTCACAGAAGGCAAAGGGCTTTGGAAGGGTGGGCTTGATAGCGTGGGGCTTATAAGTTAACTCTCTGAAAACCCTATCTGCTGCTCCCCACATATTCTGTGCCCCACAACCCCATCCTCCTTACCCACTGGCACTTGCTTTGACTGCCTGCAACCTCGATTTACTTTCCCTTGGAAGGGGAAGTAGCAGCTGTTCCTCCTGTGTGTGAAACTCCTGAGTAATCCAGCATGGCCCTAGACCTTCTGTGGGAGGGGAAAACCCAGGCTGGGTTTAGCAAAACTCTCCTGCTCTAACCACTAGACCCACTCCCTTCCCACAAGTGGAACTGGAAGCCGGGAGTCCTGGTTCCCAGCTCCAACCGCTAGACCACAACCCAGCAGTCCTATTATTTGCCTCTTAAAATCTAGGCCAGGTGAGCTGATTAAAATGGCAACCCCAGGCTGCCCCCTAGTGGCCAATGTGGCTATGATGGGGAGGAAGAGCCCCTTCTTCAGCAAGGTCACCCTGCGTGGCATCAGCCTCCAGCTCCCAGGCTGCGACTGATCCACTCAGGGGCTGACGTCAGCGGGAAGCGAGGCCCAGGACACGAGCCAGGGTGTGTGGAGCAGCGGCGGGGATGCAGGATGGGGACGTGCAGAGACAGCAGCGCGGGGCCCAGCCTCAGACCTCTCGGCAGGTTGGGAAGGGCCAATAGCCGCCGTCAGCCCTGTAGCGCCCGTGTGAAGCGGCAGGGGCGACCTGGCTGAGGCATCAGCCGCGGCATCCTGGGGATTTGGGTTCTGGGAGCAGCTAGAGGCTGCAGATGAGGTGCCAGTGGGATGGACATGGCCCAGACCCGGCGAGAGATCAGCCCTGCCCTGTCTGAGATCAGGGCCCCGTCGTGCCAGGCGCTGCCCAGACCCGGCAAGAGACCGGCCCTGCCCCAGCTGAGATCAGGGCCCCAACGTGCCAGGCGCTGCCCAGACCCGGAAAGAGACAGTCCCTGCCCCAGCTGAGATCAGGGCCCCAACGTGCCAGGCGCTGCCCAGACCCGGAAAGAGACAGGCCCTGCCCCAGCTGAGATCAGGGCCCCGTCGTGCCAGGCGCTGCTCAGACCTGGTGAGAGACAGGCCCTGCCCCAGCTGAGATCAGGGTCCCGTCATGCCAGGTGCTGCCCAGACCCGGCGAGAGACAGGCCCTGCCCCAGCTGAGATCAGGGCCCCAAAGTGCCAGGTGCTGCCCAGACACACAGCAAGAGATAGGCCCTGCCCCAGCTGAGATCAGGGTCTCATCGTGCCAGGCGCTGCCAAGACCTGGCGAGAGACTGGCCCTGCCCCAGCTGAGATCAGGGTCCCGTCATGCCAGGTGCTGCCCAGACACACAGCGAGAGACAGGCCCTGCCCCAGCTGAGATCAGGGTCCCGTCATGCCAGGCGCTGCCCAGACCCGGCGAGAGACAGGCCCTGCCCTGTATGAGATCAGGGCCCCATCGTGCCAGGCGCTGCCCAGACCCAGCCAGAACCAGTCCCTGGCCCTAGATGTCACAATCTCCATAGAAAGGGGTGATTATGGTGCCCATTGTACTGACAGGCAAACTACGGCCCCAAGAGATGCAGTGACTCTCCTAAGGTCACAAAAGCAGCCTGTGGCAGAACTGAATATTGAACCGAGATGTCCGAGTCCAGGGTCTTAACACTAGCCCAATCCTGGCACCCCACTGGGGGCACCAGGGCCAGCCAGCTGTCAGGGGAGAGCCCCCTTGAGCTGGGACATCAGGGGCAGTCCAGACTGCCAGGGCAGAGCCCCCCACCCCCTCACTGTAGCACAGCACCCCCTATCGGGGCAGCCTGACTCCAGCTGGGGATTTATGGCAGCTTGCTGGGAGGGATCTAATTGCAAAGAGTCAGGGTGTGGATCTAACCAGAGGGGCAGTGGCAGGGGACGGTGCTTCTGCCACCCTCCCATCCCAGCTCCGGATAAAGGGTTCAGAGAAAATCCCAGCCGCTTACGCAATGGGATTAGGCACAAAGTCAGGGAAATCCTTAGAGCTGCTGGATGCAGCAGTGAGGAACATCTGGCCAGGCTGCTCTGGATTGAGCCATTTATGGGGGGCGGGGGAAGGGGAAATGATTGTTTAACCCACTATTGTCCCCTGGATCTGGCTTCCACAGACCACTTTAGCTTCAAGATGTGGAGTGTAGCCAGAATTCAACTCCACTTCCAGTGCCGGGGATGGAACCCAGGAGTCCTGGCTCCCAGCCCCCCAGCTCTAACCACTAGACCCCCACTCCCCGCATAAAACCCAGGAGTCCCAAGTCCTCCTCCCCTTCTCAAACCAACTACACCCTTCTGTTATTAATGCCTCCCCATGCACGGTGGGGATCTTTAGACCTTATTGCTGTGGAAACGGGCTGGAAGACTACAGCTCCCATAGTGCACTGCTGCCAGCGCTTGCTGCATCACGGGAAATGTAGTCTAGTGAACGAATGACTACAACTCCCATGCTGCCCCGCTCGCCATACTGGGTGCACAGCCTCATGGGAGGTGTAGTCCGATGGTACTGTAACCGTCTCTGATTCCCATAGTGCTTTGCTCCCAGACCAGCTGGGTGCGCGTTGCATCATGGGTGTTGTAGTCCAATTACCCAGTTAGACCAATCAAAAGGCTGGTCCAAGGGAAACTAGTAGCTACAGCTCCCAGAGTGCACTGGGGCAGGGCATGAGTCCATCCACCTTGCGGCTCGTTGCGGCGCATGTGCGAGAGACTGGTGGGGTCTAGTGAGTGTCAGGGGCGAGGAGCTCGGACTCCTGGGTTCTCTCCCTGGCCCCGGGAGGGAAGTGGGGTCTATTGGGTTAGAGCAGGGGATTCTGGGAGCCAGGACTCTTGGGTTCTCTCCCTGGCCCCGGGGTGTGTGTGGTGTCTAGGGGGTTAGAGCAGGGGGTTCTGGGAGCCAGGACTCCTGGGTTCTCTCCCTGGCCCCGGAGGGTGTGTGGTGTCTAGGGGGTTAGAGCAGGGGGTTCTGGGAGCCAGGACTCCTGGGTTCTCTCCCTGGCCCGGGAGGGGAGTGGGGTCTGTTGGTTTAGAGCAGGGGATTCTGGGAGCCAGAACTCCTGGGTTCTCTCCCTGGCCCGGGAGGGGAGTGGGGTCTATTGGTGTAGAGCAGGGGGTTCTGGGAGCCAGAACTCCTGGGTTCTCTTCCTGGCCCGGGAGGGGAGTGGGGTCTATTGGTTTAGAGCAGGGGATTCTGGGAGCCAGGACTCCTGGGTTCTCTCCCTGGCCCCAGGGTGTGTGTGGTGTCTAGGGGGTTAGAGCAGGGGATTCTGGGAGCCAGGTCTCCTGGGTTCGATCCCTGTCATTCTCCGCAGGCAGGATCCGGGCAGTGCCAGACGGGCCCCCCCACCCCCACACTGATCCTGGCGCCACCGCAGCCATGACCCTCTTCCACTTTGGGAACTGCTTCGCTCTGGCCTATTTCCCCTACTTCATCACCTACAAGTGCAGCGGCCTGTGAGTGCCTGGTCTGGGGTCTGTACTTCCGGGCAGGGGCTCTGCCTAGCTGGGGAGGCAGGGTTTGGGGTGCAGTGATGCTCGGGGGGAGGGCTGGGCTGGGTATCCTGCCTGAGGGGCGGGATACCAGGGTAGATGGGCCCCTGGGGCTGAGCGGGGTGGTGAGTGGGATACCGGGGTAGATGGGGCTGAGCGGGGTGGTGAGCGGGATACCGGGGTAGATGGGCTCATGGGGCTGAGGGGGCGGGATACCGGAGTAGATGGGGCTGAGTGGGGCAGCGGGGAGGAGCTGGGATACTGGGATAGACGGGCCCATGGGGTCCCGCGGGATACCAGGGTAGATGGGCCCCTGGGTCTGAGTGGGGTGATGCGCGGGATACCGGGGTAGATGGGCCCCTGGGGCTGATCCTACTGTGAATCAAGGTCTTGGTGACACCCCCCCCCACCCATTGTTTGGGCTAGTGGATTCCTCTCTCTGCCATGAACCTGCTTTTGCTCCTGGGACAGCAGGGGTGGCTGTGGGGGGAGGGGTTGGATTGTCCTGGGTTGGGAGCAACATTGGGGGGCCCCCTCCATGTGACCCCAGCTGATCTCTTCCCCCCCGTCCCCCGCAGGTCAGAGTATAACGCTTTCTGGAGATGCGTCCAAGCTGGGGCTACCTATCTCTTTGTCCAGCTCTGCAAGGTGAGGGGTACATCTCTCGCTGACCTCAGGGCTGGGAGCCAGGGCTCCTGGGTTCTATCCCCAGTTCTGGGAGGGGAGTGGGCAGGAAGCAGAATCAGAGACTACGGGGGCCTATTGACCTGACCTGGGGGTGCTGGGCCCGTTGCTGTGATGTTATCTCATCTCCCGTTGCTTTTTCATTCCAGATGCTGTTCTTGGCCACTTTCTTTCCCACCTGGGAGGGTGCAGCCGGGGCTTATGATTTCGTGGGGGTAAGTTCAACTCGGGGAAGGGGGGAGAGCCCCAGGCTGGGCTAGCAGGAGGCTGCGGGTCGGGAGTTAGGGGCATTGTTTAACCCCTCGTATTCCCTAGGAGTTCATGAAGGCCACAGTAGACCTGGCTGACCTGGTGGGGCTGCACCTGGTGATGTCGAGGAATGCGGGGAAGGGCGAGTACAAAATCATGGTGGCAGCCATGGGATGGGCCACGGCCGAGCTCGTCATGTCCAGGTGGGACCCGCCCTCCCGCTAAGCCGGGCCAGGTGGGGTCAGGGCTTGGATGGGAGACCTCCCGTGGTGGCCGAGGCGCCCCCGTGTGGTGCTAGGGGGCGCTGTGCTGTGGTGGGCGGTGAGGGCCTAAGTTCCTGCTAAGCTGCATGGAGAGATGCCCCGCCCCCACCCCCAGACCTGCCTCAGTGCCCCTGCCCTGGCGCCCGTGCCCCGACCCAGCCCCGGACCAGAGCTGCTGGGGGGAGTCCTCTCTCCCCGCTGTAGCCCCGGGGCAGCCTGCTCCCCAAACCCCTCATCCCCAGCCCCACCCCAGAGCCCGCCCCCTGACCCAAGCCCTCACCCGCCCCCACCCCAACCTTCTGCCCCAGCTCTGAGCCCCTCATCCCTGACCCCACCCAAGAGCCTGCACCCCCAGCTGGAACCCCCACACTCCAGCCCTGAGCTCCTCATCCCCAGCCCCACCCCAGAGCCTGCACCCCCAGCCAGAATCCTCAGCCCCCCCCCCCTCACTCCCAACCCTCTACCCCAGCCCTGAGCCCCTCATCCCCAGCCCCACGCCAGAGCCCGGACGCCCAGCTGGAACCCTCACACCCGAGCTCTGAGCCCCTCATCCCTGATCCCATCTCAGAGCCTGCACCCCCAGCCGCAACCCTCACCCCCATACCCCAGCCCTGAACCTCTCATCCCTGACCCCACCCCAGAGCCCGCACCCCCAACCGGAGCCCTCACCCCACCCCGAGCCCCTCACCCCGCCCCAGAGCCTGCACCCCCATCCCGCACCCCCAGCCGGAGCCCTCACTCCCCCCGCACCTCAACCCGCTGGCCTAGCCCTGAGCCCCCTCCCACATGCTGAACCCATCGGCCCCACCCCTGCCACATGAATTTTGTTACATGCACCAATATGGAGGTGACGTGTCGCACAACAGACTTCATTCCGCACATGGGTGGGAAAAGTTAGAGGGAACGCTGGTGAGGACTCTCCTCCGTTAGTCAGGGCCGGCGCCAATACCCCAGGGCAGCTCTAGGGGGTGCCGAGCTGCATGGGGGCAGGGTGTGGGGCTCTCCCCTGGCAGGCAGGGTTGGCCCCAATTCCCTAGCGCAGCACTAGGGGCCGTTATGCCACAGTGAGCAATCACTGACTCTGGGCCCTGTAAAGCGTCATTGGGACAAAGGATTCTCTTTCCTTCCCATCCTGACGTTCTGTGCGGCTGTTCCCCAGCAGCCCCAGAGCTGGCTGCATCTCAGTGCTGGGCGAGCCCTCCCTGCCTGTCCCAGCTGCGGTGTTTGAGCCGAGCAACCTCAGACCGTCCCTGTGTCTCTGTCAGGTGCATTCCTCTCTGGGTGGGAGCCCGCGGCATTGAGTTTGACTGGAAATATATCCAGATGAGCATCGACTCCAACATCAGCCTGGTGAGAGCCCCTCTACTGCTGCCTGGGCCTTCTGCTGTGAGCTTCCCCGGGACAGTGTCCTAGCCTCAAGGGAGGGGACGCTGCAGTGCTGTGAGCTTCCCCGGGACAGTGCCCCAGCCACAAGGAATTTGACATGTCAGTGCTGTGACCTTCCCCGGGACAGTGCCCCAGTCCCAAGGAAGGGGATGCTCTGGCGCTGTGAGCTTCCCCGGGACAGTGTCCTAGCCTCAAGGAATGGCATGCCAGTGCTGTGAGCTTCCCCGGGACAGTGCCCCAGGGAAGGGGACGCTCTGGTGCTGTGAGCTTCCACAGGACCGTGCCCCAGATGACCTGGGTGGGGAGTGGACAGATCGGTGCTGTGATCTTCCCCTGAGCAGTGCCCCCGTTGTGGGAGGTGGGGCACTGGTGCTGCGCTCTTCCCCAGGGCAGTGCCCTGCCCTCTCTGACACACTCCTGCCCTGCGTTCCCTCCCCAGGTTCACTACATCGCCATGGCTGCCCTGGTATGGATGTTCACCCGCTACGACCTGCCCAAGCACTATCGTCTGCCCCTCACCCTGCTGCTGGGCCTCAGTGTCTACAAGGCCTTCTTCATGGAGTGAGCAATGGGGGCGGGGCATGGGAGCGGAGCCTCTGGGAGCAGGGCACAGAGCTCCAGGGCAGTTGGGGGACCTGGCTGGAGTTGGGGGTCTGGGGAGCGTGGCAGGGCCGGTCAGATTGGGAGGTGAGGGTCCCAGCTGGAGGGGGGACAGGGATCTAGGTGGGGTGCAGGGGCTGGCAACCAGGCCCAGGTTCCTGCTGGACCCGGCTGGGGCCAGGGGGAGGATCTAGGGGCCGGGCAGGCTGGGGCTGTGGTGGGGGAGAGGATTTAGGGTCTGGGGCGGGAGGGGATGATCTGGGCCGAGGGCCCTGGCTGGGGGGTGGGGCTTGTCTTGGGACAGGTCTACCCAGAGAAGTTTTGGGCCCCCGACATCATGTGTGCCAGCATCCCCATCCCTCCCTTTTCACCAGTTATAGGGGTTTTGGGCCCCCTGAGCTCGGAGCCCCGGGACAATCGCAATCCTCCCCTTGTCGGCCCTGAGCATTTCGATTTCCCGCAGATGGCCGTGAACTGCCCTGTCGAAAATCTTCCTCACCCTTGGGTGTCTCCGTTGCGGCCCGCAGCGCCAGGTGCTGTACGTTCACAGAGCGCTCCCGTTCCCTTTCGCTGATAGGGTGGGAGGACACTGTGGTGCTGTGATCTTCCCCCAGGCAGTGCCCCAGCCTTGGAGTTCCTGCTAACTCCCGTCTCTCTCACTCCCCTCCAGATCCTTCGTTCACGTCTTCCTGCTGGGCAGCTGGACGGCGCTGCTGGTCAAAGCTGTTATCACCGGCTTCCTGGCGCTCAGCTCCCTGGGTCTCTTCGTTACCTTGGTCCATGGAAACTAATCGCCCCCACCCCGCCAGGGATACTCTCAGCTCTGCTACCTAGAGACCTTGGGGATGGCTAAACGCCTGGTTTTGCCGCCTGCCGCGGCACCAGATCCGATCCATGTTGGATCCACCAGGACAAGGGTCAGAATAAATGACAGCGGTTGGGGTTTTTTTTTTTTTTTATTTTCAACATTTTTTGTGTGTGGTATTTCTGGTATGGAGGTGTCTTTGTCTTGCTGCTGCCCCCTGCTGGAGGAGACGAGCCCTGGTGTTCATGTCTGTGCCGCCCCCTGCTGGAGGGGACAAGCCCTGCTGTGCGTGTGTGAATGAGTATGAGGGACACCCTCTGCCTCTCAGGGTAGGAATCGACACAGGTCTGCCCAGCTCAGCAGAGGGGGCCGGATCCAGCACAGGATGGCGAACACCAAAGCAGGGATGATTATGGGGCAGGGTGGGAGGGCAACAGCTGGAGTCAGCTCTTGGTGGGCACCGTCCCAGCACTGACTCTTCTGTGAGGCTGGGGATGGTCCCACTCCCTTCCCGGGAGGAATATGCAGGAAATAGGCTCGGGTGGATTGATTTAAATCGCCGATTTTAATCAGGATTCAAATCAGTGACTGTGGGACCCCAGGACTGTAACCAGCCATGTAAATCTGGCTTCCCAGTTGCACTTTCTAGTGGAAACCCTGAGCCTCCTTGGCCAGTAACCATGAAAACCCAGTCATTGCAACAGCGCGGAAGGGACTCAGAGCCCACCCAGGCAGGACCCAGCAACCCTAGCCCGGCCCTGATGGGGGTCCTAGTCCTAAGAACCTCCAATGACGGGGATCCCACGGCCTCCTTTGGCCACCGATTCCAGAGCTGAATTCCCTGGGAGTTAGAGAGTTTTTCCTAATATCCAACCTCCATCTCCCTGGCTGCCAGTTAAGCCCATTCTTGCTTGTCCTGCCTTTGTGGAGAACAATCGATCTCCGTCCTCCTCAGAAGGGCCCTAAACATGGTTGCAGCCTGTTCTCAGATCCCCACTCAGTTGTCTTCTCTCAAGACTAAACAAGCCCAGGGTTTTTATCCTTCCCTCCCAGCTCAGGGTTTGCTCATTTTTGTCATTTTCCTCCCTACTCTCTCTGGTGTATCCCCATAGTTTCCCCCTTCCCCAGTTCTGCACCTGAGACCTCACGTGTTGATTCCCGGCCTTGATGCTAAATTTGGTCCTGCTTTTTGCTAACCGGGGGCAAGAGCCAAAATAAGGATCTGGCGAATGAGGAGTGTTTCGTTCACTGTTTTCTAACAAATCCAAACCCCATAAACATTAAGCCCCTGGATAAATGGCTGCCAAGCTACAGAATTGCTGAAATAGCTGTAAACATTTATTTAAGCAATTCTGTAGTCTAACAACTGTTTGTTCAGGGGCTGAATTTTTCGGAGCATTAGAAAACAGCAAATGACGCATTCCTTATTTGCATGATCGTTTTTTTTGCTCGTGATTTGTGTCAAGCTGCCGTTGAATGGAGATTGGAACTCAATGAAAAATGCACCAAACCAACCTTTCAAAAATGGTTCTTATAATTAAATAAAATGACCTTAAATGTGCGTCTTCTGTGGCCAGCACATTTTTAGGTCATTTTGTTTAACGAATAAAAGCCATTTTAAAAGGCAGGTTTTGTGCCTTTTTGAAATGAATTCCCCCCCCTTTTAAAAGCAAACCGTATTTTGATCCGAAGACTGAGTAAGTTTATCAAAATATGGTTTGTGTTTAAGACGGGATTAATTTAAGAAGGCACAAAACCAGCCTTTTAAAACTGTTTTTATGGGTTCACTGGAACAAACTTGACTGTGCTGGATACATAAGAAGACTCAGAAATATGGTTTGCCTTTAAAAAATGGGAATTCATTTAACAAGGCACAAAATCAGCATTTTAAAATGGTTTTTATGAGTTCAATAAAACAACTTTCAGTATCCTGGAGCCATAAGAAGGACAAGTAGGTTTATCAAAACAGAGTTGGTGTTTAAAACTAATTTTAAATTAGACAAACGAAAGGTTATCTGGAGTTAGTGGTTGGAAGTATTTGGTTTTGGTCACCAAATCCTTCAAGACTTTAGCACTTGGAGATTTTGTGCATAGGTTTTTGTTCATATATTTGAAGAGGAAAACGAGCTTTTCTGCTCGCTCAGCTCTCCTGCGCGTTCCTAACTTTGGAGCTGAATACAGCTGGAACTGAAGAACGTTCTCCCTCGGCAGCTGTTGTCGACAGCGGGGTTACCCCTTCAGCACACTCAGGGGCCACTGAGCCGGCGATTTCTGGCCGCTCGGTGGCTTAATTTTCTGTACAACGTTGGCAGCAAATGTGGCCTGCTGGGTTATTTGGGCTGCGGTGAGAGGAGGCGGCCGGGATCTCAGAGTGGTTTGTTTGTTAAAAGAAAACTGGATTTGACGTCAATCAAAAAAAATCCCATTTAAATTAAATTAAATGATCTATTGGATATTTTTCGTTAATAATTAAAAAATAAACAGTTGATTTTTATCCCCGGGGAGCAGCCTGACCTGCCCCTGCTCTCGCTGATTCCCAGGGCTGGGGTGTCTGGAGTGGTGTGTGTGTGTGGGTTTCCTGCTGGTAGTAGCTGGGTGGACAGGGGCCCCTAGTTTTTGGGAGGGGTGAGCCCCACCTGGGTGTCAGGCTGGAATTAAGGCCTCTGCCATGGGGCAGCCAGGTGCATTGTGGGAGCTATGCTCCTTCCGCCGAGGAATCCAGCACAGATCAGTGAGGGGGAGTGGGGCCCGGGGGTCTGAGCCAGGGTGGAGGCCAGATATCGGGCTAGATGGGCCCATGGATCTGATCGGGGGGAGCACGAAGGGAACAGGATCTCAGGCTAGATAGGTGATAGATGCTGGTGTCGGGATATCAGGGTAGGTGCTGCAGACGGGATACCGCGCTAGATGGGCAGATGCTCAGAGTGGCGGTGGGGGGGAGGGCTGTAGTCCTGCTCTGTACCGCAACCTCCTCTTGCTTGTTTTCCAAGCTGCCATCCCGCTTAGGGGGGCAATGGAACCCCACTGGGCCAGCTCCCCTGGGAACACAGGGAGGCAGGATGCCCGTCTGTCAGCCCCTCATGGAGCGTTTTCCTGTCCTGGGTCTGTGAGATGCAAGCAAGGGAGGTCTCCCAAGTCTGGGTGAGCTGGGAATTGATGTCTGTCCGGCCCCGTGTCCTATCGCTTCAGAGAGAGTCTGGCTGAAAGCCAATGCTACCTAGCCACGCCTGCCGTGGGAACCGGGCGTCTGCTAAAGCTCCCCCACCCCAGCAAGAGGAAGGATGAGCAGTGCCTGACCAGTGGGAAACTGAGCGATATGGAGAGAACCCAGGAGTCTTGCCTCCTAACCCCCCCCCTGCTCTAACCACTAGACACCACTCCCGTCCCACAGCCAGGAGTCCTGCCTCCCACCCCCACTCTAGCCCTTCAACCCCACTCCCTCCCACAGCTGGGGATAGAACCCAGGAGTCCTGGCTCCCAGCTGCCCTGCTCTAACCACTAGGCCCCACTCCCCTCCCAGAGCCAGGGGTAGAACCCAGGCGTCCTGCTTCCAACTACTCAAAAAGAGCCAGCAAGGCCTAGCTATGAACTGAAGCGAGTGGGCCAGTCTTGTTCCCTCCATGGCTGGTGCCCCTGACCCAAGGGGTTTGCATTCTCCAGTAGTTTCCAGGTTGGTGAAGCAGGGACCGGGAACACGGTGTGGGCGTCTGTATCTCTTTTGCTGCACTGAGGGGGTGGTGTAAGCCCTGAGATGCTGCAAGAGGCCGGGGGCAGCAGCAGCCGTGGGGCAGAGCTTTGCCTTTAGTAGTAAAGTTCTTTGTCCCACCAGCCTGTGGAAAAGAAGAATGAATAATACAGTGAGATTGCTGGAGCTGTGGAGGATCCCAGTGTTAGAGAGCGTCACTGGGGTAGCGATGCAGCTATCTCTGGGGTGGGGCAGCTGGGGAACAGCTGCATATAACGCTGCATGGGCGTAGCTTGCCCAGGGCTGAGATGCAGCCACCTCTGGGGTGGGGCAGCTGGGGAACAACTGCATATCACGCTGCATGGGTGTAGCTTGCCCAGGGCTGAGATGCAGCCACCTCTGGGGTGGGGCAGCTGGAGAACAGCTGCATATAACACTGGATGGACGTAGCTTGCCCAGGGCTGAGATGCAGCCATCTCTGGGGTGGGGCAGCTGGGGAACAGCTGCATATAACACTGCATGGGTGTAGCTTGCCCAGGGCTGAGATGCAGCCATCTCTGGGGTGGGGCAGCTGGGGAACAGCTGCATATAACACTGCATGGGTGTAGCTTGCCCAGGGCTGAGATGCAGCCATCTCTGGGGTGGGGCAGCTGGCGACCAGCCGCACCTGACGCCAGACTGGGATGACGCACGGTGCCAGAATACGCCTCAACCCACACACTACTGCACGACAGTTTTTACAAGGCCTCGTGCGGTAGCACTGAAAAACTCAGGATTTGCTGGGCAATAACACGGTGGCAGATGGCCCGGAGGTGCAGTTAGAAACACAAGCCGAGCTACTGACTCAAAGGTTGTTTTCCAGAGAAATCTGGGGAGCGGCCAAACCAGTTCCTCCGTGACAAAGGGCAAGTAGCCACCTGAGCCTGCTGTGAACAAGGCTGATGGGCCGTTACCTGGTTCTCAGGGCAGTGGGTGGTGCAAAAAAAAAAAAAATCTATATTTTTAGCAAAGAGCCAGCATGGAGTTTCCTTTCTTCCCCAGCCGGCTGCCGCCTGGCTCCTCACTGAAAGCGCTTTGCCCTAGGGGTAGGGTGACCAGATGTCCCGATTTTATAGGGACAGCCCCCAGTTTGGGGGCTTTTTCTTATATAGGTACCTATTACCCCCCACCCCCGTCCCGATTTTTTACACTTGCTGTCTGCTCACCCTACATGCGGGGACTGGCCTATAAAACGAAGGGGCAGCTGCCCCACGACACCCCATCTCTTGCCCTGCCCTGCGCTCTCTGCCCCAGGAGAGAGACAGGAAATCGGCTCTGGACTCGGGGCGGCGGAGGTGGGGGTGTCCCGGCCTGAAAGCTGGTCAGCAATCTGCAGGGCAGGGAGCCCCCGACACGGTACGAATTGCTCTTTCATGGGTCTCCTGTGGTTCTTCGCAGCACGCGCTATTAAAACACCGTGTGATCGAATCTGCAGCACTGCAATCAATGATTCTGCTATCATTTGCTCGGTTAGGCCTTCGGAAACCTCGTCTCTTGGGGCCATTTCTCATTTTTATGCCTCCTTAACGTGGCCTCACTTAAAAGCGGTCTCTCTGGCTTGTGAATCAGCTGGTTTTCCTGGATTAGCGAATCCCCCCAGTTTAAACGGAAGGGTTCGAATAACTGCGGGAGGCAAAGCCGGCACATGGGTCCCTTAAAGCAGGGGGTTTTCAAACTTTTTTTCCATTTGAAGACCCCTAAAAACATTTTGAATGGAGTGTGGACCCCTTTGGAAATCTTAGACGCAGCCTGCGGACTCCTGGGGGGGTGTGCGGCCCACAGGTTGAAAACCATTGTCTTACAGGAATAATGAACTTAAAAGAAAAGGAGTACTTGTGGCACCTTAGAGACTAACCAATTTATTTGAGCATGAGCTTTCGTGAGCTACAGCTCACTTCATCGGATGCATACCGTGGAAACTGCAGCAGGCTTTATATATACACAGAGAATATGAAACAATACCTCCTCCCACCCCACTGTCCTGCTGGTAATAGCTTATCTAAAGTAATCGTCAGGTTAGGCCATTTAATATAAAGTCTGCTGCAGTTTCCACGGTATGCATCCGATGAAGTGAGCTGTAGCTCACGAAAGCTCATGCTCAAATAAATTGGTTAGTCTCTAAGGTGCCACAAGTACTCCTTTTCTTTTTGCGAATACAGACTAACACGGCTGTTACTCTGGAACTTAAAAGAGTTTGTACTGTTGAGGAGAGGACCAGGCAGGGTGGGACAGGCATTTCTGGGGGGGAATCTAAGACTGGGGGGGTGTTGGGGTCACCCTGCCGTATAACCCAGGCTGGGGAGAACCAGGGGGTGGCGTGCAGGCTGCTGTTACACACAGACATGCCGGTGTGGTTTGCACCGTTTAGGTTGTGAGCAGCCCAGCTGGGAGCTACTTCAGCAAGGCATTAAAGCACCCAGGGTTGCAGGATAGGGGAGACACAGCAGCTCATTAATCTGACTTGTACCCTGATAGGTTATATTCGCCCGGAGCAGAGATGCAGCCACTTCTGGGGCAGGGCAGCTGGGGAACAGCCGCACATAACGCCACATGGGGATGGCTCCCCTGGCCTTGAACCGCAGCCCCTTCTGGGGCAGGGCAGCTGGGGAACAGCTGCTCGCGCGATCTCTCGGTTACTCACTTCCGGGGTGCCTGCGGACTCCGAGCTTTCGGATTTCATCATAGACGAAGATGAGGATGCCGTAAGGCAACGGCACCAGCCACCACTGGAATCTGGATAGGAGCCAGGAGAGAGACCTTAGCCACGGAGAACGAGACGGCAGCACCTGCTCAGCCACAGCGCTGAGCCCTTAGCGGTCGCTAAGCCAGGCTGAAGAACCAACGCTGGTTTCTGGAGCGGCACAGTGCCCTCCAGGGGCATCGGGGCCAGCCCTGCCTGCCTGGGGAGAGCCCCCACCCTGCCCCCCGCAGCACAGCGCCCCCTAGTGCCACGTTGGGGCACCGGGTCCAGCCCTGCCTGCCAGGGGAGAGCCCCCACCCTGCCCCCCGCAGCACAGCGCCCCCTAGTGCCACGTTGGGGCACCGGGTCCAGCCCTGCCTGCCGGGGACAGCCTCCACCCTGCCCCCCGCAGCACAGCGCCCCCTAGTGCCACGCTGGGGCACCGGGTCCAGCCCTGCCTGCCGGGGAGAGCCTCCACCCTGCCCCCCGCAGCACAGCGCCTCCTAGTGCCACGCTGGGGCACCGGGTCCAGCCCTGCCTGCCGGGGACAGCCTCCACCCTGCCCCCCGCAGCACAGCGCCCCCTAGTGCCACGTTGGGGCACCGGGTCCAGCCCTGCCTGCCTGGGGAGAGCCCCCACGCTGCCCCCCGCAGCACAGCGCCTCCTAGTGCCACGTTGGGGCACCGGGTCCAGCCCTGCCTGCCGGGGAGAGCCTCCACCCTGCCCCCCGCAGCACAGCGCCCCCTAGTGCCACGTTGGGGCACCGGGTCCAGCCCTGCCTGCCGGGGACAGCCTCCACCCTGCCCCCCGCAGCACAGCGCCCCCTAGTGCCACGCTGGGGCACCGGGTCCAGCCCTGCCTGCCTGGGGAGAGCCCCCACCCTGCCCCCCGCAGCACAGCGCCCCCTAGTGCCACGTTGGGGCACCGGGTCCAGCCCTGCCTGCCAGGGGAGAGCCCCCACCCTGCCCCCCGCAGCACAGCGCCTCCTAGTGCCACGTTGGGGCACCGGGTCCAGCCCTGCCTGCCAGGGGAGAGCCCCCACCCTGCCCCCCGCAGCACAGCGCCCCCTAGTGCCACGTTGGGGCACCGGGTCCAGCCCTGCCTGCCAGGGGAGAGCCCCCACCCTGCCCCCCACAGCACAGCGCCTCCTAGTGCCACGTTGGGGCACCGGGTCCAGCCCTGCCTGCCAGGGGAGAGCCCCCACCCTGCCCCCCGCAGCACAGCGCCCCCTAGTGCCACGCTGGGGCACCGGGTCCAGCCCTGTCTGCCAGGGGAGAGCCCCCACCCTGCCCCCCGCAGCACAGCGCCCCCTAGTGCCACGCTGGGGCACCGGGTCCAGCCCTGTCTGCCAGGGGAGAGCCCCCACCCTGTCCCCCGCAGCACAGCGCCCCCTAGCGCCGGGCTGAACCAGCAGGGGGTAGCCCAGCTCTCACCGGATGGGCATGAAGTTGAAGATGTTCGGCATGCCGGGACAGTAGCACAGGAAGCAGCCCAGGCAGAGCTGGAACACGATGGCGATCACCAGGATTTTATTCCTGCCACAGAAGCAGACCGTGAGCCCGGGTGAGGCCAGCGAATGGGAGCTGCCCCTGGCTGACACGCTCTCCGTGCAGCTGAATAGGCAGGACCACCCAGCCGCCAGTGATACAGGGACACCCGAGACCAAACCCCCATCTTATAGCGTCTTACACCTGGGAGGATGCTAGCGAATGACTTGCTCGGCACTGAGATGCAGCCACCTCTGGGGCACTGCACCTAGGGAACAGCTGCACAGTGACGCCACACGGGGGTGGGTGAAATGCAGCTGATTCTGGGGTGGGGCAGCTGGGGAACATCTGCACATAACCCTGCATAGAGCTGGCTCATCCGGCGCTGAGATGCAGCCACCTCTGGGGCGGGGCAGCGGGGGAAGAGCCGCACAATGACACCACATGGGGATGGTTCGCCGGGCGCTGAGATGCAGCTGACTCTGGGGGAAGGTAGGCAGCTGAGGAATGGATGGAGAAAAACAGGTCGCCTGCACTCCTGGGTTCTCTCCCCAGTGCCTGCGGGCTCCCTGCTCACCTGAAGAAGCCCTGCTGGAAGACGGAGAGACGGCGAGTCTTGCGGATGAGGACATCTGAGATCTGACACATCTCGATGCTGATGAAGAAGACGGTGTAGCAGGTGTATTCCTGGTACAGGCGCTGCCCAAATGTCTGAGGGTGGGGACGGCGACCAGTCAGAGTCAGCCTCCACCACCATCCACATGGGGAAGGACCCCGTGCCCCATTCCCCAGTCCCCTGAGCCAGCCCTGGGGCCAGATCGGAGACGGCGCCCCCTAGAGGGGAAAGGCGCTGAGTGCCATTCCCTTGAGCCAGCCAGTCTCCTGCCCGTACACTGACATTCAAGAAGGAACCACCCTGGTATCCCAGGCCTTGCTTCCAACCTTCCCGCCCTGGGGCGAGGGGTTGGACCCCCACACACTGAGATTCACAGTCCAGACCTCCACCACAGGAGCTAAAGTTAACAGAGGTCTCTCCAGTAGACTGGCAGCAGCAGTACGGCTGTTATCCTCTAGGTGGGGCTAATGGAGTCGCTCCATTCCCCAGCGGCAGCAGTACGGCTGTTATCCTCTAAGTGGATCTAGCTGCTTCATTTCCTGGCAGCAGCTGTTATCTCGGATGGTCCATCACTCACCCACTCCTGCCCGTAGCTGTCCTGCAGGTCCTGGAGGTGGTCATTCTCCCACTGGGCCCGCAGCCCCACGCAGAGCAGGGGGAACCAGCCCTCCTGGGCCATGGCCGTGAAGTAGTCCGTGAAGCCGGCAAAGGACTGGATGGCCCCTGGGCAGGTGGGGGGAGGGAGGAAAAGCCATGAGGGTGGGATGCCCCCGGCACCCTGGGGACTTGGTGCTGCCCCCTGCTGGCTCCCAACAGGGTGGGATGGGAGGCAAAGCCAGCTGTGTGTGGCTCCACCCATGAGTTCTAACGGGGAGGCGGGATGAGCTCTGTTTGGCCCCGCCCCTGAAGTCCAGCCCCGCTGCCCATATGTCAGAGCCACCCCTTGCCCCCCAAATCTGACCCAATGTCAATCCCTCAAAGAGGGTTAATTAATGTGGGGAAGCCACCAGAACTAGAGGTTCATATATGGTGAGCTATGAAAAAGGGGGGACAGAGGGTTCAAACTGGATCCTCCGGCTCCCAGGCCCCCCTGCTCTACCCACTAGGCTCCACTCCCATCCCAGAGCTGGGGCTAGAACCCAGGCATCCTGCGGGGGACGCACCTATCTGGAAGTAGGAGTACACAGCCAGGGCTTCGTTCACCAGACGGTCGCGTCGCGGGTTTCGGGGCTTCAGGTGCATGATGTCGCTTTCAGCTTTCTCGTAGGCCAGGGACACCGAGGGGAACTAGCGGGGAGAACGAGAGAGACTCGCGGGGCTGAGCTGAGGAACCCAGGTGTCCGGGAGAGTGCCCCCACCCAGCTGCCTGCAGCACAGCGCACCCCTAGTACTGCATTGGGACATCAGGGCCAGCCCTGACTGCCAGGGGAGAGCCCCCACCCTGCTCCCTGAGGCACAGTTCCCCCTAACTCCATGCTGGGGCATTGGGCCAGCCCTGACTGCCAGGGGAGAGCCCCCGCCCCGCTGCCTGCGGCCCAGCACCCGTACTCACAATGTCAGTGCAGAGCTCGATGAAGAGGATGGTGATGCAGCCCAAGGGCAGGGGGACGCTGACCGTGATGTAGATCAGATACGGAGTCAGCTCCGGGATGTTCTTGGTCAGGGTGTACGCGATGGATTTCTTCAGGTTGTCAAAAATCAGGCGGCCTGGGCAGGAACACAGCCGTCAGAGCACCCCCTTCCCGGGGAGACATCCGAACCTCCCCCCGGTACCCTCCGAACCTGTCCTGGGGAGAGCTCCCAATTGCTTGGGAGATGCTCTCAGCCCCTCTTGAGGTCCCAGCTGCATTGTCAGTGCCCCCCACACCCTGGGGAGAGCGCCCCCTGCTGGCCTCCAGGCTGCCTGGCCCATTTGGAGTCTAAGCCCCCCGCTCCATGAGCACCTTGCTCCACGCCGGTGACAATGGAGGCAAAATTGTCATCCAACAGGATCATGTCGGCCGCATTCTTGGCAGCATCAGAGCCAGCGATGCCCATGGCCACCCCGATATCAGCCTTCTTCAGAGCCGGGGAATCATTCACCCCGTCACCTGTCACAGCCACAATGGCACCCTGTGGAGGGGGGACAGGCAGGTCATGGGGGTGGGGGACACGGCGGAAGGGAGGGAGAACATTGGGGGAGGGTGAAAGAAAGAAAGAAAGAAAGAAAGAAAGAAAGAAAGAGCCATAAAAACACAATAAAATGAACAATAAAGAAAATATGTGAAAGCTAGAGAAAGCAAAGAAAGAATATGAAAGAAAGCGAAAAAGAAAGAAGGACCGTGAAAACCAGAGACGAAGGACTGAGCACAGGGCAATAGGCAGAGGGAGCGGGTGGGTTAGCTCCTGGGTGCCTCACCAGTTTCTGACAGCTCTCTACAATGATCAGTTTCTGCTGGGGGGAGGTCCGGGCGAAGACCATCTCGGGGTGCATCTTCAGGATCTCAACCAGCTCCTCGGTTTCCATGTCCTTCAGCTGCCCCCCATTCACCACGCAGGCCCGGGCCTCCCTGGGGAGGGAGAGAGAGCCCCCACTGCTGAGCCACCCCACACAGTGACCCCTGGGGAGGTGCCAACTTTTCTCGGAGCCGGTGGGTACTCGCACCCCCTCCGCCCCCGGCCCCGCCCCCATTCCAACGCCTTCCCCAAAGTCCCCACCCCAACTCAGCCCCCTCCATGCCTCTATTGGACCTCTCCCCAAATCCATGCCCCGGCCCCGCCTCCTTCCCTGTTTGCGCCACTTTCCCCCTCCTCTCTCCCAGCACGGTGCAAGCCCTGGGAGCCGGGGCAGAAGCAGGATGCAACGGCGCGCTCAGGGGAGGAGGCGGAGGTGAGCTGGGGCGGGGGGATGGGGAGCTGCAGAGCACCCACCAATTTTTCCCTGTGGGTTCTCCAGCCCCAGAGCACCCACGGAGTCAGTGCCTATGCCACCCACACAGCATCCCCTGCAGCACAGAGCCCCTTGCTGAGAAACCCCACACAATGCCCTCTGCTGAGCCACCATGCAGGATTCCTGGGTCCTATCCCTGGCTCTGGGAGGGGAGTGGGGTCTAGGGGTTAGAGCAGGGCGGGCTGGGAGCCAGGACTCCTGGGTTCTCTCCCAGCTCTGGGCAGGGATCTCACCACTTGTTGACCTGCTCCACGGGGATGCGCATCCTGGCGGCGATGTCCTCCACTGTCTCACTGCCCTCCGAGATGATGCCCACGCTGGCCGCAATCGCCTTGGCCGTGATGGGGTGATCTCCAGTCACCATGATAACCTGGGGGTGAGGGAAGGGCGTCAGCGCTCCAGGTGGCAGCTTCAGGGAGGGGACTCTGGAGCTGTGAGCTTCCCCAGGACAGTGTCCCAGCAGGGGTGGGGGAGGGGACTCTGGAGCTGTGAGCTTCCCTGGGGCAGTGCCCCAGCCAGGGTGGGGGAGGGGACTCTGAAGCTGTGAGCTTCCCCGGGGCAGTGGCGCAGTACCCGGATTCCGGCAGTACGGCACTTCATGACGGCGTCGGGCACGGTGGCGCGGGGCGGGTCGATCATGGAGATGAGGCCGGCAAAGCAGAGCCCACTGGTGGGGAAGTTCATCTCCTCTGTGTCGAAGGAGAAGCCGCGTGGGAACTGCCCTGGGTCCAGGTACAGGTGGCAGAACCCTGCAGGGAACAGGGCCAGTGAGGGGTGGGGCACTGGGGTTCCCCCCCCAGCACCGCAGTCCCACGTGCCCCATGCCCGGGGATCCTCCATCCCCCTTAGGACTGGGAATTCCCCCCCCTGATCCGCCCACCTGCCCTCCACACCTTGGGGGGCCTCCAGCCTTGGCCCCATGAGTCCCACGCACAGAGCCCCCCACCTCAGTCCCACGTGCCCCACACCCGGGCACCTCCCGCTCCCTAAGCCCCCCCCCCCGCATCCATGTCCCCCACCCTTACCCAGCATGCCCACCCCCAGCCCCCATCCATGCCTCCTTACCCCTCACACCCTCCCCCAGCCCCCATCCATGCCCCCTTACCCAGCACACGCTCTCCCAGCCCCCCCAGGTCCATGTACGCCGTCTGGAATGCCTCCTTCCACTGCTCGTCCAGGGGCAGTTCCTGCCCCTTGATCATGATGGTGGCGCAGCGCTCCAGGATCCGCTCCGGGGCCCCCTTCATCACCAGCAGGTACCGGGGGTCCCGGGGGTCCTCCAACTCATGGATGGACAGCTGTGCGGAGAGCAGGAGGATCAGGACTCCTGGGTTCTATCCTTAGCTCTGGGAGGGGGGTGGGGCCTAGTGGTTAGAGCAGGGGTACTGGGAGTCAGGACTCCTGGGTTCTAGCTCCAGCTCTGGGAGGGGAGTGGGGCCTAGTGGTTTGAGCAGGGGGCTTGGAGTCAGGACACCTGGGTTCTGTCTCCCTCTCCTGGAGTCACTACATCCGCTGGTAGCAGTAGAAGGTTCTTATCCTCCTAACTGGAGCCTAGCAGGACCAGGACGCAAACGCCTGCTGACCTGGAATTTGTTGGTGGAGTTGAAGGGGATTTCACAGGCTTTCTTATAGCGCTCCCGGTACTCCATGACGTTCCCCAGCGTGATCTCGGAGAACTTCAACAGCGCCGTCTCTGAGGCGTCTCCAATCACGATCCTCTGGAGAAGGGAGAACAGGTGAGTGGAATCTGGACTCCCAAGCAGTGCTGAGATGCAGCCACCTCTGGGGTGGGGCAGCTGGGAAACAGCTGCACATAACAGCACATGGGGATGACTCTCCCAGCGCTCAGCTGCAGCCGCCTCTGGAGCGGGGCAGCTGGGGAACAGCCGCACAGCGACACCGCTGCACAGTTATGGCAGGGAAAATAATGCCACATCTAAATGAACGCTCAGGTCGGAGGCACAGTGGAATTATCCTGAGCTGGAGCAGCAAGAGAGAAACTGCCTGATTTCTGAGACTAGAGTCATGAGATCTTTTCATGACCAGCATGAGAGCGCCCCCTGCTGCACCCCCTCCTCACTCTGCTCCCTGCAGCACAGCGCCCGCCAGGGGAGAGCGCCCCCTGCTGAACCCATTTTGTATGTCAGATCTAAGTCCCCATTAAATGATAGGTGGTCAAGCTGTCTATATTGCCAGTCTCGTCTCTCCTGCATACTGGGCCGTACCTTGGGCACCGGCATGTTATCCTGGCCTGATTTGAAGAAGGCTCGATTGCAGAGAGACACAATCTTGCACAGAGCTCTCCATGTCTCCGATGACTGATCGAAGCTCTGCCCTGAAGGAGAGAGAGATTGATATAACAGCCGAGGAGTTCCCTGTCCCGCTTCCGACCTGAAATGTCCCAAAGCACCAGAGAAGCAGGGACGACTTGCCGGGTGCTGAGATGCAGTCACCTCTGGGGCGGGGCAGCTGGGGAACAGCCACACATAATACTGCATGGGAAAAGCCTGCCTGGTGCCAAGATGCAGCCACCTCTGGGGCGGGACAGCTGGGGAACCACTGCACATAACACCGGACTGGGACAGCTTGCCCGGCGCTGGGATGCAGCCACCTCGGGATGGCAGCAGCTGGTTGAACAGTGTCCCATACCTGACTGGTCCTCTGTGGTGTCAGCCGTGTGAATCTGGTTGTCGAACCAGAGATGGGAGACAGTCATGCGGTTCTGGGTCAGGGTACCCGTTTTGTCGGAGCAGATGACAGAGGTGGAGCCCAGAGTTTCCACCGCCTCTAGATTCTTCACCACGCAGTTCTTTCGAGCCAGACGCTTGGCTGTGAGTGAGAGACAGACCTGCCAGGGGAGGAAGGGAGGGAGGGAAAGGAAGAAAGATCAGAGTCAGCATAAACAGCAAAGTATATCAGATGTGAGACCAGATCACTCAGTCAGTAGGAATGCTTCACAAAATCTGGGTTGAATCTGGTATAAAACTGGATCAGAGTCAGTCTAAACATGGCACGCAATCTGGACTGGATTCAATTTGAGACTAGAATCAGAGTTAGTGTAAACATCATTATGCAAAATCTATACTAGATGCAATGAGAGACTAGATCTGAGCTCATGTGAGCACTGTAGAAAACTCAAATTGGATTGGAGACCATCTAAACACAGCCTGAAACCTGGAATGGAATGGGGTAAATCCCGATCGAATGCTGCACCCAGTCTAGACTGGGCTTCTCACAAGAAATTCTTGCTGGTGGCCGCACTGACAATTTTTTTCTTAAAATACTTAATTAACTTGAGGAAAAACGACTAAATATGCACATAGACATGTCCAAATCATTGTCATTTATTTATGTAGGATTTTTTTGCAGACTCAATAATAATGTCCAGTTCTCTATTCTTCACGGGACCTAAGCAGACTAGAAACACAAATAAGGTGCTTTGCCCATTCTTGTCTTTTGTTGTTGTTTCTTGTGGTTTTGGTTGCCTTTTCAAAAAAGACTTGTTAGCTAAGGAAGTCGGCTGCTGTGAAAAGTGATATTTGTATGTTTGTTAATATCACTTTTCATGGTAGACTTGCTAGCTAGCTGGGAGGCTGTGAATGGTGATATTAACAACCGTACAAATATCAATTTTCACAGAAGGCTTACTCAGCCCTGGCAAGCCAGGGGACAAATTAAGCCCTGGATGGGGAGGTGGGAAGGGAGCCAGGGGGCAGTGGGGGGAGGATGGTGGGCCAGGGAGAGAGTGGGGGCTGGGCGTAATGGTGGGGAGGATTGTGGGTCAGGGAGGGAGTGGGGGCTAGGGGTAATTGTGGGGAGGATTGTGGGTCAGGGAGGGAGTGGGGGCCAGGGGTAATGGGTGGGAGGATGGTGGGCCAGGGAGATAGTGGGGGCCGGGATAATGGGGGGGGAGGATGGTGGGCCAGGGAGATAGTGGGGGCCAGGGGTAATGGGGGGGGAGGATGGTGGATCAGGGAGGGAGTGGGGGCCAGGGGTAATCGGGGGAAGGATGGTGGGCCAGGGGCAGTGGGGGGGCAGTGAGCCCAGGGTCCAGGGCCAGACCCCGAAGCCCTGTGGCTGTGGGCCGGAGCCCAGCACTGCAGCCTGCTACTGCATGGCTGGGTACACGGCCGGAGCCCGAGCCCGAAGTCGCACGACTGGAGCCTGCCCCCTGCTGCCCCAGGGCTGAAGCCCGAGACTCACCACCCCCAGGAAGGTGGGGCCTAACTGGCCGCCTGCTTCTCTGGCATTTGTGGCTCCAGAGGGGGGAAGGGACCAACCCCTTCTGGTGGCCCTGGGGGAGAGGCACTGCTCTGAGCCCCCCCAGTCGCAAGAAAAGCCCCTGGTGGCCACATTTGAGAAACGCTGATCTAGACTGGATCTAGTGTGGAACTGGATTAGGAGTTGGTCCAAATACTGCAAAATCAGGACTGGATCTGATGTGAGACCGGTCCCTGAATACTGTCTCAAAGAATCTGAATCTGGATCCATTATTGGACCAATATGAAATGATCTTGGACTCAAACTATTTATAAAATCTGGACTGGATTCACTATAAAACTGGATGAGAGTCAGTCTAAGTATTGTATATAACACAGAATCCAGTGTTACACCAGATCAGAGTCAGTCTAAACACCACAAAACCTGAACCGGATCCAGAATGAGGCTGAAGACCTAGACTGAATCCACGCTGAGACTGGATCGGAATCAGCCTAAATGCTGCACAAAACCTGGGCTGGATTTAGCACAAAACTGGCTCAAGGTCAGCCTAACCACTGCATTAAATCTGGTCTGGATTTGGTGTGAGGCCGGATTGGCATTAGTGTGAAAACAACGTAAAACATCGACCGGCACCTGCACAAAGCAAGATCGGAGGCAAACTATGTATAAAACCTGGACCGGATCTAGTGTGAGACTGGATTGGAGTCAAGATGAACCTGAAAGAAAACCCAGACTGGATTAAAGTCAGGGTGAAGCTGGCACAAAACCTGGACTGGATCCCTTGTGAGACCAGCTCGGAGTCAGGACCCTGCAAGGGCTGGTCAAGGGGGACTTACCGTGACGGTGGCCAGCAGCCCCTCAGGCACGTAGGCCACCACGATAGCCATGAAGAAGACCATGGCCTTGAGGAATGGGTAGCCGATCACCATGGCGACGATGAAGAAGGTTCCCCCGAAGAAGATGGCCAGGCCGGCGATGATATCCACAAAGTGCTCGATTTCGATGGCGATGGGTGTCTTCTCGTTCTCCACGCCCGAGGCCAGGCTGGCGATGCGCCCGATGATGGTGCGGTCTCCGGTGTTAACGATGATGCCGGTGGCGGTGCCTGCGGGAGGGATCCGCTGAGATGCAGCCACCTCTGGGGTGGGGCAGCTGGGGAACAGCTGCACATAACAGTGCCCAGGGAGGGCTCGCTTGGCACTGAGATGCAGCCATCTCTGGGGCGGGGCAGCTGGGGAACAGCTGCACATAACAGTGCCCAGGGAGGGCTCGCTTGGCACTGAGATGCAGCCATCTCTGGGGCGGGGCAGCTGGGGAACAGCTGCACGGAACAGTGCCCAGGGAGGGCTCGCTTGGCACCGAGATGCAGCCACCTCTGGGGCGGGGCAGCAGGGGAACAACCTCACAGGAATACGGCACAGTGATTTAGGACAGGATGTGAAGGAGAATCTTGTATCCAGTTGAAACCACAGGAGGGAATTTAGAGACAGCGCCTGCCACTGAGCCATCCCACACTCCACCCACGAACGGGGCCAGCCCTGACTGCCGGGGAGAGCCCCCTGCCCCGCTCCCTGCAGCACAGCGCCCCCTAGTGCCATGCTGGGGCATTGGGGCCAGCCCTGACTGCTAGGGGGAGAGCGCCCCCAGCTGGGTCTCCCCTTCACGTGCCAATGGGACCCTTCCCTGCTGGCACCTTCCAGGCACATGGTGGAGAAGAAGGCGATGTTCCTGGTCTCCAGGGGACTCTCGTGGGTGCACTCGGGGGCTCTGGTCTGGGGCTCGGACTCCCCTGTCAGAGATGAGTTATCCACCTGCAAGAGAGAGCCCAGTGGGTCAGTGCCACCCTGAATCCCCCCCTTTGCCCCAGCTTGGAGGCCTCTGGCGTGGATGGCAGGCTGTGGGGTGGGGTGGGGTGGGGTGGAGGGGTGAGGGAGCAGGCCCAGGAGTGTGGGGGAAGATCAATGGGTGCCCAAGTGATCAGCTGGGCAGATGGATAGGAACCGTCCAGCAGGAGGCAGAAAAACACACACACACACACACAGAACGTACCCCATGTTCCCCCACCCCCATGCCCATCTAAGGCAGAACCCCCCCCCCCCCCCCGCCGCACCTTGCAGCCCTGTGCTGAGATGATCCGGATGTCGGCCGGGACCCTGTCCCCGCCCTTGATCTCCACCAGGTCACCCACCACCAGCTGGTTGGCGTTGATCTGGAATTTGTCCCCGTCCCGAATCACCGTGGCTTGCTAGGAGAGCGAGAAGAGTCAACGTTAACCTTAGAGCTCCAGCCACACGGGGACGTTGCACGGTGAAGGCTCGCCCAGCGCTGAGATGCAGCCACCTCTGGGGTGGGGCAGCTGGGGAACAGCAGCACATAGGTATGGCTCTGCTTTAAGCAGTCCCCTCTCAGAGCTAGGGATAGAACCCAGGAGTCCTGGCTCCCAGTCCCCCCGCTCTAACCACTAGACCCCCACCCCCAGTGCAATGACTGGGGTATGAATGGCCTGGATTCCTCTCCCAGCCCTACTGCTTACCTGTGGCACAAGATTCTTGAAGCTGGCGATGATATTGGTGCTCTTGAACTCCTGGTAGTAGCCAAAGCAGCCAGTCACGACCACCACAGCGATGAGCGCAATAGCCAGGTACAGCTGCCCAGGGGGAGGGCACAGGGAGAAAGGTTATTACTCATCCCCTGGCCCAGCAGTGCCCCCTGCTTTGCCAAGCTGCCTGAGTCTGCAGAGAGCCTGGGACAACCCGCTCCCCTCCCAGAGCTGGGGAGAGAACCCAGGAGTCCTGGCTCCCAGCTCCTCCCCCCACCCCCGCTCTAACCACTGGACCCCACTCCCTTCCTAGACTCAGGGATAGAACCCAGGAGTCCTGGCTCCCAGCCCCCCCAGTCTAACCCACTAGACTCCACTGCCCTCCCGGAGCCAGGGATGGAACCCAGGTGTCCTGACCCCTCCCCCGAGCTCTAACTCACTAGATCCCACTCCCCTCCCAGAGCCAGGGATGGAACCCAGGTGTTCTGACCCCTCCCCCACACCATGGAGTACCCACGTTATCTGCGCTGGTCAGGTCTCCTTGGCCGCACTGGATGCCAAAGGCTATGAGGCAGATGGCAGCAGCCACCCACATCAGGCACTGCAGCCCCCCGGCCAGCTGGCGGGCGAATTTGACATATTCAGGAGTCCCCTTGGGGGGTTTGAGCTCGTTGGGGCCATCCCGGAGCAGGATCTCTCCTGCCACTGTGCTGTTCATGCCCTGGATGCAGATAGAGAGAGTGTCCCATGTTAGCTGGAGCTACTCCTATGCTATGTGGGGGCGTGGCTATAAAATGGGGTGGAGCTACTTCACAGGGGCGGGGCTATTAGGTGGGGGTGGGGCTTCAATAAAGGTGTGGGGCTATGAGAGTTTCTAGGATCTCCAGAACCACCTTTGTCCACCCACTTTCCTGTCTGTAGCTTCTCCACCTTTTCTCAATTTCCTCTCCAGAGATCAACATGCACCCAGGGCCGGGCGGAGAGCCAAGGCCCCAGCTCCAGGAGTCAGCAGAATGCTGCAGGATCTCAGCTTTCATTAAAAAAAATTAAGCCAGGTTCTAGCTCTTGTGGTGGGGGAGCAAAGCTCTGAAATGTGCCCGATGCCTGTCTGAGTTTGCAGAGAGCCTGAGCTGATTGCTCAGCAAGGGCTGAAAACAGCACTATTTATGGCAGTCTTCCTCCCACTGTCTGGTGTCCCTCTCACCCCAACTGGGGCACTGCCCTCAGGAAGCTCATAGCTCTGGAGATACCTTCTAAACCTGGCTGGGGCACTGCTTAGAGGAAGCTCACAGCCCTGGGGACAAATCACAGTCTGTCTGAATACACGGGGGATTGAAGAAGGAGCCCCCAGCCCAAAAAGCAGTGGCTCTCAAAGCCCGGTGGGGATGGGCTACCCTGTAGAGGGCACGGTCACCTTCGGGGGGGGGGGCACAGCCAGAGAAGGTGTGCTGTACTCTAGCCCCTGGGCTGTACTGGAGCAAGGCGTCTGAAGTAAATGGCACCCAGGGCTGGCTTGAGAGGCACAGACCTACCTGGCCTCCATCTTGGGGGCCCTTACCTTGTTCACGTTGGTTTGGTACTTCAGCTCCAGGTCTTCCACTGAGAGCTGATGATCATCCTGGAGGAGAGAAGGGAGCCCAGAGTGGGTGAATGGGCTGCCCCAAGCATGACTGACGCTGCCTGGGTCTGCCGAGAGCCTGAGCCCGTCGCTGGGAGAGGGGGGAGCTGCCCCAGGTGTGACAGACACAGCGACGCTGCCTGGGTCTGCCGAGAGCCTGAGCCCGTCGCTGGGAGAGGGGGGAGCTGCCCTGGGTGTGACAGACACAGTGACGCTGCCTGGGTCTGCCGAGAGCCTGAGCCCGTCGCTGGGAGAGGGGGGAGCTGCCCTGGGTGTGACTGACACAGCGACGCCGCCTGAGTCTGCCGAGAGCCTGAGCCCATCGCTGGGAGAGGGGGGAGCTGCCCCAGGTGTGACAGACACAGCGACGCCGCCTGAGTCTGCAGAGAGCCTGAGCCCGTTGCTGGGAGAGGGGGGAGCTGCCCCAGGTGTGACAGACACAGTGATGCCACTTGAGTCTGCCGAGAGCCTGAGCCTATTGCTCTGAGATGGGGGGTTGTCTACAGCTGCCTCTAGCTCCAGACAGAAGCTAACAGTTCTACTACTACTGCCAGCGGCTTGAGCAACAGAGCTTTGTGCGAGGCCCATGTTCGAGTCTTGTGGCTGCCCCCAGTCTGGCTGCCCCTACTCACCACGTCCATCTCTTTCTTCATGCTCTCCAGCTTCTCCTTCTTCTTCGCCGCCTTGTTCGTCTTCTTCTTCTTGATCTTCACGTCCACGGCACCATCGCCCTGCTTCTCCATCTCCACCGAGTACATCTCGTATTGGTCCTGTGGAGAGAACAGCCCTGCTGCTGTCGGCCTTTGGGGGAGTTGCTCCCTGAGCTTGACAAGTAGAGGGCGGCGCTGAAGGGACCCAGTTGGGTCTCTGTGCAAGATAACAGCCCTACTACTGCTGCTGGTAGGCGATAAGGCATCTCGATGCCTGGGTATTCAGCTCAGCAGCCCCTGGGGTCTACGACTGGCTCTGTGAAGGGAGTGGGGTCTGGTGGTTGGGGGGGGGCTGGGAGCCAGGACTCCTGGGGTCTCTCCCTGGCTCTGTGAAGGGAGTGGGGTCTGGTGATTAGAGCGGGGGGAGGGGGGGGCGGGGGCTGGGAGCCAGGACTCCTGGGTTCTCTCCCTGGCTCTGTGAAGGGAGTGGGGTCTGGTGGTTAGAGCGGGGAGGGGGCTGGGAGCCAGGACTCCTGGGTTCTCTCCCTGGCTCTGGGAGGGGAGTGGGGTCTGGTGGTTAGAGCGGGGAGGTATGGGAGCCAGGACTCCTGGGGGTCTCTCCCTGGCTCTGGGAGGGGAGTGGGGTCTGGTGGTTAGAGCAGGGGGGGGCTGGGAGCCAGGACTCCTGGGTTCTACGCCTGGCTCTGGGAGGGGAGTGGGGTCTGGTGGTTAGAGCGAGGGGGCTGGGAGCCAGGACTCCTGGGTCCTGTAGCACTGGTTCAGATGACTTCACATCCCTTTGTTCCTCCTCAGCACTGCATCCAAGTGGTTTGCTGGGGCTCGTAGCGTGTGCCCAGACGCGAGGGGTGGCGCGGTTCACCTCATTCTCTCATTGACAGCGGTTCTCTAAGCCATCAAAAGGCTGGTGCAGAAGGGAGAGTGCCCCCCTATTGCGCCTGGGTCGCCTAGCACAGCGTCCCCTAGCGCCGCCCTGGGGCATTGGGGCCAGCCCTGAGTGCCAGGAGGCCGTGGAGTCCTCTGGCTGCGAAATGTCCAGCCATGTGGGAGTCTCACAGCTGGGCCAATTGTTCCTTGTGCGGCCCCCAGGAGGCGCCATTTATCTGACTCGATTACACCCCCGGCCACCTCCAATTGGAAAGTCAAATAACAAAACAGATGGGTGCTTGCTGTGAAATTAAAAATTTCAAAGTCCTCTATCCATCCCTCCTCATATACACCATCTATCCATCCATCCCCACGTACCCCCTCTATCCATCCAGCCCCATACACACCCTCTATCCATCCATCCCATGTACCCCCTCTATCCATCCTTCCCCATGTACCCCCTCTATCCATCCTTCCCCATACACACTCTCTATCCATCCTTCCCCATACACACCCTCTATCCATCCATCCCCACGTACCCCCTCTATCCATCCAGCCCCATACACACCCTCTATCCATCCATCCCATGTACCCCCTCTATCCATCCATCCCCATACACACCCTCTATCCATCCATCCTTCCCCATACACACCCTCTATCCATCCATCCCCACATACCCCCTCTGTCCATCCATCCCCATGTACCCCTTCTATCCATCCCTCCATCTCCATTCGCCCCCTCTATCCATCCATCCCCATACACACCCTCTATCCATCCATCCCCACATACCCCCTCTATCCATCCATCCCCATGTACCCCCTCTATCCATCCTTCCCCATACACACCCTCTATCCATCCATCCCCACATACCCCCTCTATCCATCCATCCCCATGTACCCCTTCTATCCATCCCTCCATCTCCATTCGCCCCCTCTATCCATCCATCGCCATACACACCCTCTATCCATCCATCCCCATTTGCCCCCTCTATCCATCCATCCCCATGTACCCCCTCTATCCATCCATCCCCATACACACCCTCTATCCATCCATCCCCATTTGCCCCCTCTATCCATCCATCCCCATGTACCCCCTCTATCCATCCATCCCCATACACACCCTCTATCCATCCATCCCCATTTGCCCCCTCTATCCATCCATCCCCATACACACCTTCTATCCATCCATCCCCATGTACCCCTTCTATCCATCCCTCCATCTCCATTCGCCCCCTCTATCCATCCATCCCCATACATACCATCTATATATCCATCCCCACATATCCCCTCTATCTATCCATCCCCACATACCCCCTCTATCCATCCATCCCCATTTGACCCCTTCTTCCATTCATCCCCATACACAGTCATCTCACTATTCATCCATCCAGCCCCACATACTCCCCTCTATCTATCCATCCATCCATCCATCCCCATATACCCTCTCTATCCACCTATCTATCTAGCCCCGTACACACTCTCGATTTACCGAGCTGTCCACAAGGAGACCCAGCACCCTGGCATCTGGCCCCTTCCCACTGCAGAGAATCAGAGCCCGGCCCTTACCGCTTTCCCCATCCTGGCTCTCTGGGCGCCCAGCAGGTGGGACACTCTGGGGACGGTGGCCGCGCTGGCAGAGGGACGGCTGCACAGCTAGTGCTGGCAGTTCAGCCCGGGCAAGCACCCGGGTCCGGCAGGGAGCCTTTTATGCTGTCCCGGGGGACCTTCCCCACCCACTGCGGACGCTGCGGTGCCATGGCTGGGCCCCCCTCGTGCGTGAGCCTTGAAGTCACAGCCCAGGAGCCGATAACCTTGGCGGGTGGAGAACAAAACACTGCGATCACCTTGGGATGACCCCCGCGGGGAACCAACGCGCCTGGCGCTGGTGAGGACCAGCAAGGTGACACCCCCCTGGCTTGGGAGAAAGGGACACAGCCCTCCAGCTGTGGGGGCTGGGAGCCAGGACTCCTGGGTTCTCTCCCCAGCTCTGGGAGGGGAGTGGGGTCTAGTGGTTAGAGCGGGGGGGGAGGCTAGAAGCCAGGACTCCTGAGTTCTATTCCCAGCTCTGGGAGGGGAGTGGGGTCTAGTAGTTGGGGGAGGGGGCGGGGCTGGGAGCCAGGACTCCTGGGTGCTCTCCTCAGCTCTGGGAGGGGAGTGGGTCTAGTAGTTAGAGCAGGGTGGGGCTAGAAGCCAGGACTCCTGGGTTCTACCCCTGGCTCTGGGAGGAGAGTGGGATCTAGTGGTTAGAGCAGGGTGGGGCTGGGAGCCAGGACTCCTGAGTTCTATTCCCAGCTCTGGGAGGGAAGTGGGGTCTAGTGGTTAGAGCAGGGTGGGGCTAGGAGCCAGAAGTCTTTCTACACTCCGTGGAGCACAGAAAGTGGGGGGAAGTGGCCTTGTTCTGGGAATAAATAAGAGTCAAGAGATTTTAAAAATCATAGTCAAGTTCAGATCATGAACAGGTGACGAGAGATCAGGGGCCCAGATCCCAGCTGGGGTCACGGGCAGCACTGGGTTCCTCCTGGTTTCCGCAGTGGAGGATCCGGCTCGGTGTTCAGCGGAGCGGCTGGCACGTGACGTGACTTGTCAGTTTTCTCTGGGCCGCTGACCTTAGGGACAAGCATTTGATTCTGCTGCAGAGAATATCAGGGGATGCTGGAGCAATCTGTACGGGCGACGGGGGGACGGGGGGGGGCTGAGAGCCATTGAACCAAACGGCAAACCCTGTATCTGATGGAAACCACTTCAAGCCAGCGGGTGCAGCATCAGCACCCCGAGTTCCAGCACCTCTGCAGAATGTGCCTCCAGAGGCAAAGTGGCCTAGTGGTTAAGGTGGGGGGATAAACATTCAGGTTCAATGCCCAGGACTGTCGTAGCCTCGCTGGGTGACCTTGGACAAGTCACTGCAGAGCTCCGTGCCTCGGTTTCCCCACCTGTAAAGTGGGAAGAAGAATCCTGCCTGTGTCTAGTTACAGAGTGACCTGGGCAGGGACTGTCTCTCGCTCTGTGTCTGGGCAGCGCCCGGCATGACGGGACCCTGATCCCAGCTGGGGCAGGGCCTGTCTCTGGCTGTGTCTGAGCAGCGCCTGGCACAACGGAGCCCTGATCCCAGCTGGGGCAGGGCCTGTCTCTGGCTGTGTCTGGAGAGTGCCTGGCACAGTGAGTGCCGGGACCAGTCTGTGCTATATATACCTACAGGTCTCTCTCTCCCTTGGGCAGCTCACAAGCACAAACAAGGTGGGTGTTTCCATTCCACTTCCTTCGGGTTGTCGTCTACAGCTGGGCAGCTTGTGGGGCCGGCCGGAGCTGGCTCAGGAGCCTCAAGGGACGCAGCTCTCCGTGGCGCCCTCCTGAGCGGGCGTCGTGCTGGTGCTGAGTTGGGCAGACGGGGCATTTTGCTGGCCCTGGGTCCGGCCAGCTTCAGGGATGGTGCGATGGTTTGTCTCAGCCCTTCCGCTGCAGGGCCTGACTCATGCTGCAGAGAAAAGGTAGTAAAACAACTCCTGTGTTGGCCAAACGGGGAAACTGAGGCATGACAAGGGGAATGATTGTCCCAAGGGCAACAGGGATACAACCTAGGAGTCCTGGCTCCCTGCCCCCCCCTGCTCTAACCACTAGCCCCCACACCCCTCCTGAGCTGGGGATCCTCCAGTGGTTCCGACACCCCCCCGTGGCCCAGGCTGGTGCTGGCTCAGCAATTTCCCATCTCTGACCTTGCAGGGCCCTTGGCCTGATAACAGCCACTTTGTCCCAGCCACGTGTGACTGTCTGGGCACAAGCAGGCCGGAGCCAGCGGTACCCCCCTCCCCCCACCCTTATCATGGCTGGGTTATCGGGCGGGCGGCGAGATTGCGGGCAGGGGGGGAGGGAGGGAGGGGCTCCTCACGGACTGGCACGCACATTCACCGACACACACGCCCAGTGACACGCACACACATTGATACACACACACACGCAGGGACACACGCACCCTGACACATGCAGGCCGGAGCCCGTTGTCACACACAAGCACCCCACAAAGGCGGACGTCACCCTAACTGGTGCCTGGAAGCCTGACTCTGCCGGCTAAGAGTCAAACCATTTTCAGGTGGAGGTGGTTGTTTGAAGACAACTGTCCCTTTAAGCATGGCTGCACTGAGCTGGGGTGGTTCTCAGAGGCCTGGCAGCCCTGGGGATCAGGGTGGGGGGCAGTGCTGCCCCCTGCTGGCCACGCTTCTATGCTGCTCTCTGGCTCCCTCCTGCCTTCCTCACTGAGCTGCCCTGAGAAATTCCTGGGTGCTGTGGGTGAGTTTGTAGGTAGAGAGAGCCAGGACTCCTAGGTTCTCTCCCCGGCTCTGGGAGTGGAGTGGGGTCTAGTCGTTAGAGCAGAGGGGCTGGAAGCCAGGACTCCTGGGTTCTCTCCCCGGCTCTGGGAGCGGAGTGGGGTCTAGTCGTTGTGGGGGGGGGGGAGGGAGCTGGAAGCCAGGACTCCTAGGGTCTATCCCAGCTCTGGGAGGGGAGAAGGGACTAGTGCTTGGAGCAGGGAGGGCTGGGAGCCTGGACTCCTGGGTTCTATCCCCAGTTCGGTAGCACATGTTTCTTTAAACTGATGTGATTAGATAAAATCAAGAGCCACGTCCGGCCTGATGCTGAGGCTCCCTCCCTTTGACCTGAGCACACCAGGAAATGGGAACAATTTCGCCTGACTTGTTGGAATTCCTGCCCTTGCCTGGCACTTCCTGCTGGCTGTGCTATAGATAGCTCGGAGCTGCCAGCAGGGAAAGCTCAGGCAATGGTCAGCCTGTGGGCATCCCTCCTGCACCCCCATCGCTGTTATAGAGCCACAAGCCCAGCTAGCCCAGTGCCCACCCTGTCCCTACAGCCCTGGATCTGACCCATGGGCCCATCTAGCCCGGTATCCTGCCCCCTTCCAGATCAGACCCCTGGGCACACAATGGCTGTGCCCTTGGCTTGTTCCCCGGCTGTGTCAGCCCCTCTCCTGGGGACACGCAACCTGGTACTTTCCTTGCCCCAGTGGGCAGGGCTGTAAGGCATGTGTGACACTCTGCACCCCAAAGCAACACCCTGGCACCCCCATATTTACCATGGTGATATAATCATGATATGTTTTGTACCAAGTCTGCTTTGTGAGGTACTAGGTTAAAAGGCTTGATCTGTTGGACATTAATATCCCGTTGGATTGGATGTGTTGTCATTGCGTGGGGAGCTGTGATGTTTTGCTACGTGTGAGTTACTGAAATAGGTTGTGAGGTTGGGAACCCCCAAAACTAGCCTTTCAGGTACAACAACAGAGGAGCCAGAAATGAATCCACACTCCCAAGGACTATCACAGGAGCTGTAAACAATGATGGCTTTCCCAGAGAACATGTAGACAATGGACACCGTTTGACTCACTTCATTGCAAAAGATCTTTCCAGCAAGCCGTAGGAACAAATAAGGGAGGGGAAGTGACATCATCACTTGGCCTTTCTCCCCCACACAACTCAACAGCTGGAAACACATCTGGAGGACAAAGACTGAATGGAGCAGGTGGCCCCAGGCAGGAAAGGAGAGTCCCAGGTTGTGTATGAAGGAACAACAACAATACCATCAGGGTGAGACACGAAATCCTGTCTAGATTATAGGACTCAGATTGTGATTTTACTTTTATTTCTCAGGTGACCAACTGTGATCTCTACGCTCACTACTTATAATCACTTCCAATTGGTCTGTAGTTAATAGATCTGTTTTATGTTTTACCTAAAACAGTTGTGACAAAGTTCCTGCTCTACCTTGGTGGGTCTTGTGCTTATTGGCGGATTTGCTCGCCTTGGAGCTTCACGGCAGCCCTCAGCTTGGCCGTTTTTCTGAACCCACAGTCCAGGTCGACTCCTCCTGTGTCTGACCAGGAGTTGGGAGGATTTTAGCGGGAACCCGGGCCCACCCTCTACTCTGGGTTCCAGCCCAGGGCCCTGTGCAATGCAGCTGTCTAGACTGCCTCCTGGAACAGCTGTGTGACAGCTACAACTCCCTGGGCTACTTCCCCATGGCCTCCTCCCAGCCCCTTCTTTATCCTCGCCATAGGACCTTCCTCCTGGTGTCTGATAATGCTTGAACACCTCAGTCCTCCAACAGTCCGCGTTCTCACTCTCAGCTCCTAGTGCCCCTTGCTCCCAGCTCCTCACACGCACCCCACAAACTGAAGTGAGCTCCTTTTTAAACCCAGGTGCCCTGATTAGCCTGCCTTAATTGATTCTAGCAGCTTCTTGATTGGCTGCAGGTGTTCTAATCAGCCTGTCTTAATTGTCTCCAGAAGGTTCCTGATTGTTCTGGAACCTTTCCTGTTACCTTACCCAGGGAAAAGGGACCTAATTAGCCTGGGGCTAATATATCTGCCTTGTATTACTCTCCTGTAGCCATCTGACCCGACCCTGCCGCACAGTGCATTGCTCCAAGTGCCGTGGGAATCTGCTCGGGAACAAGAGCTGGTGCATGTCCACTTTCCTTTGTAGAAGTGGAGGACTGGATAATAAACTTACACTGGTCAGGGTCTGGCTAGGGCAGGATGGTGCAGCCCTGGGATCCTAGGCTGGGGAACGGGGGAAATTGGCTGGATCCTCTCTATTGTTGGTTCATGAGTGGCTAGGAGAAGTATTCATGTAACTCAGCTGGGTGTATCCCTGCCTGTGGATGTCTGTGTAAGTGCAGGACCTGGAGGGGTTTGCAGCTTGTCACAATATCACAGTGTGAGAGGGAGCCCAGGTTTGTAAGCCAGAGGGCTCAGTGGTACCCCAGTTCCAGGTTGCACCCCAGGGAACCCATCACTATGTGTCACCACCAACACAGTTCCCCAGGGCTGGTCACTGAATTGCCCAGCAGAAGACCTCATCATAGATGAGCTGGGAGGGGAGGGGAGTCTAGTGGTTTGAGCAGAGGAGCTGGGAGTCAGGACACCTGGGTTCTGTCCCTGTACTTGGCTCTGGGAAGGTCTAGTGGTTACATCAGGGAGGGGACTGGGAGTCAGGACTCCTGGGTTCTCTCCCCTGCTCTGGGTACGAAGTGGGGTCCAGTGGTTAGAGCAGGGGGGGCTGGGAGCCAGGACTCCTGGGCTCTTTTTGTGGCTCTGGGAGGGGAGGTGGGTCTAGTGGGCTAGAGCGCAGTGTGAGAAAGGTAAAATATCAAACACACATTGGTTAAATAATTTAATGAGCCAGTTCCCTCTGGATCCGTGATCCTTACAGCACCGACTGGAGCATGAGCACATATCAGTGTTTTACTAGCCAAAAATAACTTTGAAAGCAGCCGAGAGTTTGCAGAAAGCAACGGGAAGCTGGTTAGCCGAGCCGCAGAAACTGAACTGCCCACGGGATGCTGCAATTTCGGAGTGCTCAGCCCATGCAACAAGATCTCGTCCCAGTCTCGCTACACAGCAAACATTTAGTCTCCGTCCCTACCCCTTCTGCTGGGGGAATTTAGCATCGACACGGAGCCTGAAATATCCCCAAAGGAGCTCGGCTGTCCATGGAATTAGCGGATCTCGCTTCTAAAGTCAAGCAAAGGATTCTCAAGTGGGATTGAAGAAGGGAGACAAGCTACTGATCGAGCCAAGAACGGCAATTCAATTCAAAATGACCTCACCTGGGCAATACTCCATAGCCAGGTCGTCCCACGCATGACTCTGTACCCAAAGGTAATATACGGGGGATAACGCTGAACCCCTCCGAATTCCTCTGGAGCGCCCAATGCCCCTTTAACCAAAGAGTCACGTAAGAATCCTACCTAGCTCTTGGCAGCACTGTCCATCGGTAGCTTTGTCGATCACAGGGTCAGAAAGGAGCCCGGTGATCACGACAAAGCCTGAACGCTTTCCCAAATGAACCCCCGTTTGCATGAGAGCAGATTTTTTTAGAAAACCACCCCAGCATTCCCCTCCTTGTTGGACACGGACCCCTCGTTTCCAGCCTGAATGTGTCTAGCTTCCACTGAGCACTGAAGTCGCGAGTGTGTCCAGCCTCAGTGCTGTCAGCAGATCGAGGGCAACCTCTGGACAGACGGGCGAAGGCTGGTGGGTGAAACACTGGGGCAACCGCCTGCGTTTTGAGGCCTTCAGAAGCTGTCGTTTCGCAGTAACCCGGGACTGTCGTTCCCGAGGCGCAGGTGGCATTGGGAGTGTGCCATCCCCTAGCACCTGCATACAAGAGGCTTTTTGCTGCTCGTCGGTGCAGCTGGCAGGGGGTGGCTTTCCCAGCCGGGCGCCCGCAGCTGGTTTCTCAAGGCAGACGGGCGTTCGTTCTGGGGACCCACTGGAGGAGTGAGGACAGCTGCCGCACTCTCTTTCTGGATTTTGCCACTAGGATGCTGATCAGGGACCAAACTTCTGGGGTTACCCAGCAGGGAGTGCTCCTGCTGGTCAGGCCATGACAGGCCCTGCTCACAGCTTCTTCAGCCATTAACCAGCAGTGGTAGTAGACTGTTATCTTCCAGATGGTACTGAAGGAGTTGCTCCACTAGCCAGCAGTGGTAGTCGAGCTGGTATCCTCTAGGTGGCATTAAAGGAGTCTCTCCACCAGACAGCAGGAGTAGTAGAGCTCTTATCCTCTAACACAACAAAGGGGGACATGAGACAATCTTAGCCAATGGGCTGGCCAGTCCTGTTTTTCCCAGAAGCCAATGGTGTGGCCCGAAACGGACCCCAGATGGGTGGTGGTGGTGAGGAGCCAGGGGGTAAGGCCAGATTGAGGGGGGGCAGGAGGACATTTGGGTCCACACTCCTCTTAGCCCCCTTTGCCATGTCTGAATCATCTCAAACCCCGTCTGAAGTCCCGTCCAGTCCCAGTGTCTCCCAGAGTCCTTTGCGCCCTCATTGGGCCATGCGCCCTGGTGGGGAGGGGAGTGGTACTTGGCCTACTTGGGGGGTCTGGGGTGTGTGAGTCCTGATGGCTGGCAGAGGGGGCTCATTCTCCCTGGGTCCCATAATGTGGGCTGGGGGGCTGGCAAGGGGGGGATGTTGTATGTGGGGGGCACAGACTGGCTGCTTTGTGAGTGTGTGGGTGGGCTGAGGAGATGGTTGTGTTGTGGTGCATGCTGGTCTGTGTGTATGGATTCAGGGAGGTGTTCAAAACCGCTGCCCCCTATTGGAGGGCTCGGCTTAGAGCTGGGGGGCGGGGCTGGGCGGAAGGATCAGTCCCTCAGGGGTTTTATGTATAGGCTGAGACTCTGATGGCAATCACAATGGCGACCCACACGATCAGCACCACAATCCCCACCCCCAGGGCTGTGTGGTTGAAAATCCGGGCCATCCGGGAACTCTGCTGTGCTTGGCTAGTGTTCCCGCTGTTGTTGGCATCCCGGGTCTGTGGAGAGACAGAGAGACCGGAACAATTAACCACACAGCAACGCTGCATGGGTATGGTTCACCCGGCGCTGAGATGCAGCCACCTCTGGGGCGGGGCAGCTGGGGAACAGCCACACATAACACTGTACAGGGATGGCTCACTGGGGGCTGAGACGCAGCCACCTCTGGGGTGGGGCTGCTGAGTAACAACCATGAATAGCACCTCTACCACACCCCTCTTATTATCTCCGGGTGGCTGTTCCCCAGTGCCTCTAACCGGGCCCCAGCTCTTTCCCCCGCCCCGTAGTCCCAACGGATCCTTTCCATGGATGAAAAGCAGCTGGCTAGAATCAAGCCTAGGGAATCAGATGTCAACACCTGCCTTCCCCTTAGACCCTGGTTCCATGCCACACACTTATCTGGCTGCGCCGATCCAGGCTATTACTACCTTGAAACCAAAGGGACAAGAAATGGCCCAGGTGGCACAGAGCAGAGCAGCCCATGTCACCAGCCATCTGGGCACCCACCCCCAGACCCTCCTAGCCTTACACGGTCTCCCCACTCAGTAGAGAGCTTGCTTTGTTGTCCTCCTACCGATCCCTGAGGAATGATGTCACCTGCTCCAGTGACAGGATCCCAGAAGAGCAAACTGTGGGATGGGTGCGGACTGTGGAACTCATTGCCACAAGAGAGAGCCCACTGTGCCCTGCAGCACAGTGCCCCCAAGTGGTGCAATGCGATCAGCACTGACTGCCTGGAAAGAGCACCCCCCCACCCTGCTCCCTGCAGCCCAGCGCCCCCTAGCTCCAGCCCTTACTGCCAGGGGGGAGTATCCCCACCCTGCTCCCTGCAGCACAGCACCCCCTAGCGGCTGTGCTGGGTCAGTGGGGCCAGGGGAGAGTATCCCCACCCTGCTCCCTGCAGCACAGCGCCCCCTAGCGGCTGTGCTGGGTCAGTGGGACCAGGGGAGAGTGCCCCCTAGGGACTCACCTGGATGGAATACACCAGCGCCACGATGCCCAGGGGCAGGCAGCAGCAGAGGAGGGTGAAGATGGAGTAGCCCAGGTAGTCATTCTCCTTGGCAGGAGGTGGGGAGACCAGGATGACCTGCTGTGGGGCATAGCCCATCGGGCCCCGGTTGGGGTCCTCGTTGTATGGAGGGTAATAGCCCTGTTGGTTGTATGGAGGGTAATAGCCCTGTTGGTTGGGAGCTGCCCCGTAGCTTGGAGCAGGGAGTTGCCCGCCTGAGGGCAGTAGCGGAGGAGGGGCCCCATAAGGCGGCACGTTGGAGTATGGGGGCGGCTGAGCAGGGACGGAGGGCTCGGGGCCTTTACCATAGCCTGGTAAACTCATGGTGCCGCACTCCTCCTGGGAGCCTTTGCTGGTCTGCCACTCCCTCAGGGCGTGTCTCCGAGCCCCCTAATTTCCAGGCCTCCCCTCTCCTCCTCCAGGCCGTTCTCCTGCTCCTCTGGTGCCGGCTTGCTGTATGTCCTGAGTTGACTTGGGGCGTTCTCCCCTCTGAGTGACCTTTCTCGCTCCCCTTTTGCACCCACTACTGCCTCAGGGCCCCGGGGTCCACTGGGCAAATTCAGGGTGTTTGCTCTCCTCCGCTCTGCCCCTCACGTCCTTCTTCTGCTCGGCGGAGCAAACCCGCAACAGTCGCTCTTTTCTTTCTGCCTTTCACCTTCCTTCTTCCCTTGCTGAGAATCAGAGCCCCCCCCCGATCTCTCGCTCCTTTCCGCCTTTCACCGTCTTCCTCCCCTGAGAAACAGATGCTCCAGGATCCTCTGCTCCTCCGCTCTGCCTTTCCTGTTCTCTTCTTCCTTGCAGATCCAGGGCCCTTTATCCACCACCGGACAGAGCCGGTCCCCAGGCCCGCCCCCAAGCTGCAAAGAGGAATAGGACAAGAACCAGCCTAGCCAGATGCAGCCACACCCTGGAGAGCAAATGTGAGCCATGATAAGGGATCCCGCAATAAACCGCCCGTACCCTGCTCCACCTACTCCTCACGTCCCTGCCTAGTGGCCCATTAAAAATCAGCATGACACTCCCATCTGGGCTGCCAGGAAGGGAGAGTTTGCTCCAGGGATGGGGTTTCCATCTCTAACCACTAGCCCCACTCCCCTCCCCGAGCTAGGGATAGAACTCAGGCGTCCTGGCTTCCAGCTACCCCGGCTCTAACTACTTGATCCCACTCCCCTCCCCTCCCAGGAGTCCTGACTCCCTGCCCTCCCAATCACTAGACACCCTTCCTGTGCATCTGTATGATTAAAGACCATTTATATCATTGATATTATCACTGTTATACAATTACCCTTAGTTTCCGATTTTCACCATACTTTTGTATCATTCAAATATATAAAAAAGAACTTGTTTTATTAGGAAAATACAATGCATTGCATGAGAGATATGGATTAGGATAATACATTAGTCTGTGTGTATATGCAAAGCTGCCTTAAAGTCAGGCTCTGTATTAGTCTGGAAGATACACCCAATAAACAAACAGGCCCGCATGCAAGCTCGGAAGTGTGTGCATCTGAACGTACTGATGAATCTCATGCCCACCATGGACACATTGAATGGTTTAAAGATCTGATGCAGTGAAATGGGAAGAAAACGAAACTCTGTCTCAGAACATGGTTCAGAGCACAAGGACGCATTCAAAAGTTTAAAAACAACCAAAAAACAGGAGAAAAGGATGAAATTGAGAGTATCCGTTCAAATGGTGGGGCCCAATTATTAAACATTAATATTTATAGGCTTAATCGTTCTAAGTCTACAACAGTCAACTGATAGGTTTCAGAGTAGCAGCCGTGTTAGTCTGTATTCGCAAAAAGAACAGGAGGACTTGTGGCACCTTAGAGACTAACCAATCTATTTGAGCATAAGCGTTCGTGAGCTACAGCTCACTTCATTGGATGCATTTGCTTATGCTCAAATAAATTTGTTAGTCTTTAAGGTGCCACAAGGACTCCTTTTCTTTTTGCGGATACAGACTAACACGGCTGCTACTCTGAAACCGTTCATCAAAGCGTTAATCCACTGAGCATTTACCCCCGTCCACCAAAATAAACCCCGAGATTTACCCAGAAAAATTACCAATAGTTTTTGGCACCGATTTTCACCTGTTTTTGTTGTGATGGCTAATAAACACCCGGGAAAAATTAAATCAAATCAAATCTGAAACTGAAGGGCCTTACCTATCAAAGGCACTCCACTCTCACAATGGGCCATCGGAGAAACCCATCCCGTGCAAATAGCTGTTCCTGAGGATGCCTCAGACAGCGAGGAGCCAATGTGGCCACCCCCTGTGTTTCAGCAAATCACCTAACGGCATGTGGTAGCTCACGTGACCCTAGGATCCATCTTGGGCCAGTGATTTTCCATGCACTGGAGCTGGGGGCTTTCTTTGGGACAGTACATTTCCATGCCCATGGCAGAGAAGATATAAATTGCAGTTTCAATGCCTCCATTTTGCCTGCCCCAATTCTCTGGACTGTGGATTTACACTTAAGAGGAGCAACTTGAACTCTGGACTGAGGACCTTCCAATCCTTTGGAAGTTACCAGAGAGACTTTGTCAAGCCCACCGTCTGTCCCAGCAAACCTGATCTAAGGACTTTGCAATCACTTGTCTGCATAGGATTTATTACCCATTTATAACTCTCTCCTTTTATTATTAAATCTCTAGTTAGTTTACTAAGGATTGGCTGGCAGCGTGCTAAAATCTGAGATTATATTGACCTGGGCTAGGGTGATCAGATAGCAACTGTGAAAAAATGGGGTAGGGGGTAATAGGTCCCTATATAAGAAAAAGTCCCCCAGAATGGGACTGTCCCTATAAAAATGGGACATCTGTTCACCCTAACCTGGGGGGAAGTGTCTGATCCTTTGGGATTGGAACGAGCCTCACATTTGGTGAATTGGGTTTCCAGTAACCTCTCACTATATTAGACCTATTTGTCTGGATGGGAGCCAAGGGCTGGAACCATAGAATCATAGAATAGCAGGGTTGGAAGGGACCTCTGGAGGCCATCTAGTCCAAACCCCTGCCCAGAGCAGGACCAATTCCAACTAAATCATCCCAGCCAGGGCTTTGTCAAGCCTGACCTTAAAAACTTCTAAGGAAGGGGATTCTACCACCTCCCTAGGTAACGCATTCCAGTGCTTCACCACCCTCCTAGTGAAAAAGTTTTTCCTAATATCCAACCTAAACCTCCCCCACTGCAACTTGAGACCATTACTCCTTGTCCTGTCATCTGCTATCACTGAGAATAGTCTAGATCCATCCTCTTTGGACCCACCTTTCAGGTAGCTAAAAGCAGCTATCAAATCCCCCCTCATTCTTCTCTTCCGTAGACTAAACAATCCCAGTTCCCTCAGCCTCTCCTCATAACTCATGTGTTCCAGTCCCCTAATCATTTTTGTTGCCCTTCGCTGGACTCTCTCCAATTTCTCCACATCCTTCTTGTAGTGTGGGGCCCAAAACTGGACACAGTACTCCAGATGAGGCCTCACCAATGTCAAATAGAGGGGAACGATCACGTCCCTCGATCTGCTGGCAATGCCCCTACTTATACACCCCAAAATGCCATTGGCCTTCTTGGCAACAAGGGCACACTGTTGACTCATATCCAGCTTCTCGTCCACTGTCACCCCTGCTGCCGAGCCATTCGGTCCCTAGTCTGTAGCGGTGCATTGGATTCTTCCGTCCTAAGTCCAGGACTCTGCACTTGTCCTTGTTGAACCTCATCAGATTTATTTTGGCCCAATCCTCTGATTTGTCTAGGTCCCTCTGTATCCTATCCCTACCCTCCAGCATGTCTACCACTCCTCCCAGTTTAGTGTCACCCGCAAACTTGCTGAGGGTGCAATCCACACCGTCCTCCAGATCATTAATGAAGATATTGAACAAAACCGGCCCCAGGACTGACCCTTGGGGCACTCCGCTAGATACTGGCTGCCAACTAGACATGGAGCCATTGATCACTACCCGTTGAGCCCGACAATCTAGCCAACTTTCTACCCACCTTGTAGTGCATCCATCCAGCCCATACTTCTTTAACTTGCTGACAAGAATACTGTGGGAGACCGTGTCAAAAGCTTTGCTAAAGTCGAGGAATAACACGTCCACTGCTTTCCCTTCATCCACAGAACCAGTTATCTCATCATAGAAGGCAATTAGATTAGTCAGGCATGACTTTCCCTTGGTGAATCCATGCTGACTGTTCCTGATCACTTTCCTCTCATCTAAGTGCTTCAGAATTGATTCCTTGAGGACCTGCTCCATGATTTTTCTGGGGACTGAGGTGAGGCTGACCTGCCTGTAGTTCCCAGGATCATCCTTCTTCCCTTTTTTAAATGTAACCCTTCTGCCCATCAGAGTTGGCAGCAACAAGGGCCAGGTTCAGTATCTAGGGGATCCATTCCAATAACACAATGCAAAGTGGCTCGAGCCCCCACCCAGTGACCTGGGACAAATATATACGACCCCTGCTGGGCGCCTCCAAGAGGCAATACTTCCCCTCTCGCAATCACATAGTCTGAGTGTAGCAAAAAGCCTTTTAATAACAGAGAGAAACAATGTGGCATTATGTTGGGGAAACACCACCAACAGGATTCATAACACAACCCATGAGCAAAAAACCCACCCGAAGCAAACTGGGGCATGCCCTTTCCCTTTGGTTCTTGAGTCCAGCAACACCAAATCACCCAAAGTCCCAAAAGTCCAGTGGCCCAAAAGTCTCTGTCCCTGGTCAGGGCAGCCCCAGAGTTCGAAAGTTTATCTGCAGAGCTTTACCTCCCAACCTGGGTGGAGATGGAGGGGGGAGAGAGAGAGAGAGGTAAGAAAAGGAGTACTTGTGGCACCTTAGAGACTAACCAATTTATTTGAGCATGAGCTTTCGTGAGCTACAGCTCACTTCATCAGATGCATACCGTGGAAACTGCAGCAGACTTTATATATACACAGAGAATATGAAACAATACCTCCTCCCACCCCACTGTCCTGCTGGTAATAGTCACCTTACATGATCTGAAGCTGGCTGCCCCACAGCTCCATAGGCCTTCGCTTTGCTCCGCCCCACCAGCCGCCCCACAAACTGCTTGGCTCAGCTCAGCTCTGCTGCCCACAGGCAGCTCCCGCCATCCTATGAACTGCTCCACCAGCCTGTCCACAAGGCACTTCAGCACTGCTTGCAAACTGCTCCACAATATATCTTCAGGCTCTCCCACTACTTAACACAATGCTCAGTGACTTCAGCTCTTAGGTGAATTCAGCTTGTAGTAGGGAAGCCTCAGGGCTGGTACACCATTAACCCAAAATGAGCTCAGCAGCCTGTAACTAGACTCCTAAAGGAATCAAAATTAGCTCTGATATTCCACAGTGGAAAGAAGAGAAAGTACAATTAGCATGTAAGACCCTCACCAAGAGGCCCATACCACCAAGTATTAATACTTATTTCCAGCCTCTCTCAATTCACAGGGTTTTGGAACCCATGTCCCTTGCCTAGCGAGTGCTACTTAGTTGATGGTGAGTCCCTCCATCATAACAAAAGGCCCAGTACAGTTCCAAGCACAGTTCCCATAGTCAGGGTAATAACAATTTATTCTTCCTGCCCCAATAACAGAGACACTGGGGATCCCACAGCAGCCAAAGTGACCATTTGGGCAGCTATGGGCTCATGCTAGGCAGGGTGGGTGTGCCTATGCAAATGAGATCATCCCCTGAAGTTCTTTTCCACAACTTGCCACACCTCACCACCAGATGTCAGGGTGGAGCTCATCCTGACTCTGCTTGCATAAAGACGGCCTAAAGAATTAAAGAATTAAAGAATGCCTAAAAGGGACAGTGTCTGGCTTCTGGTTAACCAGTGTGGTGCTGTAGAAGCTTTTTTGTTATTGGTTTGGTGCATCCAATGCTAGAGAAAACCACCAGCTCTGGGGATTGTCTGCCCGGTTCCTTGCAGTCTGCCCTGAGCGTGGAATTTGCACTGTGGGCCACCTCGGGCACCCGGTCACAGCTCCCCTCCCAGCTCATACGTGGCAAGGGCGTGTGCTGGGTGAGTCAACGCCTTGCCCTGGGGAGTTGTATGGACAGTGACACACCTTACAACCCTGCCTGCTGGGGCAAGAAAAGCGCCAGGTCGTGTGTCCCCAGGAGGTGGCCTGACGCAGGTCGGGAACAAGCCAGGGCCATTGTATGGCCAGGGGTCTGATCCAGGTGGGGGCAGGGTACTGGGCTAGATGGACCCATGGGTCAGATCCGGGGTGACAAGTAGGAGGTGGGAACTGGGCTAGATGGGCCCGTGGCTCTATATCAATGACGGGGGTGCAGCTGGGATTCCAGGCTGGATGGGCCCACAGGCTCAGATCTAAATATAGCAGAGCTGACAGGAAGTGCTGGGCAAGGGGGGGAATTCCAACTTGTCAGGTGAAATTGTTCTCATTTCCTGGTGCGCTCGGGTCACAGGCAAGGGGACGTGGCTCTTGGTGTTATACAATCACAGGAGTTTAAACAAACGTGCTACTGAACTGGGAATAGAACCCAGGAGTCCTGGCTCCCAGCCCCCCCCACCCCCCGCTCTAACCCACTAGACCCCACTCCCCTCCCCGAGCCAGGGATAGAACCCAGGCACCCCCCAACCACTATACTCCACTCCCCTCCTCGAGCCAGGGGGAGAACCCAGGAGTCCTGGCTCCCAGCTCCCCCCCCAGCTCTAACCACTAGCCCCCACCCCCCATCCCCGAGCTGGGGATAGAACCCAGGTGTCCTGACTCCCATTGCTGTGCTATAGTCATGTGACCCTTTCGCCTCCTCTTTTTCATTTCAGTTTAATAAGACTGAAGCACCTGGGTTGGTCTCCCTGTCCTGTTTTTGCCACCTCTGTGAAAACACACCCTTCGGAGGGATGTCTTTCCTGCTTGGCCCCAGTGAACTCCACTGCCCCATTCTTATGTTCACCCCCTACGGAGTCTCCTCTGCCCTGCTCCCCCCAGCACAGTGCCCCCTAGTGCTGCTCTGGGACATCGGGGCCAGCCCTGACTCCCAGAGAAGTCAGTGACGATTTGGACTGGTTCACCTACTTTCTTGTTGCATGTAAATAAGAAATGTTCCGGTTTGCTCAGGGTGGCTCCCTCTGTATCTGGAAACCACTGACTCCAGTAACTACCCCCTGAAAGGTCCAGGTGAGCTGTCCCCTTGTGGCTGTTCTCCAGCTGCTCCCACCCCAGAGGTGGCTGCATCTCAGTGCTGGGTGAGCTGTCCCATGTGGCGTTATGTGTGGCTGTTCCCCAGCTGCCCTGCCCCGGAGGTGGCTGCATCTCCGCACCAGACAAACCGTCCCCATGAGGCGTCGTTGTGTGGCTGTTTCCCAACTTCCCCACCCGAGAAGTGGCTGCATTGCCTACTTTTCTCTCTCTTCCCCTGCCCCTCCCCAGGGCTGGTGAAACCCGAGGAGGGAGGGGGAGGCTGCACCCTCGCCTGGCAACACTGGCATGCAGAAGTCTGTGACTGGGGTGCCTGGCGACAGGAGGAGATGCAGCCGGGTGGGGAGTCTGACATGGCGTCAGCTGGCATGGGTAAGGCCTCCTGAGCTCCTCTCCCCCCTGGTCCCACTACTGGGGGGGGCATTCTAGTGCCCCAGCTATTTCAGTACTGGAGGTTGTCTCCCAGCCAGCATCCCTGGAGTGGCCAAGAGCTAGAAATAGAACCCAGGAGTCCTGGCTCCCTGCCCCTCCCCCCCCCACCAACTACTAAACTCCACTCCCCTCCCAGTCCTGAGGCTAGAAGCCAGGAGTCCTGAGTCCCAGGCCGCCCTGGTCTAACCCACTAGACCCCACCCCCCTACCAGAGGCGAGGATAGAACCCAGGCGCCCTGGTGCTGGACTTGGGGACAACGAGTTAGTACAGGAAGACCTGGGGCTTGTCACAACTTGTTTGCTGCTCTCAGGAAGGGATGAAGGGCCTGCAGAATAAACAGATCAGACAAAGACGCTACCCTTGCCCTGGCCTCCCAACACGGCCGCCTCCCCCACTGCCATGGTCCCTCTCTGATCTCCCGCCCACAGACCTATGCCTCTCGGTTGGTTTAAACTTGGCCCGAACCTGGTGGCTGAAAGAGCTGCCTTTCATTATTGATACACATAAGGAACAATTAAACTCCTCTGTAGAAGCAGGTATAAGACAGATATCATGACATTTAATATTGTCTCACCGTCACCAGTACGGATAGCGGATCATAGAATCATAGAAGATTAGGGTTGGAAGAGACCTCAGGAGGTCACCTAGGCCAACCCCCTGCTCAAAGCATGACCAACCCCAACTAAATCATCCAGCCAGGGCCTTGTCAAGCCAGGCCTTAAAAACCCCTAAGGAAGGAGATTCCACCACCTCCCTAGGGAACCCATTCCAGTGCTTCACCACCCTCCTAGTGAAATAGTGTTTCCTAATATCCAACCTAGACCTCCCCCACTGCAACTTGAGACCATTGCTCCTTGTTCTGGCATCTGCCACCACTGACAACAGTTTAGCTCCATCCTCTTTGGAACCCCCCTTCAGGTAGTTGAAGGCTGCTATCAAATCCCCCCTCACTCTTCTCTTCTGCAGACTAAATAAGCCCAGTTCCCTCAGCCTCTTCTCATAAGTCATGTGCTCCAGCCCCCTAATCATTTTCATTGCCCTCCACTGGACTCTTCCCAATTCGTCCACATCCCTTCTGAAGTTGGGGGCTCAAAACTGGATGCAATACTCCAGATGTGGCCTCACCAGTGCCGAATAGAGGGGAATAATCACTTCCCTCAATCTGCTGGCAATGCTCCTACTAATACAACCCAATATGCTGTTGGCCTTCTTGACAACAAGGGCACACTGCTGACTCATACCCAGCTTCTCTGTAACCCCTAGGTCCTTTTCTGCAGAACTGCTGCCTAGCCAGTCAGTCCCCAGCCTGTAGCGGTGCATTGGATTCTTCCGTCCTAAATGCAGGACTCTGCCCTTGTCCTTGTTGAACCTCATCAGATTTCATGTCCAGACTGTCTTCATTCCATACAACCTGCCTCAGAAAAATCCTCTCTTTCTTTTGGTCCAGAACAATCTCAAACCAAGATCTACTGGCGGATTGATGATTTTGCTGCCCCTAGGCCCGGAAATAATTGCCGCCCCCATATGAACTTATTTTTAGTTATTTTACAAGATTCGCGCCATCACTGGTGGTTTCAATACGCGCTATGATTGGTAAAATCGCGGCGTCCATAGACGCTGACTCCGTGGGTGCTCCGGGGATGGAGCACCCACTGAGAAAAGCTGGTGGGTGCAGAGCACGCACTGGCAACTCCCCGCCCTGCCCCAGCTCACCTCCGCTCTGACTCCTTCCCTGAGTGCGTCGCCGGGTCCTGCTTCTTCCCACTCCCTGCCAGTGCTTGTGCATGAAACAGCTTCGTGCAGCTGGGAGGGAGAGGGGTTGAGGGGGAAACGCCGCGCCGGGGCGGGGATTTGGGAAGGGGACCAACAGGGGCAGGGAGGGGGTGGAGTTGGGGTGGGGACTTTGGGGAAGGGGTTGGAATGGGGGCGGGGAAGGGGTGGAGTTGGGGCAGGGGCAGGGGCCATGAGCATCCACCGGCGCTGGGGGAAGTTGGCGCCTCTGGCTGTTGTTATAAATTTGCTGCCCCTGCAAATTTGCCACCCTAGGCCTAGGCCTTGTCGGCCCAGGCAATAATACGCCGCTGATTGACACTGTGCAGCCAAGAGGATCTGAGCACCATCATTTCCAGGAGGCGTTGGAGATGGATTGGTCATGTGCTTTGGATGGAACTTGATTCCATCACCAGAGCAACAATAAGATGGACACCAGAAGGCAAGCGAAAATGAGGCTGCCCAAAAACAACATGGCGAAGGGCTATGGAAGCCCAGCTGAAAAACCTGGGGCAGAGCTGGGGAACCATTGAAAGACTTGCCAGACACAGACAGGAGTGGAGGAGCTTCATCATTGCCCTAAACACCAGAGGCATAATAGGAACTTGATGATGATGATAGAACCAGGTAGATGAAACCATTGCAGCCACCATTCAGAACAAGGGCATACCTGGGCAGAGGAGTTTCACTGGGTACTCTTTGATGGAAGGGGTGTGTCTGTGGCGAGCAGCAGCAGAAAGCCAAGGAGGCATTCAGAACAAGCACTGGGAATGCGGCCCTCAGAAAGGCCAACACAGAGAGAGAGAGAGAGAGAGAGAGCTATTGGGCACAGTGCTGGCTGGAAGGGGGCTTGGGATTGCAAGCAAAGAAACTTTCTCCAGCTCTTTGATTGCTGCTGTATTCGGGGAAACAGGCCCTTGTGCGTGGACAGGATCCTCTAGACCCTGAATATTGGTGAACCAGTCTGGTCAAAAAGGAGTAAAGTTGATGTGAGCAGGGGATCCATTTTCCAAGGAGAGAAAATTGCGAGCTGGGATTCCTGTGGCGCCAAGATGGAGCAAATAACGAAGACATTGCAGAAATTACAGCCGGCCGAGAAGAAGTAAAACAAGACATGAAGCAGCTGGAGACTTTGCAGATGGAAGTAAACCAAGACCTAAAACAACAGGGGCTGGAAGGGTGAATGGGAGTGTTCCTTGTCTTGCCCACTAGGGGGTGTTGTGCACACTGATAAAACTCAGGAGTCCTGCCTCCCTAGGCCCCCACCCCAGCCACTTGACGCCTCTCCTCTCCTCTCCTCTCCTCTGCTCTCCCCAAGCTGGGATAGAATCCAGGAGTCCTGTCTCCCAGCCCCGCTCCTCCTCCAACCCACTAGGCCCCACTCCCTTCAGAGTTAGGGATAGAACCCAAGAATCCTGGCTCCCAGCTCCTCATTTCTCTCTGCGGGTTTGGGCGTCCCTAACGTCCAGGGGTGTTTGATTCCTCCCCAGTCACCCGGTGACTCTGCCCGGCGTCAGGGCTAATGGTGCAGGGGCAGCCAATCTGCTGGTTGTGTGACGCGAAAACCAAACAGCACTTCCTAATTTCCAAGAATGGATCTAAAGGCTGCTAGGGGCCAATGTGCAGAAAAATAAGAAAACTGTAAAAAACCTCCTTTCCTAAGAAGTTTGGAGAGCTGGAGTCTGGAGCAGAAAAGCAGCCGGTGTTTACACAACATGCTAAAGGCGGATCAAAGGAAACAGATTTGCCACTCAGCAAATAATTAACCCATGGGACTCCCCACCACTGGATACTAGCAGGATTAAGGATCCAGGTCCTGCTATGCCAGGTGCTGCCCAGACACACAGCAAGAGATCAGGGCCCTGTTGTGCGAGCCTCACTCTGGAATCAATCAGCTACAGGCCCCTTTACAGCTGAGACTGTCCTCACTAATCAGCTGTGGTTAAGCGCTGTAAATAACCCCCGAGAGAATAGGAGCCATCTGATTCCACGGTCCCTAGCTAAACACATCCTGGGCAGTAGGGAGAGAGAAGGGGATTCCTACCTACGCCAACCGCGGGCACAGCTGAGAGCCGAGGAACTCCAGGCCCTCAGCCGAGTTAGTGAGAAACACGTGCGGCGGGTTGGTACTGAAGCACTCGAGTCTGCGAAGCCTTGAAATCACTGACATTTTTGTGCATCTCTCCCATGCCCTCACGGAGCATTTCAGCCCATTCCAGAGCCCGGCCCCTGCCCCGGTGCTGTGATTGCCCCTAAACAGGGGAAAACCAGGACCACCGAGACCACCTAAAAAGCCCTGTCACGGGTTTCCTGGGGTACAACCTGGAACTGGGGTACCGCTGAGCTCTCTGGCTTAAGCAACCTGGGTTCCCTCTCATACTGTGATGCTGTGACAAACTGCAAACCTCTGTCAGGTCCTGCACTTACACAGCCATCCCCAGGCAGGGACACACCCAACAGAGTTAAATGAAAGGTCTCCCACCCATTAATGAATCAACAATATAGATGCTCCGGCCAATTCCCCTCAGCTCTCCACCTAGGACCCCAGGGATGTACCATCCTGCTCCGGTCAGAAGTCTGGGCAGTGTAAATTTATTACCCCTCCCTCAATGTGGAGAGGACAATGAACCAGCTCTTGCTCCTGATCGGATTTCCCAAGTACTTCAAGCAAAACTCACTGTTTTAGGTAAAATATAAAACAGATTTATTAATTACAGAAATGTGGATTTTAAGTGATTATAAGTAGTGAGCGTAAAGATCAAAGTTGGTTAGCTGAGAAACAAAAAGTGAAATCTCAATCTGAGTTCTACAAACTAGACAGGATTTGAGTTGTTGGGTCATATTAAAGAAGTTCTGTATTAAAATCACAAATGACTTTGATTTCCCATAGTTTAAATTCCAGGGTATTACTAATTAAGAGGTCTCTTGGTTTTTGGTACTGTTTCTCTGACTCTCTGTGTGAAACTTGCAAGCTGCTAATTATGTTAGTACATTCTAAGACAGAGTCTGTTCTCAACGCAATCCTTTGTAACAACAACTACTCACACAGAAAGACTCGAAGCAATACTCTGTAACAACAGAAACAGCACCCAGAGACTCCCCGCCCTTTTGTTGCATTTATCTCGCTTTGTTAACAATTGTGATTAAAATAGAGATAGAGGATGGATGTGGATGGATGCTTGGTGTGGATAATAACTGAATGATCAGGGAGGTTCCAGCCTAAGAATCCAGTGTCCATCGGCTGAAGAAGGCTTCAAGTGGAAATAACCAGAGGACCCCCGGAGGGCAGACTGCAACCCACCCAACAGCCTCAAGGATGGGGGAACCAAAGAACAAGATAACATCTGGCAGCACGGAGCTGTCAGGAATGTGCCATCTGCTGATTGATTCAGCAGCAGCATGATGAAGCAATTCCCACAGACTGGCATAGGAATAAATTCCTATAAAAATGGACTTTAGAAAGTGAGAACTTTGGAGTCTGATTCTGCAAACCAACTTCCAGGAGCATCAGATGAGCATCTGACAAGGCCCTGCTCCCTCCTCATGTCCAGGCCACCTGGCCAGTGGCTTGGCATGAGCAACTCTAAGGCTGGTAACTATGATAACAACCTTGCAGAACCTCTGTGTGTGTATGAATGAATGTGTGAATAAATTTGAAATTGAATGGAGTATTATAGCTATAACTAACTGCTTACTATGATTCTTTCTGTATTCACAATAAATGTGGCATTTTGCCTTTTCCCCTTTAATAAGATCCTGCTGGTTTTTATTTTATTGGTATGACAGAGTCAAGCCGTGTCTCACCCTGATGGTGGTGGTGGTGTTCCTTAATACATGAGCTGGGATTCTCCTTCCCAGCCTGGGACCACGTGCCTCATTCAGTCTTTGTTCTCCAGACATGTTTCCAGGTGTTGGATTGTGGGAGGAGTAAGGCCAAGCAGTGATGTCACTTCCCCCTTTTATAGCTTCTCCAGCTTGCTGAAAAGCTCTTTTGCTATCATGTGAGTCAAGCAGCCTCCATTGTCTATGTCAGGTGTTCTCAAACTGAGGGTCGGGACCCCTCAGGGAGTCGTGAGGTTGTTAGATGAGGGGTCGTGAGCTGTCAACCGCCACCCCAACCCCACTTTGCCTCCAGCATTTATAATGGTGTTAAATATATAAAAAAGTGTTTTTAATTTATAAAGGGGGTCGCACTCAAAGGCTTGCTATGTGAAAGGGGTCACCAGTAAAGAAGTTTGAGAACCACTGGTCTACGTGCTCCCTCTGAGAAGTCTCCCCTGTATACGGTTCCTTTAATGGGCCATCAGCACTTCTGGCTGCTCCATTGTTGTACCTGAAAGGCTGGTTGTGGGGGTTCCCAACCTCACAACGTATTTCAGTAACACACATGTAACAAAACATCACAGCTCCCCACGCAATGACAGCACATCCAATCCAACAGGGTATTAATGGTCAATGGATCAAGCCTTTTAAAATGATACCTCACAAGGTAGACTTTGTACACAACACATCATCATTATATCACCATGGCAAAAATGGGGTTTCCATGGTGTTGCTTTGGGGTACAGAGTGTCTCAAGCCCCAAAAGGTCAGCTTTGAAGGTAGCTCTGTCCTGCTCTGGAGGAAGCCAGTGTTCTGGGAAACCTGGCATTCAGGCCCGAGGGTCGGGCAGCAGCTCCTGAATGCCAGTCGCTACAGGCCCTGGAGAAGGGGGTATGCAAGGCCCATCAGCCCCTAAAATCCACTAATACAAGTGCCCCTTAAAGAACCTGGGGGTTATACTCTACAAGCACCAGCCCTTGGGTTAGTCAGAGCAGGCAGCTAACGAGGAACTATATTCCTCGCTGGCTGTGGCAATATTCCCAGGCACGTGAGTGGCAGGTGGCTCCAAAGAGGGAAAGAAACTGTGACAAAGCCTTCCTGGCTCGTAAAGGCCACACACTTGCTATGTAGGTGGCAATGAGGTCCAGTAGTTAGAGTGACTAGGAGTCAGGACTCCTGGGTTCTTTCCCCAGCTGTGGGAGAGGAGTGGGGGCTAGTGGGTTGGAGCAGGGGGCCTGGCAGTCAGGACTCCTGGGTTCTATCCTTATTTCTAGGAAGTGAGTGGGGTCTAGTGGGTTAGAGTGGGAGGGGCTGGGAACTAGGATTCCTGGGTTCTCACCACATCGAGGAGAGGGGAGTGGGGGAGCTGGGAGTCCTGGGTTCTATCCCCATCCCTGACAGGGGAGTGGAGTCAGGACTCCTGGAGTCTATTCTTGGTTCTACCACTTTAGAGACCCTCTTCTTGCTCCGAGGGCTGGGTGGCTCGTCTGATGCTTTGAGATCCCAGCTGGCCAAAGCTAGAACAGGACCTTCACCGGGGTCTCAGAGCCACGGGTGTCGTGGTCCTTCCAACTCTGACCCAGCAGACCCATTTGGCCTGTGGCTAGGGAGTTTCCAGTGGTGAAGGGGTGAATGAGATCAGGCACCAATGGCTTCCTGTTTTCCAGCGAAAGAGGAAGTTTCGCTGTTGTGGTCAGAAAAGAAAGTGGAAGGCTCCAGTGGTATAAACTGTGAACAGAGCCAGGGACAGAACCCAGGAGACCTGGCTTCCAGCGCCCCCCCCCCCACTCTAACCACTAGACCCCACTCCCCTCCCAGAGCCAATGAGAGAACCCAGGAGTCCTGACTCCCAGCCCTCTCTTCTCTAACCACTTGACCCCACTCCCCTCCCAGAGCCAACAAGAGAACCCAGGATTCCTGACTCCCAGCCCTCTCTTCTCTAACCACTAGACGCCATTCCCTTCCCAGAGGCAGGGACAGAACCCAGGAGTCCTGGCTCCCAGACCTGCTCTAACCTTCTTATCACTGGACTTTCCCCTCATCCGAACAGAAGATTTGTTGTCTCCTGGCTCCTTTTCCTCCCTGAGCACTGATGTGAGTGTGGGTTGCAGCTCCAGAATGGTATGAGTGTGTCTTTATCTGCCAGAACTGCCTTGGTTAGTGTGAGAAGTGTGATCAGACCAGGCCCCTAGCCCAGGTAAGAGCTGCTGTTTCCACATAACTAGTCACTGCCTAGCAGCTCAAGTGCGTTGGGGTTAAAAAGGGCCCAAGGAGATCCTTGGACATGTAAACAGGGGAGTCCTCAGTAGAGGTGGGGAGGGGTTTTTCACCTCTATATAAGGCACCGGTGAGAGTGATGCTGGGAGGCTGCATCCAGCTCTGGTGCACGTGTCTTTAAAAGGACGTTGAACAGCTGCAGAGGGGGCAAAGAGCAGCAGAAAGGGCCTGAGAGAAACAGACCTGACAGAGCTCCATCTGCTGAGCAGGTCAAAGAGATGAGCTAGAGGAACTTAAGCAGCGTGGATAAGGACCTTCCTGGGCAGGAAACCCCGGATCATCAAGAGCTCTTGAATCTCGTGGAGAACAGCAGAAACAAGATCCAGCAGCTGGAAGCCCAAGCCAGGCTCATTCCAGTTAGAATCAGGTACACTCCCCAGAGCGGCGGTGAATTCTCTGTCTCTTTGCGTTTTCAGATCTAGAATGCCAGCCTGGCTGGAATATGTTTATTGGGTTTAATGCAGGGGGAGCTGGGAGTCAGGGCACCCAGCTTGAATCCCCAGCACTGGGAGGGGCGCGGGGTTTAGTGGGTTAGAGCAGAAGGGAGCTGGGTGTCAGGACTCCTGGGTTCAATGATCCGGCAGTTTCTCTTGCTCAGCATCGCTCAGCAACGTTGGAGCTGGCTGATGGGGTGGGGATTGTGGGCTGTGAGAAGAAAATAATACTTAGGATGGGGAGAGCAGGGTCTGGCGTGCACATAATGGACACCTTCCTCTGGGGCACCCACCTGTCTCGTGGAGTCAGCAAGGAAACTGAGCTGGGCTGGAATTAGCCCTTCAAGGGAGGAGGTGATGCAGAGAACAGGTGAGGGCTAATTTAAGCAGAGCCCCCTGACTGCATGGGGAATACAACAGTCTGTCTGTCCCCATCCACACCCAGCTATCTATACACCTCTATCTAGCCATCCCCTTACACTCCCCTCTATCTATCTTATCTAGCTATCATCTCTCTATCCCCAGACACTCCCACTCTATCTATGTATTATAGCAAGGTGCCAACTCTGCTAAAGTTAACAGCCGCTTTCTGTTTCCAGGCCACTCCTTCTAAGTACTCTAAAATCCCCATGCTCTCTCCGATTGCCTTGGCAATTTGCTGTTCTTCGTGGAGGAGAGTTAATGATTTACATGTGGGGTCACTGGCACTAGTTTGCTGAGATACAGCCCCTGCCCCTCCCCAACCAACTTCTTCAAGTTCAGAGATTCTCCCAATGGGTTTTTTGTGCATACTTGACTTCTAAAGATCTGATGGCTTAATGGGGATATGAAGGGGAGAGGGAGCTGGAGATGGTGGTGGGAAGGGGGCTACATAGAGCAGGGGATGGGGGAAGGAGAGGAATACACTAGCCTTTCTCACAAGCTTAAAGTTCCTGTAACCATCATATAATAAAACTGCCCTGTTTCTGGGGCACAGACCTGGTCAGAGATTTCTCTTTCCAGCCCTGTGGGCAATGACGTTGCAGGTGGTTCAAAGCATGGCCATTCACCCCATTCCACTGCCAAGAAGCATGCAGTGCAGCCACCAGTAGGGTTGCCAACTTTCTGACCGAACAAAACCGAACACCCTTGCCCTGCCCCTTCTCTGAGGTCCTGCCCCAGTCCCTCCCTCCCTCCGTTGCTTGCTCTCCCCCACCTTCACTCACTCACTCATTTTACCCCAGGCTGGGGAGAGCTGGGGAGGGTCCCTTTTCAACCTGGTGTTCGGTTGAAAACTGGACACCTGGCAACCCAGTGCTTAGCAATCACATAGTGGCCATGTGGCCTTGTGGAGAGAACAGCAGATTGGAGCTTGGAAAACCTGGCCCATATTCCCAACTGCCACATGCCTTTTGGGTGACCAGGCCAAGTCACTACCCAACTATGTGCCTCAGTTTACCCATCTGTATGATAGAGGCCAAAGGACCATTGTGATCATCTAATCAGGCCTCCTAGATAACACAGACCTGAGAACTGCCCCCAAAATAATTCCTGGAGGAAATCTTTTAGAAAAATATCCCATCTTGATTTAGAAATTATCAGCAATAGAGAATCCACCATGAGCCTTGGTAAATTGTTCCAGTGGTTGTACCCTCCCTGTTAAAAGTTGATGCCTTATTTCCAGTCCGAATTGGTCTTGCTTCAACTTCCAGTCATTGGCTCTTGCTAATCCTTTGTCTGCTGCATTGAAGAGCCCCATTATTAAACATTTGTTCCCTATGTTGGTGCTGGTAGACTGGGATCAAGTCACCCCTTAACCTTTCTCCTTGTTAAGCTGTGCCTGGCTCTGTTTCATGACTCTGCTTCCAGTCTAAAACTCATACATCCTCACCCCGAAGATGGCCGTGCAGGATCGTCAGCGGCTTCAGAGAGCAGGGATTTGCCGGATTTGCTTTTGGCCTCGCTCCTGGCAGGTGGCAGGTGCTCAGTGAGCTCCTTGCACTGGATTCAGTCCGCTTGATGGGCACTTCTGCCAGCCTCTTTGAGATCTTTTCATATTGAATGGAAAAAACGTTGGTTAATGCAGGGTTAAGGATGCCCAGGGGTATCTCGTGCCCTTGCAGAGCATCAAGTTCAGCCAAACTCAGTCCTCTGCAAGCCAGCAAATGCAGAGGGAAGGTAAATGCCCAGACAGCCTTATCTTTGCCCCTGGGGCTATCAGTAGCCATGGGGAATTATCGGTATGCAGCCCAGCTGCATTGCAGGGTGGAGGGATTAGACGGAGCATCTTGACAGAGCTGTGGTTGTGATCTGGGGTGGTCTGGAGTAATCTGGGGGTGTATATGGGCCCCTCTCACTGCCCCCACCCCCCATGCATGTGATCCAAGGGAAGAGGGGAACACATACCTTGAGAGACCCAGTATGTCCAATATTGGCAGAATTCGATTTCTATTTTTTTAATACTTTTGATAGACACTATCAATGTTTATTTTTAAGCATTTCTCCCTGCTTTCATAAATTTAAATGTTCCCCGTTGCACACAATTATGGGGTTTAAGCCTTTTTCCCCCACTTTTTATTTACTTAAATGTTCATAGTTGTGGGAAGTTATAGCAGGGGTGGGATCAGACAATAGGGGAGGGTTGGACAGTAATTATTTAATGTCAGTTCCACTATATACTTCCAGTTCTTGTCACCCCATCTCAGAAAGGAGACAGTGGATCTGGAAAAGGTTCAGACAAGGGCAACAAAGATGCGCAGGAGTCTGGAACAGTTTGCAGACAAGGAGAAACTAAAAAGATTAGGGTGGTTCAGCTTAGAAAAGAGGCAACTGAGGGGAGATATGATTGAGGGCTATAAAATCAGGAAGGGGGTGGAGTAAGTGACTAGAGAAGCGTTATTTACCCTTTCCCACAATAGAAAAAAGCAGGGGTCACCCTGTGAAATGAACAGGCAGCAGGGTCAGTATAAACAAGAGGAAGTACTTTTTCACACAGCAAGGCTCTGTTAACCTGTGGAACTCATTGCCAGGAGACGTTGTAAAGTGTAACTGAGTTAAAAAAAAGAACTGGATAAGTTCCTGGAGGATAGCTCCATTGATGGCTATTAGCTAAGATGGTCAGGGATGGAGCCTCTAAATCTCTGACTGCCAGAAGCTGGGAGGGGAAGTAGGGGTGGATCTCTCCAAAATTACCCTGTTCTGTACACACACCCTGGAAGCCCTCATGCTGGTCATTGTTGGAGACAGGATACTGGGCTAGATGGACCATTGGTCTGCCCCGGGATGGCAGCTGTTATGTTCTTATGACAGTAGATGCTGCGATTCAAAAAGTGAAACTTCCCCACCCTTAACACTCAAACTTGCAGCTTTGCATGTCAACATACATCCAGCAAATACCTTGAAATCAAACTCCAATTGTGCCCGGGGCAGCTTTCCTCTTACTTTGTCTATTGGTCAATTTTGATCATCATAGATGGAAATGTCGGTCCACGGTTCGATGGGTGTGACTTGATCCTCAGGGTACAACCGGGAACTGTGCCCACTTAACTCTCCAGCCTGGGCTGTCTTTCACAAAGCTGTGCCAGTCACAAGCAGCAATCCCCTCCAGGCACTGCGATCACTCAGCCACCAGCAGATGGAGCCCCACACGCAGTTAAATTGCACGAAGGCTCCCTGAGCCACTCATGAAACACACAGAGAGAGGCACCAGCCATTCACCCCAGCCCCAAGCCTTGCACCCCAGAATATACTGTCTGACACAGCTCATGACTACCTTGGACAGTGAAAGCTCACTAATTAGTTTACCACTTTGTCAAAGGGTAGGGGACGTGCAGCAGCCCTTGTTAACCTGAGCTAAGATTCCCTGAGCAGTTCCACCAAAACACACTGTTTTAGGTAAAATATAAAACAGATTTATTAACTACAGAGACCTGGATTTTAAGTGATCAGAAGTAGCAGGCCTAGAGGTCAGAGTTGGTTATGTAGAAATAAAAATAAATTCGCCTTCTAAATTCTGCAGACTAAGCAAGATTTGGATCAAGCACTTTCTCACCCTAATAGATGTTACAGGCAGCTCACAGTTCTTGATACACAGGCTGGATTCCCTCTCAGCCTGGGACCAATCTCCTCAGTTCCAAGTCTTTGTTTTCCAGATGATCTTCCAGGTGTTGAGATGGGGGAGAGGAGACACCAAGTGGTGATGTCACCGACCCTCATTTATCCTTCCCTCCAGCTGCTAGAAAGATCCTTGCTATGACATAGGGGTCAGGCAGCCCCCCACTGCATATGTGTCCCCTCTGAGGAGTGTGGATTCTTCTTGATCGCCTGTCTGGCCAGTGATTGCTGCTCCTTTGTTGCCACTGAAAGGCCGGCTGTAGGCTCCCAACGTCACAACTTATTTCAATAACACACACGTAGCAAAACTTCATAGCTCCCCATACAAGGCTAGCACGTTCGATCCAACAGGGTATTAATGTTCAACAGAGCAAGACTTTTTAAACAATATCTCATGTGGCATGCATTGTATAAAACCCATCATAACCGCACTGAACCGGGGGTTCCTGGGTGCTATTTCGAGGTATGCAGTGCCCTGGTGGGTACGGAGAAATTGACGTCGATCGACAGCGGATGGAAACCGAACGCTTTGCATTGCGTAGTGTGTGTCCGTAACAGGGCGTTGGCTTATCCTGCCGTGGGGATTGGCAGCTGTGGGGCAGGAGAGGAGCCTAGTCTGTGAGTTTAAAGAAGGGGAAGTGAGAGGCGAGTTAGATGGTGTTGGGCATGTGAGGGGAAGGCGTTGAAAGAGCTGTGAAATGTAGCCGCCGGGCTGAGTTTCACAGCTTCTAAAACCTTTTTGCTACCAGGGACCGGCTTGTTGCCTTCCTAGACTGTGTCAGGGAGATCTCAGGGACCAGTCATTGAGAGAGACTGGGCTACCTGACTGTAGGAGGGGGCAGGCAGCTCCTGTTAAATACATGGCACAGGTGAGGGGGGAGGTTGGGTTATGGGTGAAGGGGGCATGGCACAAAAAGACAGCGTGAAGGTGGCACACAGGCGTGGACCCAAGTGCTGTATTTTCTGGTCTGCAGAGGTTGGTTGATCTTGGCTTTCGGGAAGGGCCCAAGATCCTGCCCCCAGGCAGCCTTAGCTCTGCGTCAGAAAACCGTTTTGAGGCTGAATCAGGCTAATTGCAGGTTCTCTCCGTCCGTGGACTGGGTGGGATCTCACTAAGGTCGCCCCCCCCCCCACTCTGGGACTGTCCCGGTGTCTCCAGGGATAACGAACCTTTAATGAACTATTGTGTCATGTGATGAAACCTCCAGGAATACGTCTCGGCCAAACTGGCAAGCCTAGATCTCGCTTTCTTTCCATCCCAGGTCTCCCTTCACTGCAGCCGCTTATTCGTACCCTGCCCTCCTCCCCGGCCAGTGCGAAGGGACAACTGGGGTCATGCCCCCCCCGCGCATCTTTCATTTCCTCCCTCTCTTGCTCTTTTGTTGGTCCCTCGCCTTCTCGCCTACCTGGGACAGAGAGGGTGGTCTGTGACCATCCCTATTTCCCACCTGGCTTTCCAGCAGCTCCCTCCCCCCTGAGGCTCAGGCCCCAGGGACCCCCCCCAGCGATGGTGCTTTTCTGGATCGCAAGCGTCATCCTGGCTCTGCTCAGTCTGGTGCTGCTGGTGGTGGCCCTGGTCTCAGACAACTGGGTGACGGTTACTAACGCAGAGGGGAGGCATTTGGGGCTGTGGAAGATCTGTGTGCAGCAGATTTGCATCTTGCATCCAACCAGAGTACCAGGTAAGGAAGCTGTGGGTCCTGTCCCCAGCTCTGGGAGGGGAGTGGGGTCTAATGGTTAGAGCGGGGTGGAGGCTGGGAACCAGGACTCCTGGGTTTTCTCCCCAGCTGTGGGAGGGGAGTGGGGTCTAGTGGGTTAGAGCAGTGGGGGGTGGTAACCAGGACTCCTGCGTTCTTTTCCCAGCTTGGGGGGTGGGGGGAGACAGGGGAGTGGGGTCTAATGGGTTAGCGCAGAGGGGAGTGGTAACCAGGACTCCTGGGTTCTTTCCCCACCTTGGGGGTTGGAGGGGAGACAGGGGAGTGGGGTCTAGTGTGTTAGAGCAGTGGGGGGTGGTAACCAGGACTCCTGGGTTCTTTCCCCAGCTTGGGGGGTGGCAGGAGAAGGGGAGTGGGGTCTAGTGGATTAGAGCAGAGGGGGCTTGGAGTCAGGTTCTCTCCCCAGCTCTGGGAGGGGGCAGGGGAGTGGGGTCTAGTGGGTTAGAGCAGTGGGGAGTGGTAACCAGGACTCCTGGGTTCTTTCCCCACCTTGGGGGGGGGGTAGCGGGAGACAGAGGAGTGGGGTCTAGTGGGTTAGAGCAGAGGGGGCTTGGAGTCAGGTTCTCTCCCCAGCTCTGGGACTGTGCGTGGGCCACACTGAGGGGTGTCCATGCTGTTCCCTTTGGCCCTAGGTGTCTGTGCCATGATCGCGCTGGCTGTGTTCACCAATGCTGATTGCCAGATTTTCATGTCAGGAATGCTCTCCTACAGTTGGTCCTATGGCCTGGGTTGGCTGTCCTTCTTCCTGTATCTTGGAACTGGTGAGCGCACCTAGGGCTCTGTGGGCTGAGATGCAACCACCTCTGGGGTGGGGCAGCTGGGGAACAGCCGCACATAACATCAGATGGGGATGGCTTGCCCACCACTGAGATGATGAAGCCACTTCTGGGGTGGAGCAGCTGGGGACCAGCGGATGGTGCTTCCATTGGTTCGATCACGGTCCTGAGCCCATTTCTCTCCTCTGCCCCCTCCATCCCCAGGTGCGGTAACACTGCTCACCCCGGGATCCTCCTACAGCCGAGTGTAAGGCCCATGCTGCCCCCTAGGGATGGAGCTGGGAGCTGGGAGGGCTCAGCGTCGTGGGGGTGTGAACTTGTGTGTGTGTGTCCATCTGTCTGACTGCCCTCTGCTGGAGGGGATGAGCCTTGCTGTGTGTATATGTCACTCTGGGCTCTCACAACCCCCCATCGCAGCGATTGCCCCCCCCCCACAGACCCCCCCTGCCCTCCTCTCTTCTCCCCGGGGCCCCCGGCTGAACCCCACTTCTTCCATGGAGATTAAAGGGCCTGTCCTCCAAGCCTTCCATCTGGTGATTTCTGGCCCCTCAACAACACCCCTCATTCCCCCCACTCCCCTGGGGTGAGTGTCAAAGACAGGCAGGACTCCTGGGTTCTCTCCCCAGCTCAGGGCGGGGAGTGGGGTCTAGTGGGTCAGAGCAGGGAAGGGGGGTCAGGGCTCCTGGGTTCTCTCCCCAGATCAGGGAGGGGAGTGGGTCTAGTGGGTCAGAGAAGGGAAGGGGGATCAGGTCTCCTGGATTCTCTCCCCAGCTCAGAGCGGGGAGTGGGGTCTAGTGGGTCAGAGAAGGGAAGGGGGATCAGGTCTCCTGGATTCTCTCCCCAGCTCAGGGCGGGGAGTGGGGTCTAGTGGGTCAGAGCAGGGAAGGGGGGTCAGGACTCCTGGGTTCTATTCCTAGTGCTGGGAGGAGTGGGGAGACGACCAATTAGAGCAGAGGAGTCGGTTCTAATCACATCAGCTGTGGGAGCTCATGCTCGGTTTCTGGGGTGTTGGGGCTGCAGTGCTATAAAAAGCTCCCTGCCCAAAGTTGCTTCGTCACTGACCCTCACCAGGCTCCAGCGCGCTGAGGCCGCTCAGCCGCTGACATCTGCAATGTCAGAGACGGAAGGGGTGGGCAGGGGGGTGACTCAAACGGGGCAGGCCAGGGAAAGAGATGGGCGGGTAGCCAGGGTAAATCAGGGACTGAGTAGACAGAGGGTTTTTTCCTTCCTTAGATGCTAGTTTTTGAAATGATGTGGAAAATATCACCCCAAATTCTTGCTTTTACATTTTGATCCATCTCTGAAATCATCCACATTTAGCCTTTCTAAAATTTCAGTCGTTTCCAAATTCACAGCAGAGATTTCACAGGGGTGGAAAAAGGCGACAGGCTGACAAAAAAATTAATATTTGGAGATCAGTAACTGCTAGCAATTGGTGAATGTGAACGGGAGCAGAGATTCCACTTGGAAACCCCTGCTGTGGAAAGCAGCTTAGAGCTAATCAGGGAAGGATTAGATTTTTACTGGTAAATGTCGGTAAAGTTTTATCTACTCCTTTCACACCCTCTGTAAGCTGCTTTCAACAACAGGGTTTTAAGGCCAGTTTCACTGTTCACACTCAAACAGACGAGAAAGTATTTCCTCATTGGTGACAATCAAAGTTTACAGCCAGGCAAAGGAAGAAAAATGCTGACGACGAATTTCTTTGAGTCAAAATCCGGCGATCCGGACTTTTGGACGAGGCCTGTTAGAAATGGAACAGGTGGGTCGGATTTGTTGCTTGATGGTTGTGTCCTTTGTGTATTTTGCCATGTGATGTTGACAATGGGTGTTGTAAAGAGTTATAAAGCTGTAGCTTCTTGAGCCCCAAGATCGACTGCCTTCAACTAAAACCACCGACTAACCGCCCCGCAAGGTCACATGCCTGCACGCTTACAGAGAGAAAGACATTGTAAAAAACTCTTAAAGAGAATCACTGTAAAATTTTCTGATGAAATTTAAAAAAAAGTAAACAAGGAGTTCTGCCAAACACCCTTATATCTAGGCTTGGCCGAGAGACATTTTTATCGGTAAATGTCGATTTCAAGGGGTGGAAAAATATCTCCCTTGATACGAACCGACATTTACAGAGGAAGAAGAACGCCGCTTGAGAACGTCTCGGCGTTTGATTTCAGGATATTGACTTTGCATACGTGCACCGGCGACATTTGTGTTTAAGGGTTAGAAAGCATCAGCTTTTAGTATCTCAACCCCGCTGCTGCCATGAAGTCATTCTTGGCCGACCCCGCTGTTCTCAGCTCCTCCCAAGGAAATCGATAAAAATCAGGAAAAAAGGGTGAAAATTTCCAAGGATAAGAATTGAAAAAAAAAAATGCCGGAAAATGAACATTGATCTTGTCTGTTGAAATGATCAAGAAACAAATACTGAATTCTGCAGACCCTGGCTGTGATTCTATCTCTGCTCATATGGGAGGACATAGGCGCAGGGCCGGAGAAGGACCGGGTGGAGGGCACTGCAGTTAGAGGTGTGAACATATATTCCACCCCACTGCCATGCCCAGGGCGTGATCGCCCCTTACTGTCTGTGCCCCAGGCCGATCGCAGGTCTGGACTGAGATATCCTGTGCAATTAGTGACCTTTCTTTATCCCCATGGCACAGTGCCCCCTAGTGCCGCCCTAAGGCATTAGGGCCAGCCCTAACTGCCTGAGGAGAGCCCCCACCCCCTAAAGCACAGTGCCCCCAGTACCAGACTGAGACATTGGGGCCAGCCCTGAATGCCAGGGGAGAGCCCCTCACCCTGCTCCCTGCTTGTCTCCCATCCATGCCCAGATCGTGCCCGCCCCTGCTTAGCCAGAGACAGGAAAGCGAAAGGACTCAGATGTTGCTCAGCAAGCCCCTGCATCTGCAGCGAAAGGGGGAAGTTTGGAGCTGCCCTTTGAGGTTCTCTGGGGCCCAACCCCCTCCCCCCCCCAGTTTCCCCCCCAAGGGGACCCACAGAAATCTCATCCCCGCCCTGCCTGGTGCCACTTCCCCTTTCGCCTTCCAAAGCCACCAGACTGATCGCTCAGCTCCCCCACGGCCAGATCGGCTGCCGGAGCAGGGGCTGCAGGACGCGTGATAAGGTAATTGCACCTTCTCCTGCTGATCGGAGTGAGGGCTAGTGGTTAGAGCGGGGGCTGGGAGCCAGGACTCCTGGGTTCTAGCCACACTTTGGGAGGGAACTGGGGTCTAGTGGTTACAGTGGGGGGCTGGGAGCTGGAGCTGGTGCAGGCTGGCTCTCCAGTGCTAAGGGGGAAGAAGGGGGCCTGTTTAATGCTTGGAGGGGAGACCTACAGGGAAACACACACAGTGCTTCAAGGGGCAGGGTGGGGGTGCTAGGGGGCGCTGTGCTGAAGTGAGCCGGGTGAGACACATTCTCCCTGGGCAGTGAAGGCTGACCCCCACGCCCCAGTATGACTCTTGGGGGGTGGGGTGGGGACGCTAGGGGGCGCTGTGCAGCAGGGGGCGGGGCAGGGGCGGTCAGTGCCGATTCTCACACCCTGAGGCTGCTCTCCCAGGTCCTCCCCCTCACTTTGGTTTGCTCAAAGCCCAGAGGAAGTGGCAGCGTCTCTGAGACAAAAATACCCCGGCCGATTCCCAGCCAGCGACCCTTGACATGGGGAAACAGCTGCTCTGGCACCCTGCGCTGCTGGGAAGTGGGGGAGGGGTGTTCTCAGGGCTCTTCGTCCCCCGTCCCCCAAGTGGGGGATCAAACGTGAGGTGCAGCCGGGGCTTTTCACTCTGGACTGCGCCATGCCCAGCCTGTGGCGATGCACACAGCCTGACAGCTGCTGCACAGCTGGAGAAACTGAGGCACGGGGGGGGTGAATTGGAGAACTTACACACAAGTGGGCTCAGAGTTCTGGGCGCTTCTGCTGCTCTAACCACTAGACTCCGCTTCCCGCCCAGAGCCAGGGATAGAACCCAGGAGTTCTGGCTTCCAGCCCCCGCCCCCTAACCGATTAGAGGCATCTGGTCTGAGCTCCCAGGGGGTGTGGGCGAGGATGTACCAAGACCTGCAATAACAGAACCCTGCCCAGCGGGGTGTGTAGCGGTTCCCCTGCGTTTAGCAGCCTCCCCTATGTAAATGTGACGCCCTTTGCACCGTGCCATGCGCGACAAACCCATCCGGCAGCTATTTCTTCTGCCTTTGGCAGGGGCGTTAGAACAGGGGGACTGAGAGCCAGGACGCCTGGATTCTCTCTCCAGCCCTGGAAGGGGAGAGGGGTCTAGTGGTTAGAGCAGGTGATGGTGAGGGCTGGCAGCCAGGACGCCTGGGTTCTCTCTCCAGCCCTGGAAGGGGAGAGGGGTCTAGTGGTTCGAGCGGGTGGTGGTGAGGGCTGGCAGCCAGGATGCCTGGGTTCTATCCCCAGCTCTGGGAGCGGAGTGGGATCTAGTGGTTAGAGCAGGTAGCGGGTTCCCTGCAGTCTCCCCTCTAGCTGGTCTCTCTCCACTCCGGGTGGTTGATGTTGCTCTGGGTCATCGCAGGCACCGACCAGCCCTTTGCTCTTTCCTCTGCTCCTCAGCGCCGCGGCTGCCCAGGGGTCACCATGAGACACCTCGTCTGGCTGCTGTTCCTCCCGGGTAAGGCCCCTTCGCCTCGCCCTGAAGGTCCTGGTGCTTCAGATCCACAGAGCCCTGGGGGCAGGGGAGAAGGGAGGGGAGACCTGGCCGGGGGGGGGTCACAAGCTCAGAGGGAGGTTTTCCTCTGTGAGATTTACTCCCTTTGCATCAGACTGATGTGACCTAGTGATTGGCGGTGGGCTGGGAATCAGGACTCCTGGGTTCTATCCCTGGCTCTGGGAGGGGAGTGGGGTCTAGTGGTTTGGAGCAGGGGGGCTGGGAATCAGGACTCTTGGGTTCTTCCCAGCGTGCCAATGGGGAGACTGAGGCACAGAGCCACATCATGAACTGAACAGTTAGCGCTGGGAATCAGACCCTGATCTGAACCCCAGTTTGGCACTGGAAGCACTCTCCAGCCTGCCCCTCGCTGTCATCTCAGTCACTCCACTGCTTCCAGGCTTCCTGTGTCAATGTGACCAGCAATCTGCCGAGGTTCCCGCGTCCCTGATCGCTTGGACGGGGGCCTGTCTGTCCATCCCGTGCCACTATAAATCCTGCCACCTGAGCTTCAGAAGGATAAACAAACTGACCATCAACTCCCTGACCTGGTATCTGAACCCTGCATATCACCCTGAGAAGAAAGATTTCAGTGGCATCGTCCTCTATAAACACAACGCCTCCACCAGCCCGGCCTTCACAGGGCGCGTGAGGTTCCTGGGGGACCTGGAGAGAGATTGCAGCCTGCAGCTGTCTAACCTCCAGGCCAGCGAGAACGGCACTTACGGGCTGAGACTGATCGCCTCGAACCCCAGGAAGAAGCAAGAGAAGTGGATGACTAAGATAGATGTTAATGTGATGGGTAAGAGGGAAAGTCCTGGGCTTCCTTGTAGGAACAGACTGAAGACTCATAGCCCCCTCCCTCTAACCATTAGACCCCACTCCCCTCCCAGAGCTGGGGACAGAACCTAGGAGTCCTGGCTCCCGGCCCCCCTCAGACACTAGACCCCGCTCTGGCAGCAGCCGTTACTGGGGACATCCAGGCTGGTCGTTTCTATTTTCTCCACCTCTGTCCCACCCATTTAATGAGGTAAAGACTCTCGCTAAAATCTGGGGCTACACCCAGCCTCGAGCTCCCTGTCTGCATGAGAACAGTACCGACCTCTGCCAGTCAAGCTAAGGGAGATGGGTCCGTACCTAGCGGAAGCAGTAGGTTGTTATCCTCCGTGCTGCTCAGCAGAGCCTCTAGCAAAACGGAACAACGGTTTGGGTGGAAAACTTCAAAGTTGTTTCCATTTTACAGTGTTTTTCCACATTTCTCCTGAAATATTTTACCCACAAATTTTGAATTTCATTTTTCCACTTGCTTTTTATTCCCTTTTCACCCCAAGTGCAGCGCAAGGAGGGATGTCGGGGGTTGGGTTTTGTTATTTCATGTTTTCCCTTTTCCCCCGGATGCCCCAGGGGACGTCGTTCCAGCTCTCTGTGCCTCAGTTTCCCCACTTGAAAATCAGGGAGAATAGTCCTTTGCCTATTTCCACTGTGGTCTCTTTGGAGCAGGGCCTGTCTCTCGCTGTGTCTGGCAGCATCCGGCAAACAGGGCCCCGATCTCACCTGGGGCAGGGCTTGTCTCTCGCTGTGTCTGGGCAGCGCCTGGCCCGACAGGGCCCCGATCTCACCTGGGGCAGGAACTCTACTATAATACACCTAATGCAGTAGGAAGAGAGCCTGAGACGTGAGCCCGTGTATCAGAGGCCTGGTATGGGGCAGGCCCTGCTCACAGAATGTGGCAAGAACAGGGCTGATCTTGCAGAAGTGCTGGGCACAGAGCACTCACGCAACCACAGCCCGATATTAAGTGGTACCAAGGAAGGTACAAAAACCTTCCCCCAGGATACCGGGAACACCACGACCCCTCCTAGCAGATAAGCTCAGGCTGACAGTATGGAACTTGTTTAGAGTAGGGTATAAAGATGTGTCCAAGGCTTTGTCTACACTAAGCACCTTTCAATGACACAGCTGTGGCGTTACAGCCCTGCCACTCAAAGGCGAGCAGGGAGAGAGCTCTGCCGCCGACAAAAAAATTCCACCCCCAACGAGCGGCAGCAGCTTTGTCGGCGGGATGCCACTCCTGCCCACAAAGCACTGTTCACGCCACCACTTTTCGTCGGTAAAACTTTGATCGTTCAGGGCGTGTGAGTTTTTTAACACCCCTGAATGACAAAAGTTTTGCCGACGAAGTTCCAGTGTAGGCACAGCCTCAGAGGGAGAATCTTTGGCCAGCTAAGGGGGCAGTGGAAAGTCCCGCCATGGACTGAGCTGCATCCATTGTCATGGGCATCCATGTCTTAGTATCCTCGGAGAGTCTTCCAGGTGGTACTACCCTGCTTCGTGAACAATAAACCTGGCCTGGCACCTTCGTCCCTTAACGGATCTTGTGGTCATTGGGCGGTTCGCTCAAGGTCTGCCATGCTGGCTGTCTGCGCAGAGCTGGGGTAGCACACAGAGAGAACACACACGCAACCGAACATCTAATACCACCTAATAATAAAGTGTTCTCCTTAATAACTTTCCCCTTTGTCCCTCTGACACAGATTCGCCTCCAGCTCCTCAAATCCAACCACCCAGTGAGCTCAGGGAGTCAACCCTGGCCCATGTGGTTTGCTCCATAGACTATCACTGCCCCGACTACCCCATAACCCTGACGTGGATCGGTTTGGGGCATTGGACCCCTGAGTCCACCATGAGGATGGACAGCGGAAGGACCGAGAACACACTGACTTTCACACCCACCTGGCAGGACCATGGGACAAATTTAACCTGCCGGCTCAGCACCTCAGCTGGGACACCGAGCTCTGAGAGCAGCGTGGTGCTGGACGTGAAATGTGAGTGGGGGGATTTGAACTGGGCGCCCCGGGTCTGACAGCACCAGCCCCACCAGCAGCTCTGGCTCTGACCCATAAAGCACTGTACGGGCTGCAGTTCCTGGGGGGCACCAGGGAGGTGGACTGGGGTCCAGGTGGGTGGAAGCAGATTGGTCAATGGGGCGGAAGCCGGCAGTATTTTCAAGGAAGAGTGGGGCCGTCCCACTGAGCAGAGATGGGCACGAGGGTCAGAGCCAGTGCCCCCAAGAGGGGAAAGGCCCAATGCCCCATTCCCCATCCCCTTGAGCCAGCCAGTCCCCTGCCCTGGATGGGAGCTGGCGCCCCCTAGAGGGGAAAGGCCAAGTGCCCCATTCCCTGCCCCACATCTGGACAGTGTCCATATCTCAGCTGTTCACCCACGTGTTTGTTTGCTCCAGATGCCCCTAAGGGAGTCCAGTTGAACGTGACACCCGGACAGACCATCCGAGAGGGGGACAGACTCGTGCTGATGTGCATGATCAATAGCAGTAACCCCCCCATCTTCACGTACAACTGGCATAAGGACACACAGTGCCTGCACCAGGGGCAGGAGCAGAAGTGGGAGTTTGAAGCCAAGGGGGACGAGCATTCCGGCTCCTATCTCTGTGAAGCCGTCAATGAAATAAGCCCGGTCCGATCCCCAGAGCTGAGGATAGACGTCCAGTGTGAGTATGGGGGCTGGGGCCAGACGGGAAGGCAGGGTCTGTGGAACTGCCCGAGACTAGATACCTCTGCTGAGCACAAGGGGAGAGACTAAGAGAGGGTGTTATTGTGCTTCCCTAGACACTGGTGATGTGGTCATCAGAAAGGGTGAAATAGGCAGGGCCTGTGGCATCGGGAAAGACAAGAACTAAAGTTAAAGGGGAATCTCCATTAGTTCTTAGCAGTACATGGCCTCTGACACACAGCATGGCAGTTCTGGTTCCAGCCAGCAGAGGGTAATGTGCCTAGTCTCACCCACACAGAGGCGGATCTGACCTGTTCCTTCCAGCAGGGGAAGTGCTTACACGCGCAGAGCAGGAGTCAGCCTCTCCAGCAGGGAGACGTGTGCGTGTGCACAAACATACACACACACTTGGGAGAAAACCACAAACAAATTGCAAACGTTAGAACAATTTATTTTATTGCACTCAGGGGAAAAAAGGAGAAAACCAGAAAAGTTCTCATTTCAAAAATGTGACATTTTCCGCAAATCGGGCCATTTTGAAGCAGAAGCGACTTGGCTGTTTCAAACATTTGAAAGTTTTTTCATCCCGTCACCTCTCGGGAGAGCCAGAGAGCGTCTTGCGCCTGAATGAACCCAGCGGGTCACGCTTGGTCCATGGCATATGCAGAAAACAACGTGCGATGCAAGAGGAACATTCGCTTCTGGGGTGAAATGTCCTGGATTTTGCTAAAAAACCCACGGACCAAAACGCACTTTCCCTCCTCCCACCCCTACAACTTGTGGAGGTTTTTCCACAGGCAGATAATTCGCTTCACTGGACAATTGGTTTGGTTTTGTGGGGTGGAGGTGGGGGCGTGGCCCGTTGAAAATCCAAACATATTTTTAGGTTTTGGTTTTTGATAAAAATCCCCCAAATATATCCAGGCTTTAGAACTTTTCCTGAGACCGTGGGACGGGGTTCAGTCACCCGAGCGGTGTCTCCTCCTGGCTGTCTGGGGGATTAGCCCCCTCCTGGTGGTGTGTCACCCGTCATCGTCACCACCTGCAGACCTGCTAGACCTGTCTCTTTAATCTCAGTCTCTGCTGCTTGAGTTCCCTGGGCCACTTCCCCGTGGCCCCAGCATCTCCTTCGCCCTCGTCTCAGGGCCTCCCAGCAACCCCGTCCTCTCTCCTTGGGCACCCGGCAGCACCTGACTGCCTCTGTGTCTGCCACTGCAGCTCCTTTTATGTGAGCCCTCTGGGTCCCTGTTGGCTGCTCCGTTCAGCTGCTCTCTGATTGGCTGCTCCCTGCGTGTGGGGTGAACACCCCATCACAGACCACAAAATTATTTTTTTCACAGGAAATGTCTGGGAATTTTTCATTGAAAACACAAACATTTCAGATGGAACCCTCCAAAACTTCCCGAGAGAAATAATGGCTATTTCCCCAAATCAGGGAGGGCTCTGCAGTGACCCTGCCTCTGTTTCCTCACCGTACCTCTAGAGAGAGGATTGGCCTGTGCGTCAGGTATTCATTGGGGAACTAGTTCAGTTCATTCTCTGCCACTGGACTCCCAGAGTGACCTTGGTCAAGTCACTTAGGGTTTCCCACGGAATAGTCCATTTAAATCAGGGCCTTTTTATTCCCCAGATGCCCCAAAGGATGCTCGTGTTGAACTGCTTGTGGGATCTCCGATCCAGGAAGGGACTATGGTTGTGCTCAGCTGCTCCTGTAGGGCTCATCCATTCATCAGCAGCTACACATGGTACAGAAATGGCCAGTACATCCCAGCACAAACCCAGCAGGAGCTGCGCTTCGACAAGATCCATGCTGACCAGTCCGGTTCCTACCACTGCAAGCCTCAGAACAGAGTCGGGATGTCGGAATCGCCAGCCATTACAGTCGACGTACAGTGTGAGTAGTCAGGGGACCAGCAGGGGGCGCTGCAACTACGTGGGGTATCCAGGATCTGCACTCCAGCTTGGTATGGCAGAGCCTGCATGAATCCCGGAGGGGCAGGAGCCATAGCCTCCCCCTAGGACCTCCTTCCTCCCTCTGAGGAGGCATTGCTGTGAGAGCTGGGATCCCGGTATGTACCTCAGCATTCAGGGTATCTGTGCCCGGGTGGGGTGCTCTCCTCCTCCTGCTTCACAGAGCCCCCGATTGGGCACAGGGCCTCAGCGCAGCAGGGCTGAGAGTTAACACCCCTTTGGGATGGTTCCCCCCGTCTCAGAGCGATGGGCTCAGGCTCTCTGCAGACTCAGGCAGTGTCAGTCACACTCAGGGCAGCTCCCTCGTCTCCAAGCCACAGGCTCAGACTCTCTGCAGACCCAAGCAGTGTTGCTCTGCCAGTCGCACTTCGGGCAGCTCCCTCTGTGATGCGTTCCCCCTGGGGTGCCACTTGGAACTGGGTTACCACCGGCCTGGGGTCCCTTTATACTGTGGTGCTGTGATAAGTTGCCAAGCTCTCCAGGCTTGCTCTTTCACCAGCCTACACACAGATAGGGACACACTGAGCTGCAGCTTCACACACAGATGCTGAAATCAGCTTTGCATGGGAAGGCTCAGTTAAGGCACCCCTCAGTTGCTAAGGCACGCACCCCCCTCTGGAGTGTAAACCCAAAATTATGCCGTCTTGCGCTGCACAGGGAACTGTACAGCATAAGCTCATAAAAGTCACCCCCTCCCTCAATGTGGAGAGAGATATGCAACAGCTTTCTGCCCCCAGTTATAATTTCCACACACTGGTTTTAGACAAAACCAAAACGAGTTTGTTAACTACAAAAGATAGATTTTAAGTGATTATAAGTGATAGCAAACAGATCAAAGCAGATTACCTAGTAAATAAACAAAACCGCAAACTGAGCTTAATACACTAGATAAGTAGGATATGAATGAGCAAATTCTCACCCTGAGTGATAAGCAGGCTGGCAGATTCTTAAGGTACAAGCTGCCTTTGCTTTCCCAAGTTTTCATACACTGGCTAAAAATCCCTCTAGCCTGGGACCATCACTTCCCACAGTTCAGTCCTTGCCCCTCAGGTGTTTCCAGGTGTGTTGTTGTAGGGAGAGTGAGGTACCATCATTTCCCCACTTTTATATCTTCTTCCAACTGGAAAGCTCTTTTGCTGTGACCTGGGTGAAACAGTTCCCATTGTGTAGCACTATCTCTCAGAGGTTTCTATTGCACACAGTTCCTGGGGTAATCCTTGTGCTTGTGTGCATCTCCTCAGCAAACCGTTAACATTGTTTGGCCTTTTGACTGTTGTACCTGAAAGGCTGCTTGTGGGTGTGTTCAACCTCAGAACATGTTTCAGTAACACACACAGAGCCAAACTTTGTAACTTCACCTACGACGGTAGCACACGCAATCCAACGAGATATTAATGTCGAGCAGATCAAGACTTTTAGCATGATACCTCACAAGGAATACTTTGTACAAAACATATCCTAATTACATGACAGTAGTGACTATTGGGATGCCAGGTTGTCACACTCTCCTCTCCCAGCAAGGAGCTCAGCTCTCTGCAGACTCAGGCAGGTGTCAGCTACGCTCGGGCAGCTCCCTCCTTTTTATTTCCTGCCTATAACCCTCCCCCCTGAACACTGAGACACACCCTGATCTCGATTCTTTTCCAGACGCCCCCAAGGAGGTACGAATCACCCTTGAAAACCCCCTGTACGTCCGGGAAGGCAACACAGTGACGCTGAACTGCTCCGTGGGCAGCAGTAACCCCCCAGTGACCAAGTATACATGGTACAAGGATAACAGCCAGTATCAGCAGACTGAAGAGAGCATCCTGACCTTCCCTGCTACAAAAGAGCGGTCTGGTAGCTACAGCTGTGCAGCTCAGAACGCGATCAGCTATGGACGGTCTCTGCCTGTCTCCGTGGATGTGCAGTGTAAGTAATCGCTTCCTGGCTTCCCAGTCACTTTCCTCTTGGAATTTTCCACTGCAAAATTTTAATGAAAAAAAATCATTTTGTTCCTCTGGCTCGATATTTTTATTCCATTGGTGCTTTTCGAAGAGCAAAAAAATTCAGTTTTCTCCCCTTAGAAAAAACGGTCTTTGTCTCTCATTATTTAGCCTTTAACATTTTGTTCATGCTTTTCTAATGAGAAAAGTGACTTAACCCCCCCCCCCACGCTTCTAGTTTCTAACCGAGGAGTAGGGGTGAAAAGCAATACAAATTGTGCTTTGGTTGTATTGTGTAGCCTATTATTATTATTAAAAAGTCTTTTTCACATTTTCCAATGGGAAAGTGACTTTTTAAAAACATTTCTGCTTGATTCTCCATTGGAAAAGTGAGAAAAAATGTTTGACAAGCGGTGTGTTTCTCTCACCACCCAGCCTTTACAAAAGCAGAAAAACAGGTTTTCATGCTTTTTCATGGCTTTTCCCATTTTACTGTCACTGAAAAGTGCTCAAAGAAGTTTTTAAAAGTGTTATTTATGTTCATGATTTAGCCTTTTATTTAAAAAAAATATCTTTTTCATGGCTTAACTCACTTTATTTTTCACTGGAACAATATCAGTTTTTAAAAGTGTAATTTTGTCTCACTATATAGTGGGTTTTATTAAAAAAACAAACCCTTTTCATACTTTCCAGTGGAGAAAAGTGACTTTTTGGACTTTGTTCCACTGAAAAAATAGGGGAAAAAGTGTTTTTTAATGTTTAGAAATGACCAGAAAGTGTTTCCTCCATAATTTCTCCCTCTCTTTTACCCCTTCTCAGCTTTGTCAAAATGTTACATTGAGAATATCTTTTTCCAATCAATTTTTTGTTGTCAGAAATGACTGTTGTTCCCTGTGAGACCAATCTTTTTGGGGGTGAACCCCCAGTTTTCTGGCAAAAATAGATCTGCTGAAAAAAACCTCAGGCCGGTCTGGTTGTCATCTCAGGGGCTTTGGGGGGACCCCTGAATCTAAGTTGGGCTAGACACGCCTGGGTCACGGAGGGGAGACCGCTGCAGGAAGCAGAGTGCCAGAAGGAGCCCAGCTGGATTGGACTCTCATCCCGTCGGCCTTAGGGTCGCACAGTGCGTGGATATGAGACCTTCCTGGGTGATGGAGACAGAGAACTGAAGGAGCAGAGCTCTGGAATTTTGTCCCACCTGTAAAGATAAGCAGGGAGAGGCTGGTCAAGAAGCCGTGTGATCTCTGGGTCACTAGGCTCCTGTTCTACCTCTGAAGCTCAGCAGGATCAGATGGGGCCAGTGGCTGGAAGGGAACCCAGGAGGGAAAAAACCTGCCTTCTATTGAAATAGAGTAACCAGAGGAGCGGTATGGGAGGCTGTAATGGTCTGGCCTTTAAAATCTACGTAGTGTCAGACCCCAGCCGTGGTCAATGGGCCAGATCCCAGCCGGGATCAATGGGCTGTTGCTCAATTGGGGTCAATGGGCCAGAACCCAGCTGGGGTCAATGGGCTGTTGCTCCATTGGGGTCAATGGGCCAGATCCCAGCTGGGGTCAATGGGCTGGCTGCCTGGGGCTCTCAGGGTGCTGCGTGTCCCTCTGTAGATGCCCCCAAGCATGTTTCCGTGGTGCGGCAGCCATTGGGGATCATTGAGGAGGGCAAGGACGTGACCCTGGAGTGCTACGTGGGCAGCGCCAACCCCTCCGACCTGCACTACACCTGGTACAAGGACAAGAAGCGGCAGGGCGAGAAGTCTCCCAGGCTGAAGCTGGTGGCCGTGGTGTCGGCTGATTCGGGCCAGTACCACTGTGAGGCTCGGAATGACTTGGGCACCACCCCTGCCGAGCCCATCCCGCTGGATGTCTGGTGTAAGTAACGAACCCCCAGAACTGGGGAGAGAATCCAGGAATCCTGGCTCTGAGACCGCCCCCTGCTCTAACTACTAGACCCCACTCCCCTCCTAGAGCTGGGGCGAGAACCCAGGAGTCCTGGCTCCCGGCCCTCCACTCTAACCACTGGCACTGGCTTTCTCCCCAGATGGCCCCCAGGATGTACAGCTGTCCGTGACCCCGCAGGGGCAGATTGTGGAGGGGATGCAGGTGATACTGCGGTGCTGGGCCGACGCCCGCCCACCCATCCTGGGCTACGACTGGTACCGGGATGGCCAACTGCAGGAGCGCCAGAGCCAGGCCGTGCTGATCATCCTGGCTGTGAAGGTCAGGGCGTCCGGTCACTACCACTGTCGGGCCAGAAACCAGATCTCCTACGGGGACTCCTCGTCCATCCCCCTCATCGTCTACTGTAAGGGCCTTGTGTGCCGGTGCCCCTCAATCCCAACCCGCAGCCCCCGCTAGCCCAGCCCTGGGATTGCCCCACCCCCAGCTCTGCTGGTGCCCCTCAATCCTGAGCAGCTCTAACCATTGGCCCCCACTCCTGTGCCCCCCACTCCTTGCTCTGTGTTGTTTTGCAGCCAGCTCGATGACTATAGCCAAGAACTCAGCTCTAGGGGTTGGCGTGGTGGTAGTGTTTATCGTCCTGCTGGTGGTGCTGGTCTTGGCCCTCAGGCGATGGTAAGCAGAAACCTCTCCTCACCCCCAACCTGGCCATCCCCAATCCCCAGGGATCAGCACCCATGGAGCCCGGGTAGCCTGACCTCTGTGACAGGCCCAGGCAGCCAGGGAACTCCCCCACAGCCCGCCCTAACCCCTAGACCCCACTTCCCTCCCAGAGCCAGAGGTAGAACCCAGGAGTCCTGGATCTTTACCTTGCTCCACATTGTCATTGCAGGAGGAAGCGGCGTCTTCCCGAGCTGGTTGTGGAGCCCTTGGGCAGGCAAAGGAGATCGTTCTTTGTGAGATATTTTTGATAGGGGGTGCTGTGCCGCAGGGGGCGGGGCGGGGGCTCTCCCCTGGCAGGCAGGGCTGGCCCCGGTGCCCCAGGGCGGTGCTAGGGGGCTCTGTGCTGCAGGGCATTGCCCAATAGCAGATCAGAGTCGAATTTCTAGTCCTGAGCCCTTGGGGTCATTAAAGATTCCTGAGACCATTCCCTAAACTTCAGGACATCAAACCCAGTGCGTGGGAGAAACCCCATGTGGGAAATTCTGTTCTGCCTCCACCAATCCCTCTCAGAAGATACAAGAAAAAAGAGGATTTTTCTTCACTTCCCATCCTAAACTTGTGGCATCACCGTGCGGCTTAGCTGCCCTGCCCCAGAGGTGGCTGCATCTCAGGGCTGGCCAAGCCATCCCCATGTGGTGTTATGTGCAGCTGTTCCCCAGATGCCCTACCCCAGAGGTGGCTGCATCTCAGTTCTGGGCGAGCCATCCCCGTACACTCAATGAATGTTTTGTCTCTCTCAGCCTAGAAGACGGGAACCTTTGAAAACCCAGCTGCCCGCCAGCTCAGTGGGGTGCCTGAATGGAATTTCCATAGATGCCATCAATTATGCTACACTCCAGTTCCCACCCAGCCACCCCCAGGGGCTGACCGCCCCTGCCAGGTACAAAGCAAAGGAACTGGGGGAGTGGAAATGAGTTTCCCTGCCCCCAGTATGAGCCCTGGCTCCTCCCAGAGACGAGGAGAGAACCCAGGCGTCCTGGCTCCTCCCAGAGCTGGGGAGAGAACCCAGAAGTCCTGGCTCCTCCCAGAGCTGGGGAGGGAACCCAGGAGTCCTGGCTGCTTCTCATCAGAGCTGTGGATTTCCTCCCAGGGTGCCAGGAAACTCGAGACAGCGAGTGAAGCCAGGGGGCCCAGATGAAACTGTTATTTACAGTGTGGTGAAGAAACCCAACCTGCTGCCCAAGGTACCAACCTGGGGTCACCCTGGGTCCCACAGAGCCCTGTCACTTCAGAGCCTGTGTCCCTCAGGCCCTTTAATTGTGATGCTTAGGCAATGCCTGTCTGTCTCTGAGTGAGGGGCACTGGCAGGGCTAGCAGGGGCTGTGGGTCATGAGTGAGGGGCACTGGCAAGGTGAGGGAGGAGTCCAGGGCTGGGATCGCAGGGACTGTGGGTTGGGAGTGAGGGGCACCGGCAGGGCTGGGGAGGAGCCCAGGGCTGGGATCGCAGCGGTTATGGGACTGTATCATACTAGATGTACAAGTTGGAGGACTGGGCCAGAAGAAATCTGATGAGGTTCAACGGGGACAAGTGCAGAGTCCTGCACTTAGGACGGAAGAATCCCATGCACCGCTACAGACTAGGGACCGAATGGCTAAGCAGCAGTTCTGCAGAAAAGGACATAGGGGTTACAGTGGACGAGAAGCTGGATAGGAGTCAACAGTGTGCCCTTGTTGCCAAGAAGGCTAACGGCATTTTGGGCTGCATTAGTAGGGGCACTGCCAGCAGATCGAGGGACGTGATCGTCCCCCTCTATTCGACATTGGTGAGGCCTCATCTGGAGTACTGTGTCCAGTTTTGGGCCCCACACTACAAGAAGGATGTGGAAAAATTGGAGAGAGTCCAGCGGAGGGCAATGAAAATGATTAGGGGACTGGAACACATGAGTTATGAGGAGAGGCTGAGGGAACTGGGATTGTTTAGTCTACGGAAGAGAAGAATGAGGGGGGATTTGATAGCTGCTTTCAGCTACCTGAGAGGTGGTTCCAGAGAGGATGGTTCTAGACTATTCTCAGTGGTAGAAGAGGACAGAACAAGGAGCAATGGTCTCAAGTTGCAGTGGGGGAGGTCAAGGTTGGATATTAGGAAACACTATTTCACTAGGAGGGTGGTGAAGCACTGGAATGGGTTCCCTAGGGAGGTGGTGGAATCTCCTTCCTTCGAGGTTTTTAAGGCCAGGCTTGACAAAGCCCTGGCTGGGATGATTTAGTTGGGGTTGGTCCTGCTTTGAGCAGGGGGTGGGACTCGGTGACCTCCTGAGGTCCCTTCCAACCCTGATCTTCTCTGGGTCTACGGTTCTATGGTGCGGCTAAGACACTGAGGCATAGCAGGCTGGGCAGGTTGTTTTTCTGCCTCTAGTTCCCCTTTCCATGCCTCTCACATGACTTAAAATAAACTTTTGCTCTTGAAATAAGATCAAGACAATTGTCGAGATAAGATAAAAATACACTGCCCTTCCCCCGAGCAGCTAGAATCTAAACCAACCATGAACACCCCGGGGAGCCTGCAACTGTACCTATTACGCCTTGATGCATCTTCATTTAACATCAGACCTCCTCTGGCAGGGCATGGGGTGGAGGGGGTGGGGGTGAAGGGCAGGGCTGGGCTAGCAGGGGGCCGTGGGTCGGGAGTGAGGGGCAATGGCTGAGCTGGGTGTGGGGAGAGCCCGGGGCCGGGCTAGCAGGGGGCTGCGGGCTGGGAGCTGGGGGTCCCTGCAGGCGGTGCTGGGGGCTGGCATCTGTAGCTGTCCCTGTCTGACCCCCGCCTGCCTCCCCAGGGCGAAGCGAAGGGCGACTATGAGAATGTGGGGACCCGGCCGGAGGAGGAGGAGGAGCTGAACTACTGCACCCTGGTGCTGCCGCGCCCCCGGGCCCCACACGGCCACTGGGAGTCCGAGTCGGACTCAGAGTCGGAGGAGAGTGTCCAATACGCGGCCCTGAGGCACTGAGCCTTCCCCGGATGGGGCCAGCTCCCCACTGGCCATGGAGTCCGGCCGTGGACCCACGGAGCCCGGCCACAGACCCATGGAGCCCAGCTACGGACCCATAGAGCCTGGCCACAGACCCACGGAGCCCGGCCACGGACCCACAGAGCCTGGCCACTGACCCATGGAGCCCAGCCATGGACCCATGGACCCACGGAGCCTGGCCACAGACCCACAGAGCCCGGCCATGGACTCACGGAGCTCGGCCACGGACTCACGGAGCCCAGCCATGGACCCATGGAGCCCAGCCATGGACCCACGAAGCCTGGCTATGGACCCACAGGGCTGCACCATGGACCCATGGAACCCAGCCACGGACCCACCGGATGGAGCCTGGCCCCAGCCACTCTGGACTCTCAGCGCCAGTTGAGCTCTGGACACTGGGCCCCATCTAGAGACCCAGACCCTGGGCGAGGGGGCAGAGTCAGTGGCTCTAGCGCTGGATCCGGACAGGGGAGCAGAGCGGGGTGGGGCGGGCAGGGTCTGTGCACCTAGAGATAAACACACGAGATGTGATGCAGGGCCAAGGGATGGGGTGTGCCAGCCAGCAGGGGGCAGCAGGGACACACACAAACACACACACACAGCAAGGGATGGGGTGTGCCAGCCAGCAGGGGGCAGCAGGGACACAAACACACACACACACAGAGCAAGGGATGGGGTGTGCCAGCCAGCAGGGGGCAGCAGGGACACACGCACACACAGAGCAAGGGATGGGGTGTGCCAGCCAGCAGGGGGCAGCAGGGACACACGCACACACAGAGCAAGGGATGGGGTGTGCCAGCCAGCAGGGGGCAGCAGGGACACACACAAACACACACACAGAGCAAGGGATGGGGTGTGCCAGCCAGCAGGGGGCAGCAGGGACACACACAAACACACACACAGAGCAAGGGATGGGGTGTGCCAGCCAGCAGGGGGCAGCAGGGACACACACAAACACACACACAGAGCAAGGGATGGGGTGTGCCAGCCAGCAGGGGGCAGCAGGGACACACACAAACACACACACACACACACAGAGCAAGGGATGGGGTGTGCCAGCCAGCAGGGGGCAGCAGGGGGACACACACACACACTTCCCCTACTGGCTGTAGGACACACCTGTCTGCAGCAGGGGGCGCTTTCCCTGTTTACCCCACCCCCACCCCCAGCTATCCCCATGACTCTCCAGGTGCTGCCCCCTGAGGTTTAGCTCCCCCAGCACAGCGACCCCCCCGAGGCCCACGGGCTGTGGGTGATTTCCCTACCAGCTGAGCCTGGTTTGACCAAGTCCCACTCCCCTGCCCCCCCCACCACAGGTGATAGGGGACCCCCGGGGCAGGGGACCCCACAACTATCGCTCAAGAGCCAGATCAACCTGCTGTAGCTTTTCTAGTGCGCTAGAGGATGGAGCGGGGGGCTGGGAGCCAGGACTCCTGGGTTCCAGCCCCAGCTCTGGGAGGGGAGTGGGATCTAATGCGGGGAGGAGTTGCGATGCTCACTGAAATGTTTATAGTTTAACAGCCTCGCAGCGAGGCTGCGCGGGGACGGCTCATCCGGTGCTGGGATGCCAGCTCTGGGGTGGGGCAGCCAGGGGACAGCCGCATGCAGTCACTCAGAGCTTTCCTTTCTGATTAGCGAGTGCCTTCCCCCGCCCGCAGCTGGGCTAGCATGCGCCTGGCACGAGGAATCAGGGATGTAATTGGCATCTCTTCCCGCCGTAAGCTCAGCAATAAAAGTACTTTACAGGCTATTAACTGCAGCAGGAACTGGTCAAATAGCTTGTTCTGTAAACAGCTCTCTGCTCGAAAGCACCAGAGCGTTCGGCCCCCGCTGCCCTGGGCACAGCTGCCACTGCAGGAAAAGAAATAAATTGATCCATGAGCATTGGCCAGGAGTTGTATTTATCTGGGAGAGCTGCGTGTCCTGTACGAGGGGAGGCAATGCCTCAGCGTGGCACAGGGGGCGCTGTGCTGCAGGGTGTGTGTGTGTGTATGTGGGGGGGGGGTCTCCCCTGGCAGTCAGGGCTGGCCCCAGGGCCCCAGGGTGGCGCTAGGGGGCGCTGTGCTGCAGGGGGTGTGTGTGTGTATGTGAGGGGGGGGGGTCTCCCCTGGCAGTCAGGGCTGGCCCCAGGGCCCCAGGGTGGCGCTAGGGGGCGCTGTGCCGCAGGGTGTGTGTGTGTGTATGTGGGGGGGGGGTCTCCCCTGGCAGTCAGGGCTGGCCCCAGGGCCCCAGGGTGGCGCTAGGGGGCGCTGTGCTGCAGGGGGTGTGTGTGTGTATGTGGGGGGGGGGTGTCTCCCCTGGCAGTCAGGGCTGGCCCCAGGGCCCCAGGGTGGCGCTAGGGGGCGCTGTGCTGCAGGGAGGGGGCAGTGTCTCTCCCCTGGCAGTCAGCGCTGATGCCCTGATGCCCCAGCACAATGCCAGCTTGCTGGGTTTAAAGCAGGGGAGGCTGGGAATCCGGACTCTTAGGTTCTCCTCCATTCTGTCCTTCCCTAACCTGTGCCTCAGTTTCCTGCTATGGTGTGGGCATGAGTGACTTAATGCCTGTAAGGGGTGGGGGCAGGGGGAAATGCCTTGATGGACTCTGAGATGCAGATGGGGCAGTTGGGGAACAGCTGCACACCACACTGCATGGGGAGGCCGAGCTTGCTGCTGAGATGCAGCCACTTCTGGGGCAGGGCAGCTGGGGAACATCCACACATAACGCCACATGTGGACACCTTGAGCGACTCCAAGATGCAGCCACCACTGGGGCAGGGCAGCTGGGGAACAGCTGCACAGCACACTGCATGGGGAGGCCTAGCCTGGCGCTGAGATGCAGCCACTTCTGGGGCAAGGCAGCTGGGGAACAGCTGCACATAACACCACATGGGGTCAGCTCGCCGGGGCTGAGATGCAGTCGGCTCTGTCATGAGATCCTGCTGGGGGTTTCCTGCAGCAATACTTCAGAGGGCGTGAATTGCTCTAGTGAGTTGACGCTGCATTCCTGTGAGTCTCTAAAACCACGTTATCTCTCCCAGTGGAAATTGTACACAGTCAGGGAACCAAGCAGAGCGATATGGATCTGGGGGGAGTTCACTCGTTGAGCTTTGTATCAGCCATTGAAATAACAGGCCCTGACAACTGATGGGCTGACAGCAGGGGGGCTGGGAGCCAGGACTCCTGGGTTCTAGCCTTGGCTCCGGCGCTACGTTGGCAGATGGGTGGAAAGCGCCGGTAGCAAACATGAATGCCGTGCTATGCTGCTTTTCACTAACAAGGGGTGGATCCAGCTGCTTTTAAAGGAATGCGTCTCGCTCTGGGGCAGCGTAGCTGGGGAAGAGCCGCACGGCGATGGCTCACCCAGCACCGAGATGCAGCCACCTCTGCTGCGGGGCAGCCAGGAAACCGCCACACAGGGATCGATGAGCGGCAGCTGCCTCTGAAGTGGGGGAAATCTCCTCCCAGGAAGAGGGGGCGAGTCCCAGTTATCGGGGCCAGTGGCGGGGCTGGGTCTCTGGCCTATTTCGGGGTCCCAGCTCTGGGTCCACACAGAGGGACCCACTTCCCACGGGGGATAATCCAGTCGCGCCCCCTTCCTCGGCGGCTGTTCTCTCCCTCTCCGTCCTGCCAGCTGTGGGGGCACGAGGCAGAAGGGCCCGGGAAGCAGGGCGGCCCCCTGGGTTTTTATGGCTTTATGACCCAGCCACGTAGCTGGGGGATCAAGCTACCCTGGCTGAGCAATTCCTTCTGGGCAATTTCATCCCACCTGGGAGCAGGCAGATCCACGCCCCCCGTGACCGCCGGCACAGCTGCTTGCCGTGTCCCCGGGGCCAGGCCAGGCGGGAGTGCAGGTGTGGGGAGCTGAGCCAGAGAGGTAGGAGCTAGGGGATGTGGCCATGGGGCAGGGGTCGGGGGAGGATCTAGGAGACACGGCTGTGGGGCAGGAATCTGGGGGGTGGATCTAGGGGATGTGGCCATGGGGCAGGGATGGGTGTGAATTGAGGGGACACGGCCGTGGGGCAGAAATCTGGGGGTGGATCTAGGAGACGTGGCTGTGGGGCAGGGATGAGGAGGTGGATCTAAGGGACGTGGGGCAGAAATCTGGGGGTGGATTTAGGGGACATGGCTGAGGGGTGGGGACATGGAGGTGGATCTAGGGGAGGCACCCGTAGGACAGGGTTGGGGGGAGTGGATTTAGGAGATGTGGCGATGGGGCAGAGTTGGAGGGTGGATCTAGGGGACATGGCCATGGGGCAGTGATAGGGGTGGATTGAGGGGACCCGGCCATGGGGCAGGAATCTGAGGGTGGATCTAGGAGACACGGCAGTGGGGCAGGGATGGAGGGTGGATCTAGAGGGCACAGCCGTGGGGCAGGGTTGGAGGGTGGATCCACGGGCAGGGACTGGAAGTAGATCCAGGAGGCAGGGATGGGGGGTGGAGCTATGGGTTGCAGCAATGGGGAAGGGATGCGGGGAGGATCCAGGGGAGGTGGTTGTGGGGCAGGGATCTGGGGGTGGATCTAGGGGACATGGCCATGGGGCAGGGATGGGGGGGTGGATCTAGGGGATGCGGCCATGGGGCAGGGATCGGGGGGTGGATCGAGGGGATGTGGCCATGAGGCAGGGTTGGGGGGTGGATCTAGGGGACGTGGCCATGGGGCAGGGATGGGGGGGTGGATCTAGGGGACACGGCCGTGGGGCAGGGATCTGGAGGTTGATCCAGGGGGTGCAGCCGTGGGGCAGGGATCTGGGGGTGGATCGAGGGGATGTGGAAATGAGGCAGGGTTGGGGGGTGGATCCAGGGGATGCGGCCGTGGGGCAGGGATCTGGAGGTTGATCCAGGGGGTGCAGCCGTGGGGCAGGGATCTGGGGGTGGATCGAGGGGACGCGGCGGAGGGGGCTCATCCCTGGTATCATTCCAGCCCCAGCTGAGATGCCGCCACCCTCCACCCCCTGCTGACCCGGCACCATGGACCCGCTGGACACCCTGGCCCTGGCTGTCTACTTCGTCACCATCCTGCTGGGCTTGCCCGCCAACACCTTGGCGCTGTACATCTTCTACCGCCGCGCCCGTGCCCACCTCACCCCCAACCTCATCTACATGATCAACCTCTGCCTCTCGGACCTGGCCTTCGTTCTCATCCTGCCGCTGAAGATCCTGGAGGTGGTTCCCCCAGGCTGGTCCCCGCCAAACTTCCTCTGCTCCCTCTACAGCCTGGCCCACTTCGGCACGCTCTACGCCAGCACCTGCTTCCTGACGGCGGTCAGCGCCGGGCGCTATCTGGGCACCGCCTTCCCCATCCGCTACCAGCTCTACAAGAAGCCCCTTTACTCCTGCCTGGTCTGCGTGGCCATTTGGACCCTGGTGGGCTTTCACGGCGTCCTGCTGCTCATCCTGGAGACTTCGCTGGGTGCCAACACCACCCTCTTTATGGGCAACGGCTCCGCCTGCTACCAGGAATTCAGCCCGGAGCAGCTGGCCCTGCTGGCTCCTGTCCGCTTGGAGCTCTCCGTGGCCCTGTTTTTCCTGCCCTTGGCGATCACGGTCTTCTGTTACGCCAGCTGCATCCACGTCCTTGTCAAGTCCCGTCTCCACGAGCAGAAGAAGCGCCGGGCGGTGCGGCTGGCCATGGCCACTCTTTCCATCTTCGTGCTCTGCTTCGGGCCCTACAACCTGTCCCACGTGGTGGGCTACGCCCGCAGCGAAGACGTCTGGTGGCGCAGGGTGGCGCTGCTGCCCGGTGCTTGCAACGCCTTCCTGAACCCGCTCATCTTCTACTTCCTCTCCTCGGCCAAGGACTACGGCCTGGCCTGGGTCTGGCGCTCGGTGAGGCAGCGTTGCAGCTCCTTCCGGCAGAAGATGACCATGGGTCACAAGGAGTCAGGCAAGAGGCAGCCTCAGAAGGGGGCTTCATTGCAGGGGAGTACAGGCCCCGGGGTGGGGAGCTCCAAATGACCACGGGACAAGGAGACACCAAACTCTGTTGGGACAGGAGTTGGGGAGATTGGCAATCTTGGATGGGCTGGGGGCCTGGCTGCTCATGAGCCTTTAAAAATTCCCCATGGGGCTGGGAGCCTCCAATCTTGGATAGGATGCAGGACCAAGGACCAGGAAATTCATGACCATTACAGACTCCCCATGGCACCTGGAACCGCCGATCTTGGATAGGACATAAGACCAAGGACTGGGAAATTCATGGCCATTACAGATTCCCCATGGGACTAGTAGTCTCTGACCTTGGATGGCACGTGAGCCCAAGAACCTGGCTTATCCATGGGTCAGTACATATCCCCCTTAGGACAAGGAGGTGTCTGGTTTTGACGGGACTAGGGGTTGAGGTAGCCATTTTCCACTGAGACATGAATGCATGGTCATGACCTTGACCACTGGTGGTCTTGAAAGACCCCTTTGGATGGGGACATCCCGGACTGGGGTGGGAGAGGGGGAGGGAAGATGCCAGGCGGGGAGTGACGGCAGGGCCCAGATTTCTCATGGTCATTACGTACCCCCATGGGACGGATCCTGCCATGGGAAAATTGGATGTAGAGGATGATCCAGACCCCTTCACCCCACTAGGGCAAAATAGACTGTTCGGCTAACTCCGCTACTGGGGGAATAGACTAAACTCCGTCCTGTGGGTCTGCATTGGGTGAGCCATTTTATGAGGTGTCACTGTGCAGTTATTCCCCAGCTGCCCTGCCCCAGAGGTGGCTGCATTTTGGCACTGAGGCCATGATTCCTACCCTTGGGGGATGGAAGGTGCTAGAGAAATGTCCGAGGTAACTGGGAGGTCTTTGTAACTTGGATGCAGAAATATTCCAAACCACAATTCAATGGGAATCCTAAATCTCCTGTCAATGAAATCCCAACTCCTGCAAGAATGTCCCAGGACCGATGAATGAGTTAGTAGGAACAGAGGCAATGGGGCCAGATCCCAGCTGGTGTCAATGGGCTGTAGCTCCATGGGAGTCAATGGGGCCAGACCCTCTAGCTGGGGCCAATTGGGATCATCCCGGGGTCTCACCACTAAACCTTACCGCTGACTCTTTTGCTCAGTAGTTGTAAATTGCATTCCACTAACGGATCCGTGTTGATGTAATAAATAAACTTTTCCCAGCTCTAGTGGGGTCGTTATTATTAATATTATTATTGTAGGTTTCAGAGTAGCAGCCGTGTTAGTCTGTATCCGCCAAAAGAAAAGGAGGACTTGTGGCACCCTAGAGACTAACCAATTTATTTGAGCATAAGCTTTCGTGAGCTACAGCTCACTTCATCGGATGCATTCAGTGGAAAATACAGTAGGGAGATTTATCTACACAGAGAACATGAAACAATGGGTGTTACCCTACACACTGTAAGGAGAGTGATCACTTAAGATGAGCTAATACCAGCAGGAGAGCGGGGAGGGGGCGGGGAGGGGGGAAGAAAACCTTTTATAGTGATAATCAAGGTGGGCCATTTCCAGCAGCTGACAAGAACGTCTGAGGAACAGCTTGGCGGGGGGGGATAAACATGGGGAAATAGTTTTATTTTGTGTAATGACCCATCCACTCCCAGTCATCATTCGACTGAGATCAGGCCCCCATTGAAATGGGTGCTCTGCACTCCTAGCACAATGGGGCTGGAAGCCAGGACTCCTGGGTTCTATTCCCAAATGTGGGAGGGGAGTGGGGTCTAGTGGTTAGAGCAGGGGGGCTGGAAGCCAGGACTCCTGGGTCCTATTCCCAGCTGCCAGTGTGACCCTGAGCGAGTCCCTGCCTCGCTCTGTGCCACAGGTTCCTCTGTCTAAATGGGGAGAAGGGCCCAACGGGAGGTGCAGCCGATGCAGCCTCTCCCGTCCCAGTTCCGATTGCCCTGTTCTGTCTCTGACCCTGACCCAGCTGCCCCTCGGCCTGGGTTTAGCGCTGCCCGTCCAACACGCCTGGGCAGGCGAGAATCAATGACCAGGCACTCTCCAGTTTGCCCCTTGCCCACTAGGTGGCAGCACATGAGAACTATATTGCCCAACCCTTTGGGCCTAGACTGCATTCTGGCTGCTGGGAGCTGGAGGATCTGGACCAATCCAGCCCCCTTCACCCCCCCCCCCCCCTCTGGTTCCACTTTAGGGCTCGGTAAAAGCAGAAGTTGCTTGAAACTGCCAGGTGACCCTGTGGTTTGGAGGCGAGGCTGGAAATTTGATGCGGGCTCTTTAGAAATTGCCCACGGAAGGAGGTGGTTGGGCAACTGGAAACTGTCCAGAGCAGGAGCTGCGGTTCCTAGGAGCTTCTAGGAGGGGAAGCAGGGCTGGGTTCCTAGAAACTATGTGGCTGAGCCCTGGGCTTCCCCAAAATCACCACAGATGATGATTGGGCTCCCTCAAAACAATCATGGGGGGCTTGGGACTCCCGCAAAACTATCAAGGGAGGCTTGGGGCTTCCCATAAACTATCAAGAGGGGGCTCTGGGCTCCCTCAAAACTATCGGTTCTAGGCTTCCTATAAACATCAGGGTTATCTCTAGGGTTTCTAGAAACTGTCAAGGGAGCTCAGAGCTCCCTTGAAACTATTGTGGGTGGGCTCTGGGCTCCTTGAAACTGTCGCAGCTCCCCAGGATCTACCGGCTTGCCCCACCCCCAATTTCCCTCTCCGCCTAAGCTTTGTAGCCAGCTGCAGTTGACCCGGGGTCAGAGTTTGGGGAGGAGGGAAGGGGGATGGGTGTTTGGGGAGGGGAGCCCGGAACTGGGGACTCCAGGGCCAGCAACCCCAACTCTGGCCTGGTTGCTCAGGTCTTGCCTAGCGGCCCCACCCATTGCTATCGCTCTAGTTCAGCCAGCAAGCGTGGAGGGCGGGTTCCCAGGGCCCAGTGATGCTTCGTGACCCGGGACACTGGCAGGCGGAAGGGAGAGTTGGTCTCTGAGCCACTAGAGCAAAACTAGAGGGGAAAAGCCTCGTTCCCCATTGCCTGCCCCCGCAAACCTGCCAGTCCACCAGCGTGGGGCCGGATGGGAGCCAGCACCCCCTAGAGGGGAAAGGTCCTGTGCCCCATACCCCACCACCTCTAAGCCTTCCAAGTTTGGGGTGCTCATCTCCTAGATGCTTGCTGCGTGTCTGTGTAGTGCCTGGCAGTGGGCCCCAATTCTGGTTGGGGAGGGGGTCCATGCGGTGTCCAGAGCTGGGCTCCCAGCCGCCCGTCCTGTGCCCACTGGTTGGCCAGGCAGGGATACTGGTCTAGGGGCTGATCCGGATCAGGACAGCTGAGGGTGCAAGAGACTGTGCTCCAGTGAGTAGGAAAAGGAACCAGGAAAAGGAGACCTGACTTCAGTTCCTACAGCTCAGGGGAAGTGCTTTTTGTTAGAAGGGAGTGGGGACGGGGCGACAGGACTCCTGGATTCTATCTCCAACTCTGGCAGGTTAGTGGGGTTTAGTGGTTAGAGCAGGGAGGCTGGGAGTCAGGACTCCTGGGTCCTATCCCTGGCACTGGCAGGAGATGGGGGTCTAAGGGTTAGAGCAGTGGGGGCTGCGTGCCTGGACTCCTGGGTCCTATCCCCAGTTTTGGGAGGGGAGTGGGGTCTAGTGGTTGAACAGGCAGATTCTCCCCTCTCAGGGAGGGAGTTTCCCAGTGCAGATGTCAGTGGCAGCTACAGAGAACAGGGTGTCTATTTTGGTGCTCTGGTCACCTCTTCCTGCCCCACCTATGCTGCCTGAAGCATCCACACCTAGGTTTATTTTGGGGTCCAAAGTGTTATCCCTATCAGCTGTCACATCGATCCCACCCCGGACAGGAGACTGATTTACCCAGCCAGGGCCAGAGGAGAGATCAGCTCTGCCCCGAGAAGTGGTCCGGTAGAGAATCGGAGATGGACATGGAGTAAGGGACTGCATTGAGGTTATCTATCTGTTTGTCTGTCCTCAAACACCCCCCTCTATCCATCCATTCATGCATCCCCATACAGCCACCTCTATCTATCCATCCATCCTCTTACACCCTATCTCTCACTCTCGCTTTCTTTCCATACACCCCCTATCTATCCATTCATCCCCATCCATCCATCTGTTCCCATACACCCCCTCTACCTATCCATCCCCATACACCCTATCTGTCTATCTCTCCTGAGGAGCTGGGCCCTGGTAGGTTTTTAGATCAGGGAGAGAGCTGTGAATGCTCAGAGGTGAGATGTGTGGGACATGAGACATGGAGTCTTTTCCCCTCTACTGGGCACCAGCCCCAATCTGGCCCCAGGGTGGGGGATGAGCTGGCTCCGGGCACGTTCTCCACCGCAGGGCTCCATTCTTCATAACCCAGGGGGGTTATGACTCAGTGTTGTGGTTTCTCTGAGAGCTCAGGAGCTTTCGTTTCTCAATCCATCTGGGTGACAGCTCCTGGCCTTCTGGTCACAGGGCATCTGTCTGTCCTTGTTCCTGTGTCTGGACTCAACTACTAAGCCCCACAGCCCCACAGGGCTCCCCAGCCACCGCCCTGGGAGCATGGTGCTCCCTTGGCACACATGAAAGGTTGGGAGCCTCTGCCCATTGCTCTTTGTCTGGCAGGGCCATTACCCCGGGGACAGGTGTGGCTGTGGTGGAGTCCTGGCTCCCAGCCCCTCTGCTTTAACCACTAAACCCCACTCCTCTCCCAGAACTGGGGAGAGGACCCAGGAGTCCTGGCTCCCAGCCTTCTCGCTCTAACCCGGGGTGGCCGACCTGTGGCTCTTCAGAGGTTAATATGCGTCTCCTTGCATCGGCGCTGACTCTGGGGCTGGAGTTACCGATGCTAACTTTCCAGTGTGCTGGGGGGCTCACTGCTCAACCCCTGGCTCTGCCACAGGCCCTGCCCCCACGCCACCCCTTCCCCCAAGGTGCCTGCCCCGTGCCCTCGCTCCTCCCCCTCCCCCACAGAGCCTCCTGCGCATGCGAAACAGCTGATTGCAGCAGGCAGGAGGCGCTGACTGGAGGGGCTGCCGGCAGGCAGGAGGCGCTGCGGGCTGGAGCTAATGGGGGGCTGCTGACGTATTACTGTGGCTCTTTGGCAATGTACATTGGTAAATTCTGGCTCCTTCTCAGGCTCAGGTTGGCCACCCCTGCTCTAAGCACTAGACCTCCCTCCCCTCCCAGAGCTGGGGAGAGAACCCAGGATTCCAGGCTCCCAGGCCCTTTGCTTTAACCACTAAACCCCACTCCTCTCCCAGAGCTATGGCGAGAACCCAGGAGTCCCGGTTCCCAGATCCTCGCTCTAACCACTAGACTCCCTCCCCTTCCAGAGCTGGGGAGAGAACCCAGGCTCCCAGCCCCCACCCCACCATTCTAGCCACTGGACCCCACTCCCCTCCAACAGCTGGGGAGAGAACCCAGGAGTCCTGGCTCCCAGCCTCCCCTGCTCTAACCACTAGACTCCATTCCCCTCAGAGAGCGGGGGATAAACCCCCAGGATCCTGAGTTACCAGAGCCCCCTAGAAGCGAGGCGTAGGAGGGTGAAACACTTGGCGTTACCACGGTGGGGAGAGATGTCAAGCTGTGGGCCAGGAGGATTTATAGCAGTTCTTGGGGAACACTAAGTTTCGCTCCAGGCCGGGAACGATGTAAATATTGTAGAGTGCTGGAGCAGAGATGGAAGGCAGGGTCAAGACTGGATGAGGCGCCGTGGGCGCTGGGCCCAGGGGCTTGCTGCCTCAGAGAGGCAGTGATCCGTGACCAATGGCCGGACCCCCAGTGTGGGGTCCCGGATTGGGCTCTGCTCAGAGTGGGACTGGATGACCGTAATGGTCCCTTCACGCCTTGGAATCTACAAATCTGCGATTTTTTTCCCAATGAGATAAAGGGCAGGGGGGAGTGAAAGTTTTTTTATTTCCCCACTTTCACTCACTGTTTTCATTTTCCCACCCTCTTTTTTGAGGTGGGGGAATAAAAAAAAAGGGGGGGAGCAGAGACTGAGACAAACTGTGGGGACAGTTTGGGGTTTTTTGCCCCCAAATTCTTGGAAAAAACTTTCAACATGATCACTCAGAAAACAAAGTTTCGAGTGTAAGGGGGGCGGGGTCAATGCTTTCGAAAGTTTCCCATGGAATGGAATGAGAAATAATATTCTTATCTGTACTGTGGTAGGATTGAGGGGCCGCCAGGCATGGCACAGGACCCCATTGCGCTAGGCGCTGTATGTTATATTAGTGCTATTTATTAGGTGCATTACGGTAGCACCCAGGCACCCCAGCCCTGGCCCAGGACCCCCATGTGCCAGGCGCTGTACTTCATTATTGCTATTTATTAGGTGTGTTACACTATCACCTAGGAGCCCCAGTTCTGACCCAGGACCCGAGGGCGCCAGGCGCTGTACGTTACTAGTGCTATTTAGATGCATTACTGTATCACCCAGGTGCCCCAGGACCCCGCTGCACCAGGAGCTGCCCCTCCGGCCCCAGGGTGTTTGTCTCAGGACTGATATCGAAAGGGGCTCACTAATCCCACCTGTCTCTCCTCTCTCTGCAGTTAATGAGCCTTGCTGGGACCCTGCCTCCAGCCCTACCCCAAGGCCTACTAGGTCCCTGTGGCTACTGGCAACCTGGCCCTGGCTCCGGCCCTACCTCCAGCCCCAGCCCAATGAGTAGTGTGTCCCCCGTTGCTATTGCAACCCAGATCCATTTCCATCCCCGTCCCAAGGCCTAGTGTGTCCCCTGTTGCTGTTGGTGACCCATATCCATCTCCATCCCTGTCCCAAGGCTTAGTGTGTCCCCCGTTGCTATTGGCGACCCCAACCCACCTCCATCCCCAGCCCAAGGCTTAGTGGGTCCCTTGTAGCTATTGGCAACCCATCTCCATTCCCATCCCAAAGCCTAGTGGATCCCTGGTTGCTATTGTCAACCCAGCCCCTGCCACTCCCTTCTTCCCACCATGCCTCCCACTGGCAGCTATCAGCTCTCCCTGGCCGTCTACACAGTGACCTTTGTGACAGGCCTGCCCCTCAACCTGCTGGCTTTCTGCGCCTTCGTGGTGAAGGCCCGCCGGCGCCTGCTGCCCGCCGATGTCCTGCTCCTCAACCTGACAGTGTCCGACCTGGTGCTGCTGGCCTTCCTGCCCATCCGCATCACTGAGGCCTCCTGGGAGATGAAGTGGAAGATGCCGGATTTCCTCTGCCCCCTCTCCGGCCTCCTCTTCTTCAGCAGCATCTACCTGACCACCCTCTCGCTCACCGGCGTCAGCGTTGACCGCTACCTCAGCATGGCCTTCCCCCTCCGCTACAAGGCAGGTCGCCGGCCGGCCTATGCCGTGGCGGCCGTGGCCTTGTTCTGGGTGGCTGCTTTCTCCCACTGCAGTGTGATCTACGTGGTCCAGTACCAGGCCAGGGGCAACAACACAGTGGGCAACCTCACCCGCTGCTACGCCACCTTCACCGACCACCAGCTGGCTGTCCTGCTGCCCGTCCGCCTGGAAATGTTCCTGGTCCTCTTCTGCCTTCCGCTGGGAATCACCACCTTCTGCTATGCCAGATTCATCGCCATCATACGCTCCCTGCCACTGGTGAGCCCCGGGAGGAAGCGCCGGGCCATCGGGCTGGTGGCAGCCACGTTTCTCCACTTCCTGGTCTGCTTCACCCCCTTCAACATCTCCCACGTGGTGGGCTTTGTGGAGAATAAGAGCCCAGAATGGAGAGTCTACGTCGTGCTCCTCAGCACTTTCAACGCCAGCTTCGACCCCATCATCTTCTACTTCTCCTCCTCGTCTTTCCAGAAGATCTGCCTGGAGTGTCTGCAGGCTGCCTGGGAGAAGCTGCAGCTCGGCTGGCTCTGCCCTGGGGTCTGGCCGGAGGCCCCGGAGAACGTGGTCATGGCGGAGTCGCAGATGGTGCAGTGAAATGGATGGAGTGGGGACCACAGTTCTACCTTCCCCAGGTCTAGGACTGAAGGCTGGGAAGGAATATTCCCAAATAAGTGTTTGTCTACGCTTGCAAGTTATTTCAGATTTGGTGTTTCCACTTTAATCAGGGATAACTCTCCCAAAGCTATGCGTGAACACTGACTTCCCTTTTGAATTATTGCATCCACACAGCCCCGCAGGCTGCGTGCTTACCAAATAACCACACAGCCTTCCAGGAAAGCGCCTCTTGCTGCAACCTCCCGCCGCTTGCCTCTATGCATCCTGGGATTTCGCGCATTGTGGGAAGACCCTGGAATTCTGGGACCGACAGGTCCCCTGGCTTGGCTTTGGCAAGCCAGCCCCACTTCCAAACCTCTGGCTATCGGGCAGTGATACAGGCTGATGTACGCTTCTTGTCCATCACAGAGCCAGATGGCGCTGGAGACAGCCACAACGATACTGATAGGAGAGGAAATCAAGCAGCTGATTGTGTCCATGGACTCCTGGGAGCGACTTGGCTTGGTGGGGCTCCACTTCTGGGCTCAGTCAACCAGAGCCGACTGGTGAGACAGGGTCACCCATCCTGGGGTGAGCAGCAGTGGGGCAGTAGCACTTCTGGACGATAGGCCAGGCCCCCTAGAGATCTGCGCAGAGCTCACCCCCGAGCTGCAGGGGTGGAATAGCTTCATGAGAGCGCCCCTCAGCATGGAGAAGCGCGCGGCTGTCGCCATCTGGAAATTCCTCACCCACAATTGCTGCTGGTCAGGACCTGGCCGTTCGGGGTTGGTAGATAAATCACCGGAGTGTTGTCATGGAGCCACGTGCTGCTACTAGGAGGGTGACGGTCAGGAGGTTGTTGGTGGATGGGCACACTGAGGGTTTCCAAAATGGGGGCATTGGTGGGACCCATCTCCCTATTCTTTGCTCCCCACGCCAGGCCTTGGAGTTCATCAACAAGATGGGGTTTCTCCATGGTGCTCCAAGACCTCGCTGACCTGCACGGCCGGCTCACCCGTACTGGCGTACTGCGGTGGGCTGGACACAGGAGCTTTAGAAACTCAGCCCAGCTTCCTGCAATGAGCAAATGGACCCAGGGCCACCACAACCAGGAAGGATGGTGTGACTTCTCCTGTCCTTCCAGGAGACCAGCTTCTCTACTCCCCCGGCTGATGGGACCTCTCACTGGACAGCTGGACGGCAGAAAGGAGTCCACCCCGTTTAGCTGCAGCACGCCAGCGGGGTGCGCACCAGGAAGGTGGAGGTGTCTCGAAGCTGCTGAGCAATATCTGCCTCATGTCACAGCCGCTTGGCCGTATTTAGCACAACAGCTGAGGGCTTTGCCCGTGGCCCGTGGAACATTATGAGTGGCCCCAGAGACACCCTCTGCTCAGGGCCACACATGAGCAGAGTACAGGGCCTGGGGCCTTGGTCTTGGTCTCTCCCCTCCTCTCCCTGGGGCACAGGGTTTAGTCTAGTCCAACTGGAGTCTTTGGGCTTCTCTCGGGCGGACGGGAGGGGACCCTTACAAGGGAGACCGGGCCCAGCCCCACGGGCGACATGGCCAATCTGCCTCCCGAGATGTGGAGAGAAACCTCACCGAAAGGGGACCTTTGCTCACGAGGAATTTTATGATCTTTGTGCAGTGTTCTGAGATTTTTCCCAGCCGGCTCATAAAGAAATAATAAACCCAGGTGTCAATAATAAAAAAAACATTCACGGAACATAACCCTGACCGGGCGGACATCCAACATGAGGTACTAGGGGCGCCCGTGGCCATGCCGATGGGCCACCGCCCTGCGTGAGGTGGAATCGGTTCTCTGTGTCTTAAGGCAGGGATGGGGGTGTCTGTTTCTCAGAGCTGGGCAAGGGAAGGGGGGGCCACGGTGACCTCAGCATTGGGGTCCTTGCGTGTAGCCTGTGCTATGTCCCCCAGCGGGGCTGCCTTGCCTCCTGTCACAGCCAGGAGCTGGGTGCCCACCCCAGCTCCCCGCGGGGTCATGGCGAAAGTGGGGTGAGACGTGACAGCCCAGGAGTCAGGACTGCTGGGTTTTATTGGGGGTGGGGCCTAGTGGGTTGGAGTGGAGGGGCTGGGAGCCAGGACTCCTGGGTTCTATCCCCAGATCTAGGAGAAGAGGGAGGACTAGTGCGTTAGAACAGGTGGGGCTGGGAGTCGGGATAGGCAAGGGGAAAGGAGGGGGCTCTCAGGGCTTGCCCCTCCCTCTGGCACCAGCTGGCTAAATGCTTCCCACTCCATCCCTCAGGATTCCCCCTCCCCGTGTCCCACTCCCCTCAAGCCAGCCAGTCCTCGCTATGGGGCCGGATTGGGCCCAGCGCCCCCTAGAGGAAATCTGTGGAAGTTTCGTAGGCAGCTAATGGGGCAACCTACCACCATGGGGAAGGCAGCATTCAGCTCCTCTGCTTGGGGTCTACTGGTTGGAGCTGCGGGTGGGGCGGGAGGGATGGGGCTGGGAGCCAGGACTCCTGGGTTCTCTCTCCAGCTCTGGGAGGGGAGTAGGGTCTAGTGGTGAGAGCAGGGGGGCTGGGAGCCAGGACTCCTGGGCCAAGGGCTATCTTGGCAAAAGAGCACAGGGTGGGTCCATAGATGCCAAGCGCAAACCCTGCAGTGATAAATGCCCCCATCGGAAACCCATCTCCCCTCTGGAAGGACGGGTGAGCCAGCCCATGGCACTCCCACATGAACGTCCATCTGGGCACACGCCAGGTAGCACGGACTCCTGGGGCGTCACCTTTCTTGCACAGCACGGATGCTATCAGAACTATGCAAATAGTAACTGATGCGGCTACACCCAGGCGGAGGGACAGGACACTGGACCCAGAGCCCTGCACGAGGCCTGGGGGGGGAGGGTCTGCATTCCTGGGGCTCATTCATCCCTGGGCAGGATGCCTTGGGGTGGCTTGCAAAGCCTTGGGATGTGTCATTGTTTTCATGGCACTGGCTCATCAATGTCAGTGTCCCCTCCCCCAGCAACCTGGGGACCCATCTCCCCTGGTATCCTGGCTACAGCTTCAATGGAGTGATTTTCACCAATGGGGATCTGGCCCCATTGACTCCAGTGGAGCGACGGCCGATTGGCCCCAGCTGGGATCTGGCCCCATTGTCTCTGTCTTTAGCAGTCAGTCGGATTCCCTCCCACTCAGCGGTGGCTATTGTGCGTGTCTCGGTGCTCTATGCAGGGTTTTTATGTGCCCCAGAGCCTGAGCGAAGAAATATGAACTCGGATTTGCTTGTTTATTTAATATCGCGCTTCCGAAAGTTGCTACAGCCCTGGAGATCAAAGGAACAACCATAAATCCAGCACGGCTTCTCCTCCAGTGCCCTGTGGTAGAACCACTAGACCCCGCGCCCCTCCCGGAAGAGGGGAGACAACTCAGAAGTCCTGGCTCCCAGCCCCCTAGCTCTAACCACTAGACCTCCCTCCCCTACCTGAGCTGAGGATACAACCCAGGAGTCCTGGCTCCTAGCCCGCCCTGTTCTAACTGCTAGATTCCACTTCCCTTCCCAGGAATAGAACCCAGGCGTCCTTGCCCACAGCAGGGTGCAGTAGCCTGGCCGGGGGGGGGGGGATGGAGAGACAACACCACACCCTCTAAAGGCCATGCCAAGTCACACCTCCCACAAGGAAATATTGGTTGCATCTCTCATCCTTTCTGTGTGGATTTCTGAGGAAAGGGACCAGTGGGGTTTCCTGGGGTGAAGACACAGACACAACATAACCAGCTGCTTGGGCTACAGAAAACTCACTCCCCAGCCGGGACGCAGGAGACCAGCCACCAGCTCGTCCCTGACACATCACCTGGGGTGGCTCCCAGCCCGGACACCTGGGTTCCAGCCCTTCTGCAGGCTCCCAGGGCACTGACTGCTGGAGAGGAGGTGAGGATGGGCTCTCTAGCTGCCTGGGTCAAGACTTGTAAGGAGGGGAGTGGGGTCTAGAGGTTAGAGCAGGGGTTGTGGCTGGGATTCAGGACTCCTGGAAGAAGACTGGGTTAGAGTAGAGAGATCGGAGAAAGGACTGCTGGATTCCTTTCCCAGCTCTGGGAGGTGAGTGGGATCTACTGGTTAAAGCCGGGGGGGTTGTGAGTCAGGATTCCAGGGTTCTGCTCCCAGCCCTCATGGGTGTGTATCAGGCCTTTGTGCAAAGTTTAATTTTGTTTTTGCAAAATTAAAAAACAAATAAGCAACAAAGTAAAAGGAAGATTGCTGGCTCAGCTGACCACGGGATTCTAGGCCCAGCGTGGGAGAGGAGTGGGGTGTAGTGGTTAGAACAGTGGGGGCAGGGAGTCAGGACTCCTGGGTTCTATCCCAGATTGGGGGGAGTGCAGTCTAATGGTTAGAGCAGGGGGCTGGGGAGAGCCAGGATTCCTGGGTCCTTTCCCCAGCATGGCCATCTCCTTTCCCTGCTCTGACTCTCTGTTCTTCCACCTGTAAAATGGGGGTAAAGGTTTGTGACCTACTTTTTCAAGATGCTTGCCCATCGCTGGGTGATCAGGGCGGAGTGAAGCTGACCAGGGGAGGGGAGTGGGGAGATGGAAATTTGTCTAGCTCAGCTGAGTGAGGGCATGGTGGGGAAAGGGAGAGAGGAACCCCGACACAGGAGAACACAACAGTCCACGTACAAGGGGCACTCAGCACTGCCAGTCAGGATGTGGTCATTACATCTCCCACAGAATGAGTTCCCCCACTCGGAGAAAGAGACTCGAGGGGTCGATTCCTTCCCCCCGCTCCCAGCAGCGGCTCCATAAAAAAGGTTCTGGGACCGGAACCATCAGGTCCGATCCGCTCGCGGTTCCATGTCTTGCCTCCACATCTGAGCAGCGAGACAGGCTGGGAGGGAAAGTGGGTTTCCCTCCACTAGGGAGAGCGGAGGGACTGACAGTTTCTAACCGCAGGAGGGCACGACTCTCAGAGAGATGTGCTGGCTGGTGCATACACCCAGCCCTGCTCCTAGAACCAGGGAACCCTGGCTCCCAGCCCCCTGCTCTGATCACTAGACCCCACTTCCCTCCTAGAGCCAAGGATAGAACCCAGGAGTCCTGGTTCTCAGCCCCCTGCTCTAACCCACTCGCCCCCCCCAATCCCCGCCATGATTGGTAGGGGAGCACGGGACAGGTCGGGCTCAGCCAATGGTTTACTTTACGGGAGAGACTTATTAACTTCTGCTTAATGAGGCTATTTAACGATCGATCCCCACAGCTGTGAGGCGGGGGTAGAGCTACCTGCACCCTGGGGAAGGAGGGGCCCATCGCAGCTTGGCATGTGGCGCCCACAGCCTGTCTGGAGCACGGGTGCAGGATGCCTGGCCCTGGGAAAGCTGGAGGGCTGCTCTTCAGAGTCACTGAAATGGCTCAGTGGCTAAAGGTGGGAGCCAGGACTCCTGGGTTCTCTCCCTGGCTCCGGGAGGGGAGAAGGGTCTAGTGATTAGAACAGGGGGAGCTGACAGGCAGGACTCCTGGGTTCTCTCCCCAGATCTGGGAGGGGAGTGGGAACTAGTTGGTTAGAGCAGGGGGCCTGAGAGGCAGGATTCCTGGGTTCTATTCCCAGCTCGAGGATGGAGGTGTGGACTATTGGTTAGAGCACTCAGGGGCTGGGAGCCAGGACTCCTGGATTCTCTCCCCAGTCCTGGGAGAAGAGTGGGGTCTAGTGCAGCTGAAAGATCAAGAATCCTGGGTTGTGTTTCTGAGTTCTGTGCATTGACTCCTTATTTCCTATTTTAACCACAAAATCACCCCTTAGAATCATGGATTGAACCCAGGAGTTCTGGCTCCCAATCCCCCACCCTCTAACCACTAGACCACACTTCCTTCCACCCTTGATGATATATATGAAAATTTCCCTCTGAGTAACAACCACTTCCCTGTTGTCCAAGGTGCCCGCTCGCCCCACCACCTGCAGCCCATCCCTGTGTGTTTGCTCACAGGATCTCATTCATCCCAGGCTCTCCGTTCTCCCTCTGGGGCTGGCCCCGCTGCGCCTGCCACTGGCTAAACAGGAAACTGAGCTAAATAAATACGGCAGCTGGCTACATAAATTCCAGCCTTATGTCTAGTGTCAGATAATGGAACGGGAGCCCTGAGCTTGCTCGCATGGCTACTGGTAAGGAGGGATGGGAGCCAGGACTCCTGGGTTCTTTCTGCACGACTGGGAGGGGAGGGGCATCTAAGAGTTAGAGCAGAGGGTCTGGGAGCGAGGACTCCTGGTACTCTCCCTGCTCAGGGAGGGAAGTGGGATCGAGTGGATTAGGATCAGGGGGACTGGAGCCAGGACTCGTGGGTTCAATCCCCAGGGATGGGAGGGTGTGACAGGATCCCTGGTGTGCAACCTGGAACTCAGGTAGCCCTGAGTCCTCTGCCCCACCAGTCTGGGCTCCCACTCACGCTGTGATGCTGTGACAAGCTACAAACGTCTGGCAGATACTGGACTTAGCCATCCACAGGTCAGGACACACCTAGCCGAGTTTCGTGAAAGGCTGCCCTCAGCCACTCATGAAGCAAAACCAGAGAGGCTCCAGCCAAATCTCCCCAGCCTAGGACCCCGGAGCTGCACCGCCCTCCATTGGGTAGAAGCCTGGGTAAGTTCACTACCCAGTCCGCCCCTCCCTCAATGCGGAAAGGACATGCACAAGCCTTTTGTGAATGGAGCTACGATTTCCAGGCACTTCAAGCAAAATTCACTGGTTTTCGGTATCATACAAAACAGATGCATTAACTACAGAAAGATAGAGTTTAAGTGATTAGAAGTGGTAGGTATAAAAGTTAGAGATAGTTACCAAAGAAAAGAAAATAAGCACGAAAACTACATCTTAAATCTCTAAGACACCGGGCAGTATTTAGACTAGCCGTTTTCTTCGCTCAATGGATGTTACAGTTCAGAATACACAGGCTTCTCCCTTGTCTCCTCTGCTGAAGTTCTCTCTCTTCTCAGCATCCTTGTTGCTTGCAGCGTAGGTGGGGGAGGAGAAAAGGCCAAGCCATGCAGCCTCTGTCCCTTATTTTATATCCTTAGTCCAGGTGCTTAGAAGACACTTACCCAGCCCTGCCCTGATGGGCTTTGCTGAGTCACAGCGATCGAGTAAATCCCGCATAGTGTGGTGCTTGTGGAACTGTCATTGAATTGTTAAATCCCTTGATTGCAACTCCCCCGTTGATGAATGGCCAGTGAGGTCACCACCCGTGTAGGAAGGACTCTCAAACCTATCACATATTTCATTGACAACCATCCAGCAAAATCCTCTAATTTCATACACACTAAAGATACACATATTTGGTCAGAACAACGGGTTTCAGCAGATCATGACCTCTAATATGAGATCTTACACGGCATGCTTTGTATGACACATAACAATCATATGACATGGGTGAATATGGGGTTCCAGGGTGTTGCTTTGGGGTACGGAGTGCCACAGAGGGGAGTGGGGTCTAGTGGTTTGGAGCAGGAGGGGCTGGAGCCAGGACTCATGGGTTCTATCCCCAGTCCTGGGAGGGGAGTGGGATCTAGTGGTTTGGAGGAGGAGGGGGCTGGCTACCAGGACTCTTGGGTTCCTTCGGCAGCTGATGAGCCTGTTCTCCTTTGAAGGAGCCAAGGAGATGCATTCAAATGTTTACATCCCGCTGGTTCTCACTGTCTACATCTTCACCTTCCTCATCGGCCTCCCGTCCAATCTCCTGGCCTTCTACACCTTCCTGGTGAAGGTCCGCCAGAAACCCACCCCCGTCGACATCCTTCTCCTCAGCCTCACCGTCTCCGACATCTTCCTCCTCATTTTTCTCCCCTTCAAGATGGTGGAGGCTGCCTCAGGCCTGGAGTGGCCCTTGCCTGTTTTCCTCTGCCCACTCACCAACTACTTCTACTACAATAGCATCTACATCAGCTCCTTCTTACTCATGGCCGTCAGCATTGATCGTTACCTCGGGGTGGCCTTTCCCATCAAGTACAAGCTCCGACGTCGTCCAGCTTATGCTGTCGCCACCTCCGTGGTCTTCTGGGTGTTGGGCTGTGCCCACTGCAGCATCGTGTACATTGTCCAATACGAGGTCCTGAGCCCCAATGGGACCGTGACCGCCAATAACGCGTCTAACTGCTACGAAGTTTTCTCCCCTATGCAGCTCCAGATCCTCCTCCCTGTCCGCCTGGAGTTCTTCATTGTCCTCTTCTGTCTTCCCTTCACCATCACCATCTTCTGCTACGTCAACCTCATCCGCATCCTGCTGGCCTTGCCCAACATCACAGCCCGGAGGAAGCAGCGGGCCGTGGGCCTGGCTCTGGTCACCTTGTTCAACTTCATAGTCTGCTTCGCCCCCTACAACCTGTCCCATGTAGTGGGCTTTGTTCAAAACGAGAGCCCCAAATGGAGGGTGTACGCTCTTCTCCTCAGCACCCTCAATGCCGCCTTGGACCCTGCCATCTTCTACTTCTCCTCCACTGCCGTCCAACGAGCCTTCGCCAAGTACCTGGCTGCCCTGTGGCACAAACTCAGCGCCATCTTGGCCTGGTGCCATCTTCCCTGCTTGACTCGCTGTGCGGAAGGAGGCAGAGAGGTGGAGGCAACAAGTGGGATGGAGGCTGAGGAGTTCACAACTTGACCCCCAGGATGATACCGACTCTCTGTTTCCTCCGCAGAACCTTCCTTGTCCCATGCTCCGCAGGAGCAAGAGATCCTGCACTTGAGCCAGGGACGGCATCTTCTGTCCTTCCCTGCACCTCCCGAGAGGGCCGTCCTTCCTTAGACAGCAGCGTGCGGCGGGGCTTGGAGTTGGTGCCCAACTTCCACAAGGCTTTGGCTTACTTGAGCTTCAGTGTGGTTGGCCAAACTTTCACAAGAGTTTGGCCCACCTCAGGTTGGGGTCAAGGTCCTTCCTTTGCTGCTGCCGGGCCACGAGCAGTAGCGGGTTTACAATGGCGCCAGCGGGAGCAGGCCCACACTTAGAAGGGGACATGGTGCCGGGACTGTGGCCCCACCCCCCCGCTGCACCCTGAGGTGCCACCCTCATTCAGCCTCTTCCTCCCGATCCTCCGCTCGCTGTTCGCTCTTCTCCACCCCCTCCCCAGCTCCCCCCATTCAGTCCTCTCCTCTCCTTATGCCCCATGCAAGTGGTGGGCAGGGACTCGGGGGGAAGAGGCCAAGTGGGACCACGACCTCAAGGGAGAAGAGGCCGAGCAGGGTCGGGGCCTTGGGGCAGAGCAAGAGGTGGGGCCACGGTCCGGGCACCGGGGCCCACAAAAGATTAATCCAGCCCTGGCCATGAGCGGTTGGCCAAACTCCCACTGGACTTTGGCCACCCTGTTTCGGAGTGGGTGGCCCAAGTTCCTCAAGGGTCTGGCCTCTCTCAGTGTCAGGGTCGCCATGGCGTCAAGGGCCTTCCTTTGCTGCTGCTGGCACATGAGAGGTTGGCTGAACACAGGCCTATTTCATCGCCCTCCACCCACTCCGGGTCTTTCCTTCTCCATGGTTGGGCCCACGGGCAAAGAAGCTACTAGGGGCTGCAACTGCAAGTGGGGGTTGCTTGAGGGAGGGCAAACAGGGCTGAGCTTGTCCCGTTTCAGGGGAACCATTTAGTGGCAGATGAACAAGGGCTCCGTGAGGGGCCCGTGGGGCCCGAGTTTGCCCTTGTGGAGCTATGGAGAGCTCCTCCTCCTTGGCTACTGGTATCCGTGCGTGCTGGCCTCTGTGGAAATGTGGTTACCACCTCGGTGGGACTGGAACGCAGGGGGCTACAGCCCAGCATGCTACTGCTTGAGCTAAAGGAGCAGTGCCATGTGTTGGCGGCAGTAGTAAGGCCGTTATCTGCCATGTGGACGGGAAGGATTTGGACTCTGGACCTCCACCATCAATGCAAGGTGCAAGCGGAAGGGCCAGCACCCCTTGGTAGCAGTGGTGGGAACAGGCTGTTATTCACTAGGATTTGAAAGCAGGACTTCCAGCACCACAGTGAAGGGCTCACGTGATCTAAAGGCAAAGTGCCTTTTGCAGCGGTAGTAGGGCTGTTATCCTCCCAGTTGGTGGGGGATGGGCATTCAGCAGGCACACGTACAATGGACACTGGTCCCTGCGGGTCTGTTCCAGGTCCGGACGTAGAGCTGAGATCTCCCTCGCGCAAGGTCCTGCACCTCCTCCCTTTGCTGGTGGATCTGGCGCCCCCCCAGGGGCAGTGGCTTTATCTATATATTAAATAAAATTATTGATTTATTATCCAACTGAGATTATTTTCTTCTTATTCTTCAGGTCTGGGGTGAGGTCTAGTGGGTTAGCGTAGGGGGGCTGACTGGGAGCCAGGACTCCTGAATTCTATCCCCAGTTCTGGAAGGGGAGTGGAGTCTATTGGTTAGAGTCAGGGGAGGGAGGTTTGGGGGTAGAACTCCTGGATTCTATCCATGGGAAGGGACCAGGGCTAGGAAGTGGGCCTCACACATATTGTCTCTGGCAACTTTTAATTAACTGCAGGGCGTGAATCTGGCACAGCAGGTGAGCAAATAGTGTCTCTGTAGTGCTGATATTAACTGGGGTTAATGGATAACTGGGCTGGGCAGAGCCTGGGGCAGCCAGGGGATTTCACAAGGAACCACCAGGTCCCAGGCCACGGGACCCTGCCACCGGCCTGACGCCCCCCACCCCCGGGGCTTCCCCAGAGCAGGAGCCCACCCACTCGGGTTGCCATATGTCTAACTGCAGCCCTGCCCTGCCCCCAATCACTCCACCCCCCCACCTTCACTCACTTGCTTATTTTCACCGGGCTGGGGGGTTTGGAGTGTGGGAGGGGGCTCAGGGCTGGGGCAGGGGGTTGGGGTATGGGAGAGGGTTCAGGGTGCGGGCTCCAGGTGGCGGTGACCTCAGGCAGCCCCGGCATTTCCCGGGGACAGAGGAAGTCCGCGTGGCTTCTGGTAAGCAGCTAGCATGTCCGTCCGGCTCCTAGGTGGAGGGGCGGCCAAGGGGGCTCCGCGTGCTGCCTCGGCTGCAGCTCCCATTGGCCTCAGTTCCCATCCAATGGGAGCTGTGGAGCCCACACTCAGGGTGGGTGCAGTGCGTGGAGACCCCCCAGCTGCCCCTCCACCTAGGAGCTGGAGGGACATGACAGCCGCTTCCCGGAAGCCGTGTGGAGCCAGGCACGGAGCCTGCCTGCCCTGCTGGTGCTGCGGCCAACTGGACTTTTAGCGGCGTGGTGAGTGGTGCTGACGGGAGCCGCCAGGATCCCTTTTCGACTGGGCGTTCTGATCAAAAACCAGACGCCTGGCCAGCCTACCACCCACACACAGCCCCCTGTATCACACATGCAGCCTCTTCTCCTGGGCTCAGGCACCGTGAGATATCTTACATGGCAGTCACTGTCCAACTCCTCGGGGGGAGGGGGCGAAGCTGGGTGCAGGTCGGCTCCTGCTCCGAATGGGGCTGAGGCCCACCAAACCCCATTGCACAGCGAGCTCCCCAGAGCAGCTGTTAGCAGATAAACAAACCCGCTGAGTGCTCACAAGAGCAGTATGGGACAGCGTGTGGGCTCTCAGTGGGGTGACCTCACTGCAGACACCAGGGCGGCACTAGGGGGCGCTGTGCTGCAGGGGGTGGGGGGGGCTCTCCCCTGGCCACAGGGCTGGCCCCCATGTCCCAGGGTGACGCTAGGGGGCGCTGTACTTCCGGGGGGGGTGGAGTGGGGGGAGTGTTGGCGAGTCTCACAAGAAGAAAACACGGCACTGCCTTTCAAGCCAAGTCCAGCCCGTTTCAGAGGGAGGGGAGTGGTGAGGGAGGGGAGGGGGGGGTTGTACAAATTCTCCAATTTTGTTGGATTAGTTTTTGTTTGATTAGTTTGTTTGATTAGCTGCCTACAACATCCAGTGACCCAGTAAAACTATCACAATAAGAAATGTGTGTGTACTTGCATTATAGGCCGTGTCGGGGGGGGGGGGGGCAGAAAGTTCATGAATTTGCCCCCAACCCCAACCCCACCACAAGGAGCTTGGGGGAGGGGAGTGGGGCTTTCATGCAGCATTTGCCCCCCTCAGCAAGGAGCTGGAGCGGGAGGGGGGCTTCCCCGCACTATTTCCCTGCCAGCACCGCAGTATCCCACTGCTGACAGAGCTCACCACGGGGGAGGTGTCTGCAGCGGCCCCCCTCTCTGGGTCTGGAGCGCCGGGACTCCCACTCAGCACCTCACTCTGCCGGCAGGGTTGCCAACTTTCTACTTGCACAAAACTGAACACCCTTGCCCCGCCCCTTTCCCGAGGCCCCGCCCCCTTCCCCACCCCGAGCCCCTGCCAAAAAGCAGAAGAAATAGCGGCCGGATGGGTTTGTCGCGCATGGTGAGGTGCAAAGGGCGTCACATTTACATAGGGGAGGCAGATAAACGCAGGGGAACCGCTACACACCCCACTGGGCAGGGTTCTGTTATTACAGGTCTTGGTACAACCCCACCCGAACCCCCCCCCCCCGGGGAGCTCAGACAGGATGCCTCTAATTGGTTAGGGGGTGCAGGCTGGGAGCCAGGACTCCTGGGTTGTATCCCTGGCTCTGAGTGGGGAGTAGGGTCGAGTGGTTACAGCAGCAGAAGAGCCCAGAACTCTGAGCCCACTTGTGTATGAAGTTCTCCAAGTCACACCCCTTGTGCCTCAGTTTCCCCACTTGTGCAGCAGCTGTCAGGCTGTGTGCATCGCCACAGGCTGGGCACGGCCCAGTCCAGAGTGAAAAGCCCCGGCTGCGCCTCACGTTTGATTCCCCACTTGGGGGACGGGGGTTGAAGACCCCTGAGAACACCCCTCCTCCATTTGCGAGCAGGGCAGGGCGCCAGAGCAGCTGTTTCCTCCGCCTCAAGGGCCGCTGGCTGGGCCTGGGCCGGGGTAGTTTTGTCTCAGAGACGCTGCCCCTTCCTCTGGGCTTTGAGCAGACCGAAGTGAGGGGGAGGACCTGGGAGAGCAGCCTCAGGGTGTGAGAACCGGCACTGACCGCCCCTGCCTTAGCCCCGCTGCGCCCGTGGTCCTGACCGGAGCCACCAGGGTCCCTTTTTGACCGGGCGCTCTGGTCCAAAACCGGCCGCCTGGCAACCCTACCCGCTGGCCCCCTCCTCTGCTGAGCCCTCTCTGGGCAAAGCCCCAGCAGGTCGCAGGGCTGGGCCACCCCCTGGCTGGTCGGGTTTCGCCGCCTCCCCCCGGACACTTACCTGGGCTGGGACTCCCCCCCCCTCACAGGCCGCCAGGGCACTTGTGGGACCGCCATAGAGCCCCGCCCGGAGCTCACTGAGCCGCAGCAGATCCTGCCTCCCCCCCGCGCACCGCCCGGGGCCCCGACCCCGCACAGGGTGGAAGCGGAGCCTGGAGACCCTGGAGGGAGGGGAGCCCAGCCCAGCCCAGGCGGCCTTCCAGGCCAAATCGGCCACCTCCAAAGCAAACAAACCCCAAACCCGCACCTAAAACCAAGCCCGATTCCGCTTGCAGCCCCCCTGTTCTCCCAGCCGGGGGCTCCCCCGCACGCATTCAGCCGGTGTCCCTCGCTCCCGACCCGCAGCCCAGGGCCGTCCCCACCTGGGGGTGGTGCCCTATGCAGCCCGAGCCCCTGCACCCGGAGCGGCCGCTCTGCTGGGGCGGTGGGGGGGGGGGGGGGGCTGCGCTTAAGGTTGCAGGGCAGCGGGGGCAGGAGCTGGGGGGCAGCAACAAGGCCGGGAGGCCCAGGGCAGCGCGGGGGACCCGGCGCCCGCAGCCGGAGTCGGGCCACTCGCCCCGCACTCACCGGCGGCAGCGGGAAGCAGAGCGACCCGGCCCCAGCCGGCTCCCCCGGCTCTGTCACTTGGGGGAGGGGGCTTGGAGGAAGGGATGCCCCCCCCCCCGGGGGGCACTCACCAGAGGCGGCGGCGGGAAGCGGAGCAACGCGGCTGGGAGCTGGCGGAGCGGAGCCGGCTGGGACCGGGTCGCTCTGCTTCCTGCCGCCGGCGAGTGCAGACGCGGGCTCGACCCCTTCTGCCGGCTCCGGTACCCCCGCGAGCTCGGGGGAGGGGGCCTGGGGGAAGAGGTGGGGCGGGGGCTTAGGGGAAGGGGCTGGCCGCTGGAGCCAGCGCTGCATACAGCTGCCTAGGGCACCATGAAACTTGGGGCCCCGAATTAAGTGGTGCCCTACGAAGCAGCTGCATAGTCTGCGTATGCCTAAGGGCGGCCCTGCCGCAGCCCCCTGCTAGGCAAGGCCTGGGCTCCTCCCCAGCTCTGCCGCTGCTTACAGCGTGCTTTCGCAATGCCGACAAACCCCGGCGGGCAGGATCGAACTGGGGATCTCTGGCGTATTAGTGCATGAGCCTCTACAAGGGGAGCTGAAAGCCAACTGGCTGTTAGCTAAGGCTGTAGAACAGACTCATTTTCTCTCTCTCTAAGCGCTCTCCGAGCCACTAGCCAGGGCAGAACACCAGGCCCAGAAGGTGTGTGGGTTATGGTGAGGTTATTGACATGAACAGTGACCATATAGATCATTGTTGCAACCACAGTCTTATAGTGGCACCCAATCTTGTACAAAGGCGGTCCAGTGAGGTGTCTATGAAAAGGTTATGATTTGCTGGTTATGATTATGCTGTCTGTATGCACATATCCTTTTTGTATTTAAAGTTATAAGTGTTGGCTCTATACCTCTTTCCAATGTTGGCTCCCGGGGTAATGCCCACGGGGTAATCAGCCAGATAGATATGCCATGTAAGATATCTGCAAAAGTGTTATTTGCCAGATAGGATCATCTCATTTATATGTTTGTATTATGAGTTAGAGGTATGTATGTATGTCTGTATTTCAAACTCGGGCTATGCTTCTGGGTGGTACCCCAGACAGTCTGGCACCAGCTCTGCCTAGCCTGCTTGATGGCCCATTAAGCACCATCAGCTGTACAACTGACCCATTGAGAGTAGGCAAATATGCCTTATGACGCAGCAAGGCATGCAGGACATGCCTATGGAGAGAACGCCTCAACTTGCAACTCGACACTTGCAAGTTAGCACGCATTAAATCAGCCTCGGGCGCCCTAACTCCGGAGGTGTCCACATTGGCAAGGCCCTTAGAGCACCTGGACTCTGCAGCTGGAGCGCTCCTGGTATTCCACCTCCGCCCGGGTGTCTGTGTGGACAACGTGGTGCATTACTGCGCTGTGGTCGGCCTCCGGAAACGTCCCACAATCCCCTGAAGTCAAGTGGCCGCTCCTGGCATGGTTTTGAACTCAGCTGCAGGCATGGGGATATCCCCTTTCAACGCGCCGTTTCTGACAGCCGGCTGCTTATCTGCCCCGGGACAAAGCAACCCATGGCTGTGGAATGCTGCTGCTGTGAGTGTGTGTGTGAGAGAGGGGGCGGGGGGAAGGGGGGGGTCTGCTGCTGTCTGAACTTACAAGACAGCATGCTGACACACTGCCCCCCAAAACACACTGTCTCTCCCCCCACATACACACAACACACTCCCTGTCACCCTCCACCCCGCATCCCCCCCCCATTTGAAAAGCACGCTGCAGCCCCTTGCACACGGGGACAGCTCCCACAAGGCACTGCTCTCTGTGGCGTTTCAAGAGCTTCTAATGTGGCCACACCAGTGCGCTTGCAGCTGACAGTGTAAACACTCGGCAGCAGTTTCCCTGCTGCAGTCTCTGACGGCTAGTTGAACTCCCAGGGCTCTACATCTGCAAGCGTAGCCAAGCCCTTAGGCTTCCACGCCGAGTGCTGGGCAGCTTGTGTTTGAAACAAAGGGATCACAGGCCGCATGGCAAGAGATGAGAAAAGGCAGCTGCATCTCCTCCATCTGGTCTTCAATCCTGCTTCTTACCTCTGCAGGGACTTTGCTACAAACTGAAGCTCTGAACAAAGGACTGAATGACCCATCCCAGCTGTGGGTGTACTCCAGAGACTTGACTTAAGCCAGCAGTTTATTCCATCACGGCTACAAGCCTGAACCAAGAACGTTGCCATGACTGTATGGATTTGATTCCATTGAACCAATTCTACCTCTCACCTGTATCTTTTTCCTTTTATGAATAAACCTTTAGATTTTAGATTCTAGAGGATTGGCAAGAGTGTGATTTGTGGGTAAGTTCTAACCGGTATATTGACCTGGGTCTGGAGCTTGGTTGTTTGGGATCGGGAGAACCTTTCTTCTTTCACTGGGGTATTGGTTTTCATAACCAGTCATCCCCATAAGGAATCATAGAATCATAGAATACCAGGGTTGGAAGGGACATCAGGAGGTCATCTAGTCCAACCCCCTGCTCAAAGCAGGACCGATCCCCAATTAAATCATCCCAGCCAGGGCTTTGTTAAGGAGTGGCACTGGTGGTGATCCCGGGAAACTGGAGTGTCTGAGGGAATTGCTTGTATGACTTCTGGTTAGCCAGTGGGGTGAAACCGAAGTCCTCTCTGTTTGGCTGGTTTGGTGGGCCTTCGTAGTAAAGGACCCGCAGCCTTGGGCTGCGACTGCCCTGCGCTAAGCAATTTGTCCTGAATGGATATTCTCAGTAGTGTCCGGCCAAAAGTCGCTTTGTTACAGTTACACTTACAGTTTGTGTTTACAGGGAGCGGTGTGAATGGGCTCCTGCTCTGCGGAAGCCCAGGGAGGGGGTGTCATCTCCGTGGCAGGGTCCCCTGGCCTGGAAGCCCCTGGTTCCTCCAGCTGCCCATGCGAGATCACCCAGCTGCCCCAGGCCCTGCTCGGCCCAGTTATCCATTAACCCCTCGTTAATATTGGTGCCACGGAGATGCTATTTGCTCACCTGCGGTGCTAGAATCACGCCCTGCAGTTAATTAAAAGTCGCCAGCGACAATATGTGTGTGTCCTACTTCCTAGCCATAGTCCCCTCCCATGGAGAGAACCCAGGAGTCCTGGCCCCCAGCCCCCACCAACTCTAACCCATAAACCCCACTCCAGCCCTGAAGAATAATAAGAAAACAATCTCAATGGGATAATAAATCAATAATTTTATTTGATACATAGATAAAGCCACTGCCCCTCTGGGGCACCCAGATCCACCAGCAAAGGGAGGAGGTGCAGGACCTTGCGCGAGGAATATCTCAGCTCTACGTCCGGACCTGGAACAGACCCGCAGAGACCAGTGTTTGCTAAACACCCATTCCCCAGCAACCTGGAGGATAACAGCCCTACTACCGCAGCAAAGGGCACTCCGCTCTTAGATCACGTGAACCCTTCACTGTGGTGCTGGAAGTCCTCCGTTCAAATCCTGCTCAATAACAGCCTGTTCCCACCACTGCTACCAGGCGGCACCAGCCCTTCCGCTTGCATAGAGGGCCGCGCATTGACGGTGAAGGTCCAGAGCCCAAATCCTTCCCGTCCACATGGCAGATAACGGCCTTACTACTGCCGCCAACACATGGCACTGCTCCTTTAGCTCAAGCAGTAGCATGCTGGGCTGCAGCCCCCTGCGTTCCAGTCCCACCGAGGCGGTAACCACATTTCCACAGAGGCCAGCACGCATGGATACCAGTGGCCAAGGAGGAGGAGCTCTCCATAGCTCCACAAGGGCAAACTCGGGCCCCTCACGGAGCCTGGCCCTTGTTCATCTGCCACTAAATGGTTCCCCTGAAACGGGACAAGCTCAGCCCCGCCTGTTTGCCCTCCCTCAAGCAACCCCCACTTGCAGTTATAGCCCCTAGTAGCTAGCTTGCCGGTGGGCCTGACCATGGAGAAGGAAAGACCCGGAGTGGGTGGAGGGCACCAGGGGGACCCTTCATCTGAAATAGGTCTACGTTTCACTTGTGAGCCAGCAGCTGCACGGGAAGGCCCTTGACACCATGGCGCCCCTGACACTGAGACAGGCCGGATCCCTGAGGAAGTTGGGCCACCCACTCCAAAGCTGAAGTAGGCCAAAGTCTGGTGGGAGTTTGGCAAACCGCTGGTGGCCAGAGCCAGATTAATCTAATGTGGACCCTGGCACCCGGACCATGACCCCGCCCCTCGTTCTGACCTAAAGCCCCGCCCCTGCTCAGCCGCTTTCCCTTGAGGCCCCGCCCATTGCTCACACGGGGCATAGGGGATGGAGAGGAGCGAACAGCGAGCAGGGGTTTCAGGAGAAGAGGCCAAGAGGCGGTGGAGCCTCGGGGCCTAGCAGGTGTGGGGCGGGGGCACCCTTCTGAGTGTGGGCCTGGCACCATTGACACCTTTGTAAACCTGGTACGGCTCGTGGCCCACCAGCAGCAAAGGAAGGCCCTTGACACCATGGCGACCCCAACTTGAGGACGGCCAAACCCCTGTGCAAGTTTGGCCAACGACTCTGAAGCGCAAGAAGGCCGAAGCCTTCTGGCAGTTGGGCACTAACTCCAAGCCTTGCTGCATGATGGTGTCTATGGAAGGCCTATGGCCCTCTCGGGAGATGCAGGGAAGAACACAAGATGCTGTCCCCAGTGTGACACTGCACCCCGTATTCTTTGCAGTGATGTTACGATGTTATAATTATGACATAATTATAATGTATTTTATGCAAGATAAGTCATGTGAGGTGTCATTGGAAGGGTTATGATTTGCTGAATATGATAATCCTATTCGTATGCGGCATCTGAAGTTATGAATATTGAATATATATCTGTATTTCAGATATAGTTACACCTGGGTAATGCCCACTAGACAAGATGTTTTCAGTCCAGATAGTGGGTGGGGAAGGGCCTATTAAGGGCAATGGGTCATTAGGAAAAAATAACAGGCCTTAGGAGAAGCTTATCTCCCACCTGGGAAGCCTTCCTGAGAATGCTCCAAATAGCCTTCGAATAATGGCTGCTATGACTCTACAAAGACATGGGATGTGACCGCATGTGTCTAGACTCCATTTTGGGATGTCAGTGTTTTTCCACTGACCGGGCATGGGAACCAAGCTTTGGGAACAAAGGGTTCTCACCATATGCAAAAGCTATATAAGGTGAGGACTGACATCATCTGGGGTTCTTCACTCCCAACACACGAAGACTCCTGAAAACATCTGAGGAACAAAGACTGAACGGGGGGAAGTGCTGGACCCACACTAAAGGGATTTATGGCCTGTGAAGGAAACCCTTGGGGATTCCAAGCTGTAAGCAAGTGCAGCTTGCCCCTTAAGAATCTGCAGCCTGCTTGTATCATCTCGTAGGGTGAGAGTCTGCTACTCATATTAAGCTTAGTTTGTGTTTCTTTGTGTATTTGCTAGGAAATCTGCTTTGATCTGTTTGCTATCCCTTATAATGACTTAGAATCTATCTTTTGTAGTTAATAAACTTGTTTTTGCTTTATCTAAACCAGCGTGTGGGAATCATAATTCCGGGGCAAGAGGCTGTTGCATATTCCTCTCCACATTGTGGGAGGGTACAAATTTTATGAGCGTATGCTGTACAGTTCCCTGTGCAGCGCAAAACGGTATAATTTTTGGGTTTACACTCCAGTGGGGGTGCGCGCCTGAGGAGCTGGGAGTAGCTTTCCCATGCAGGGGCTGGTCAGAGAGCTGATTGTAACTGTAGCTGGGTGTGTTCCTACTGTCTTCTAGTATGTATGGGGGTGAAAGTGCAGGCTGGAGGGCTTGATAGCTTGTCACAGCAACACAGTGTGAGAAGGAGCCCAGGTTGGTGTGTCAGAGGGCTCAGTGGTACCTCAGTTCCAGGCGGGGGGAACCCGTCACACCCAACTCAAGTGCAGGATCTCTTGCTTCTGCGGAGCATGGGACAAGGAAGGCTCTGAGGAGGAAGCAGAGAGTTGGTCTCATCCTGGGGATCAAGTTGTCAACTCCGCCTCCATCCCACTGGCCACTTCACCTCTCTGCCCCCTTCCCCACAGCAAGTCAAGCAGGGGAGATGGCACCGGGCCAAGATGGCGCTCAGTTTGTGCCACAGCACTTGGCGAAGGCCCGTTGGATGGCAGTGGAGGAGAGGTACAAGGGTCCAAGGCGGCATTGAGGGTGCTGAGGAGAAGAGCGTACACCCTCCAGAAAGAGCTCTCATTCTGGACAAAGCCCACCACATGGGACAGGTTGTAGGGGGCGAAGCAGACTATGAAGTTGAACAAGGTGACCAGAGCCTGGCCCATGGCCCCCTGCTTCCTCCGGGCTGTGATGTTGGGCAAGGCCACCAGGATGTGGACGAGGTTGACGTAGCAGAAGATGGTGATGGTGAAGGGGAGATAGAAGAGGACAATGAAGAACTCCAGGCGGACAGGGAGGAGGATTTGGAGCTGCATAGGGGAGAAAACTTTGCATATGGGAGGTCACGGTCCCATTGGGGCTCAGGACCTCGTACTGGACAATGTAGACAAAGCTGCAGTGGGCACAGCCTAACACCTAGAAGAGCACGGAGGTGGCAACAGCATAAGCCGGACGGCGCCGGAGCTTGTACTTGATGGGAAAGGCCACGCCCAGGTAGCGATCAACACTTATGGCCATGAGGAAGAGGGAGCTGAAGTAGATGCTATTGTAGTAAAAGTAGCTGGTGAGTGGGTAGAGGAAAACGGGCAAGAGCCACTCCAGGCCTGAGGCAACCTCCACTATCTTGAAGGGGAGCAAGATGAGGAGGAAGATGTCGGAGACGGTGAGGTTGAGGAGAAGGATGTCGACGGGGGTGGGTTTCTGGCGGACCTTCACCAGGAAGGTGTAGAAGGCCAGAAGTTTGGATAGGAGGCCGATGAGGAAGGTGAAGATGTAGACAGTGAGAACCGGCGGGATGGAAACGCTCAAACTCATCTTCTCAGCTCCTACAGAGGAGAATGGGCTCATCAGTTCCGAAGGAACCCAGGAGTCCTGGTAGCCAGCCCCCTCCCTCTCCAACCCACTAGATCCCACTCCCCTCTGTGGCACTCTGTATCCCAAAGCAACACCTTGGAACCCCATATTCACCCATGTCATATGATTGTTATGTGTCATACAAAGCATGCCGTGTAAGATCTCATATTAGAGGTCATGATCTACTGAAACCCGTTGTTCTGTCCAAATATGTGTATCTTTAGTGTGTATGAAATTATAGGATTTTGCTGGATGGTTGTCAGTGAAATATGTGATAAGTTTGAGAGTCCTTCCTACAAGGGTGGTGACCTCTGCCCAAGTGGGCACTCACTGGCCATTCATCAACAGGGGAGTTGCAATCAAGGGATTTAACAATTCAATGGCAGTTCCACACGCACCACACAATGTGGGATTTACTCGATCACTGTGACTCAGCAAAGCCCATCAGGGCGGGGCTGGGTGAGTGTCTTCTAAGCACCTGGACTAAGGATATAAAACAGAGGCTGCATGGCTTGGCCTTTTCTCCTCCCCCACATATGCTGCAAGCAACAAGGACGCTGAGAAGAGAGAGAACTTCAGCAGAGGAGACAAGGGAGAAGCCTGTGTATTCTGAACTGTAACATCCATTGAGTGAAGAAAACGGCTAGATCTAAATACTGCCCGGTGTCTTAGAGGTTTAAGATGTAGTTTTTGTGCTTATTTTCTTTTCTTTGGTAACTATCTCTAACTTTTATACCCACCACTTCTAATCACTTAAACTCTATCTTTCTGTAGTTAATGCGTCTGTTTTATATGATACCGAAAACCAGTGAATTTTGCTTGAAGTGCCTGGAAATCGTAGCTCGTTCACAAAAGGCTTGTGCATGTCCTTTCGGCATTGAGGGAGGGGCGGACTGGGTAGTGAACTTACCCAGGCTTCTACCCAATGCAGGGCAGTGCAGCCCCGGGGTCCTAGGCTGGGGAGATTTGGCTGGAGCCTCTCTCATTTTGCTTCATGAGTGGCTAAGGGCAGCCTTTCACGTAACTCGACTGGGTGTGTCCTGACCTGTGGATGGCTAAGTCCAGTATCTGCCAGACGTTTGTAGCTTGTCACAGCATCACAGCGTGAGTGGGAGCCCAGACTGGTGGGGCAGAGGACTCAGGGCTACCTGAGTTCCAGGTTGCACACCGGGGATCCTGTCACACCCTCCTATCCCTGGGGATTGAACTCAGGAGTCCTGGCTCCAGCCCCCCTGATCCTAATCCACTCGATCCCGCTTCCCTCCCTGAGCTGGGAGAGTACCAGGAGTCCTCGCTCCCAGACCCTCTGCTCTAACTCTTAGATGCTCCTCCCCTCCCAGTCGTGCCCCTCCCCTCCCAGTAGCTGAGGGCAGCATTCATGGAACTCGGCTGGGTGTGTCCCGACCTGTGCATGGCTGTGTAAATCCAGTACCTGCAAGAGGTTTGTAGCTTGCCACAGAATCACAGCGTGAGTGAGAGCCCTGACTGGTGGGACAGGGGTCTTATTGGTACCTGAGTTCCAGGTTGCACCCCTGGGATCGTGTTGTGACACTGCACCCCATACTCTTCACAGTAATATTATTACGATGGGATTAGGACATAATTATGATGCACTTTATTCAAGCTGGGTCATGTGAGAGGTCATTGGAAAAGTTATAATTTGCTGAACATGATTGTCCTGTTTATATGCATGTATCTGTATTTGAAATGTAGTTACGCCCATGTAGCACCCACTAGACAGGATGCTGTTAGTCTAGATCAGGGGTGGCCAACCTGAGCCTGAGAAGGAGTCAGAATTTCCCAGTGTACATTGCCAAAGAGCCACAGTAATACGTTAGCAGCCTCCCATCAGCTCCGTCCCACCTTGCTCTAAGCGCCTTCTGCCCACCGGCCCCCTGCAGATCAGGGCCTCCGCCTCCCTCCCCACATCTCCCGATCAGCTGTTTCGTGGCATGCAGGAGGCTCAGGGGAAGGCGTGGGAAGGGGTGCAGTGGGGGCAGAGCCTGTGGCAGAGCCAGGGGTTGAGCAGTGAGCACCCCCCGGCACACTGGAAAGTTGGTCCCAGAGTCGGTGCCTAAACAAGGATCCGCATATTAACTTCTGAAGAGCCACATGTGGCTCTGGAGCAACAGGTTGGCCACCCCTGGTCTAGATAGTGGGTGGGGAAGGGACTGTTCAGGGCAATGGGCCTTTAGGAAAAAACAAGAGGCCTTAGGAGAAGCTTAGTTCCCACCTGGTGATGAGCCTTCCTGAGGACCCTCCAAACAGCCTCCGAGTAATGGCTGCTTTGACTATACAAGGCCAAGTGATAAGCCCACATGTCTCAAGACTCCATCTTGGGATGTCATTACTTTTTACACAGACTAGTCTGGGAACCGAGCTTTGAAACAAAACGTTCCCACCATATGCAAAAGCTATATAGGCGGGGAGTGACATCATCTGGGGTTCTTCACTCCCCACAGAAGAAGACTCCTAGAAACACCTGAGGAACAAAGACTGAACTGGGGGAAGTGTTGGACCCAGGCTAAAGGGATTTCTAGCCTGTGAAGGAAAAAATGAGGGATTTCAAGCTGTAAAGCAAGTGCAGCTTGTCCTTTTAGAATCTGCATCCTGCCGTATCACCTCTTAGGGTGAGAATCTGCTACTCATATCCAATCTATTTAGTATATTAAGCTTAGTTTGCGTTTTTTTGTTTATTTGCTAGGTAATCTGCTTTGATCTGTTTGCTATTCCTTATAATCACTTAAAGTCTATCTTTTGAAGTTAATAAACTTGTTTTTGCTTTATCTAAACCAGTGTGTGGGACTCATAATTCAGGAGCAAAAGGCTGTTGCATATTCCTGTCCACATTGAGGGAGGGGGTGAATTTTATGAGCTTACACTGTACAGTTCTCCGTGCAGCACAAGATGGTATAATTTGGGGTTTATACTCCAGAGAGGGTGCCTGCCTGAGCAGCTGGGTGAGTCCCTACCTGTATATGTGCTGGTGAAAGTGCAGGTTGGAGGGCTTTGTAGTTTGAAACAGCAGTACAATGTGAGAGGGAGCCCAGGCTGGTGGGTCAGGGAGCTTAGTGGTACCCCATTTCCAGGTGGCATCCCAGGGGGGAGAACCCATTGCATTCGTCAAACCCTGCCCAGCCTGGGGATAGACCGCAGGAGTACTGGCTCCAGCCCCCCTGCCCTAACCCACTAGATCCCACTCCCCTCCCAATCATGTGGATAGAACCCAGGGGCCTGGCTTACAACCCTCCTTACCCATAGCCATGCGAGCAAGCTCAGGGCTCCCGTTCCATTAGCTGACATTAGACATATGGCTGGAATTTATGTAGCTAGCTCCTGTATTTATTTAGCTCAGTTTCCTGTTTAGCCAGGGGCAGGTGCAGATGGGAAGGGCGGGCAGCGCCAGAGAGATTGGAGGACCTGAGATGCATGAGATTGTGTAAGCAAACACACAGGGAATGGCTGGGGTGGGGTAGGGGCCAACTGGGAAGCTCGGACAACATGGAAGCGGTTGTTACTCAGAGGGAAATTTTCATAAATATTATCAACGGTGGAGGGGAGTGGGGTCTAGTGGTCAGAGTGGGGGGAGGTTTCTGGGACCCAGGACTCCTGGGTTCTATCCCCAGCTCTGGGAGGGGAGTGAGGTCTAGTGGATTAGAGTTGGGGGTGCTGAGAGACAGGACTCCTGGGTTCTGTCCCTGATTCTCAGGGGGTAATTTTGTGGTTAAAATAAGGGATAAGGCAGGGGTGGGCAAACTTTTTGGCCAGAGGGCCACATCAGAGGTGCGCAATGGTATGGAAGGCCAGTTAGGGAAGGCTGTGCCTCCCCAAACAGCCTGGCCCCCGCCCCCTCCCACTTCCCACCCCTTGACTGCCCCCCTCAGAACTCCTGACCCATCCAACCCCCCCCTGCTCCTTGTCCCCTGACCACCCCCTCCCGGGATCCCCTCCCCTAACTGCCCCCCCGGGACCCCACCCCCTATCCAACCCCCCCTCCTCCCTGTCCCCTGACCCCTATCCACACCCCCACCACCTGACAGGCCCCCCAGAACCGCTGACCCATCCAACCCACCCCCTCCACTCCTTGTCCCCTGACCACCCCTCCAAGGACCCCCTGACTCCCTGGGACCCCACCCCCTATCCAACCCCCCTTGCTCCCTGTCTCCTGACCACCACCCCCAAACCTCCACCCCATCCAACTGCCCCCTGTCTCCTGACTGCCCCCTGGGACCTCTTGCCCCTTATCCATCCCTCCCTCCCCCCGCCCCCTTACCACACCACTCAGAGCGGCAGGACAGGCTTATTGGAAAGCCTGGGAGGTGGGCGGGCGCAAGGTGTGTTGCCCGCCAGGCAGCGTGGCTGCGGGGAAGGGAGGACAGCAGAGGAGGGGCCGGGGGCGAGCCTCCCCGGCCAGGAGCTCAGAGACCGGGTAGGACGGTCCCGCAGGCTGGATGTGGCCCACGGGCTGTACTTTGCCCACCTCTGGGATAAGGAGTCAATGCGCAGAACTAGGAAATACAACCCAGGATTCTTGACCTTTCAGCTCCACTCAACCCACTAGACCCCACTCCCCTCCCAGAGCTAGGGAGAGAACCCAGGAGTCCTGGCTCCCCCCTCTATCCACTGAGCCACTCCAGTGACTCTGAAGAGCAGCCTGCCAGCTTTCCCAGGGCCAAGGCGTCCTGCACCCGTGCTCCAGACAGGTTGTGGGCGCCACACACCAAGCTGCGATGGGCCCCTCCTTCCCCGGGGTGCACATAGCTCTACCCCCACCTCACAGCTGTGGGGATCGATCGTTAAATAGCCTCATTAAAGCGAAGTTAATAAGCCTCTCCTGTGAAATAAACCATTGTCTGAGCCCAACCAGCCCCTTGCTCCCCCACCAATTGCAGGGGGGCGGTCTAGTGGCTTAGAGCGGGGGGGCTGGGAGCCAGGACTCCTGGGTTCTATCCCTGACTCTGGGTGGGGAGTGGGGTCTAGTGATCAGAGCAGGGGGCTGGGAGCCAGGGTTCCAGGAACAGGACTGGGTGTATGCACCAGCCAGCACATCTCTCCAAGAGTCGTGCCCTCCTGCAGTTAGAAACCGCCGGTCCTTCCGCTCTCCCTAACGGAGGGAAACTCACTTTCCCTCCCAGCCTGTCTCGCTGCTCAGATGTGGTAGCAGGATATGGAACCGCGAGCGGATCGGACCTGATGGTTCCGTTCCCAGACCCCTTGGTAAGGGCACCACTCCCACGGCAGGTGGGAGAGAATCGACCCCTCGAGTCTCTTTCTCCGAGTGGGGGAACCCATTCGGTGGGGGATGTAATGACCACCCAGGAGTCCTGGCTCCCCTCAGCTCTAACCATTAGACTGCACTCCCCCCAATCTGGGATAGAACCCAGGAGTCCTCACTCACTGCCCCCTACTCTAACAACTAGACCCCACTCCTGGCCAGAGCTAGGGCTAGAGCCCAGGAGCTCTGACTCCCAGCTCCCTCTATTCTTACCACTACACCCCACTTCTCTCCCACGCTGGGGCTAGAATCCCATGGTCAGCTGAGCCAGCAATCTCCCTTATACTTAGTTGCTTGTTTGTTTTTTAATTTTGCAAAAACAAAATTAAGTTTTGCACAGAGGCCTGGGCATGATGGGTAAAGACAAAAGCATACTGGTCAGGGCTGGGAAAAGAACCCAGGAGTTCTGACATGTAGCTTTAACCAGTAGACGCCATTCACCTCGTAGCCCTGGGAAAGGAATTCATCAGTCCTTTCTCCAGGCCTGCTCTGCTCTAACCCAGTCCCCTTCCAGGGCCAGTAATAGAACCCAGAAGTCCTGGCTCCCAGCACCGCCCCCATCCCAACCTAACCACTGGTCCCCACTCCCCTCCAGATGAGCCCTGACCCAGGCAGCTAGAGAGCCCATCCTCACCTCTTCTCAAAGTAGCCAGTGTGCTGGGAGCCTGCAGAAGGGCTGGAACCCAGGTGTCCGGGCTGGGAGCCACCCCAGGCAATGTGTCAGGGATGAGCTGCTGGCTGGTCTCCTGCGTCCTAGCCGGGGAGTGAGTTTTCTGTAGCCCAGGTGGCTGGTTAAATTGTGTCTGTGGAGGCTCCCCAGGAAACCCCAGTGGTCTCGCTCTTCGGAAATCCAAGCAGAAAGGATGAGAGATACAATCGTTACTTCCTCGTGCCTCGCAGAAGGTGCGAACCAGCACGTCCCTGAGAGGGTGTGGTGTCCCCCTCACTCTAGGTGAGGGTCTAGTGGGTAGAGCTAGGGGGCTGGGAGCCAGCACTTGTGGGTTGTCTCCCCTAATCCAGGAGGGGCGCGGGGTCTTGTGGTTCTACCACAGGGCACTGGAGGAGAAGCCGTGCTGGATTTATGGTTGTTCCTTTGATCTCCAGGGCTGTAGCTTCTTTCAGAAGCGCGATATTAAATAAACAAGCAAATCCGAGTTCATATTTCTTCCTTTGGGCTCCGGGGCGCACGAAAACCCTGCATAGAGCACCGAGACACGCACAGGAGCCATGGCTGAGTGGGAGGGAATCCGACTGACTGCTAAAGACAGAGTCAATGGGGCCAGATCCCAGCTGGGGCCAATCGGCTTCCGTGCTACCTGGCGTGTGCCCAGACGGACGTTCACGTGGGAGCGCCACGGGCTGGCTCACCCGTCCTTCCAGGGGGGAGACGGGTTTCAGATGGGGCGTTTATCACTGCAGTGTTTGCGCTTGGCATCTATGGACCCACCCTGTGCTCTTTTGCCTTGATAGCCCTTGGCCCAGGAGTCCTGGCTCCCAGCCCCCTTGCTCTCACCACTAGACCTTACTCTCCTCTCAGAGCTGGGTATAGAACCCAGGAGTCCTGGCTCCCAGCCCCCATGCTATAACCACTATACCCTACTCCCCTCCTAGACCCAGGGAGAGAACGCAGGAGTTCTGGCTCCCAGCTCCTGCTGCTCTAACCCACTTGGCCCCATTCCCAATAGAACCCAGGAGTCCTGTCTCCTGGGCTCTCACTTCTCACCCTACCTTCGCCATGACCCTGGGGAGCTGGGGTGGGCACCCAGCTCCTGGCTGTGACGGGAGGCAAGGCAGCCCCGCTGGGGGACATAGCGGGACTACATGCAAGGACCCCGATGCTGAGCTCGCCATGGCCCCCCCTTCCCTTGCCCAGTCTGAGAAACAGACACCCGCCTCCCCGCCCTAAGACACAGAGAACCGATTCCACCTCACGCAGGGCAGTGGCCTCATTGGCACAGCCATGGGTGCCCCTGGCACCTCACGTTGGATGTCTGCCCGGTCAGGGTTATGTTCCGTGAATGGGTTTTTTTATTATTGACATCTGGGTTTATTATTTCTTTACAAGCCGTCTGGGAAAAATCTCAGAACGTTGCACAAAGGTCATAAAATTCCTCGTGAGCAAAGGTCCCCGTTCGGTGAGGTTTCTCTCCACATCTTGGGAGGCAGATTGGCTGTGTCGCCGGTGGGGCTGGGCCCGGTCTACCTTGAAAGGGCCCCCTCCCGCCTGCCTGTGAGAAGCCCAAAGACTCCAGTTGGACTAGACTAAACCCTGTGCCCCAGGGAGAGGAGAGGAGAGTCCTAGACCAAGGCCCCTGGCCCCGTACTCTGCTCAGTTGTGGCCCTTATGTGGCCTCATAATGTTCCAGGGGCCACGGGCGAAGCCCTCAGCTGTTGTGCTAAACACGGCCAAGCGGCTGTGACATGAGGCAGATATTGCTCAGCAGCCTCAAGACACCTCCATCTTCCCGGTGCGCACCCCGCTGGCGTGCTGCAGCTAAACGGGGTGGACTCCTTTCTGCCGTCCAGCTGTCCAGTGAGAGGTCCCATCAGCCGGGGGAGCGGAGAAGCTGGTCTCCTGCAAGGACAGGAGAAGTCACACCACCCTTCCTGATTGTGGTGGTCCTGGGTCCATTTGCTCATTGCAGGAAGCTGGGCTGAGTTTCTAAAGCTCCTGTGTCCAGCCCACCCCAGTACGGGTGAGCTGGCCGTGGAGATCAGCCAGGTCTTGGAGCACCATGGAGAGACCCCGGCTCGTTGATGGACTCCGAGGGCTGGCGTGGGGAGCAAACAGGCAGATGGGTTCCATCAATGCCCCCATTTCGGGAACCCTCGGCGCCCATCCACCAACAACCTCCTGAGTGTCACCCTGCTGGTGGCGGTACACACCTCCACAACAACCGCCCTTCAGCTTATCTACCAACCCCGAACGGCCAGGTCCTGACCAGCAGCAATTGTGGGTGACGAATTTCCAGATGGCGACAGCCGCGCGCTTCTCCGTGATGAGGGGTGCTCTCTTGAAGCTATTCCACCCCTGCAGCTCGGGGGTGAGCTCTGCGCAGATCTCCAGGGGCCTGGCCTGTCGTCCAGAAGTACAACCACCCCGCTGCTGCTCACCCCAGCTGCACAAAATCTCACCACACTAACGCACCCATAGGACATTTGCACACCACAAGCTCACAAGAGCAGTACGGAGCAGAGTGTGTGCGCTCAATGGGGTGAACTCATTGCTGACCCCAGGGAGGCACTCGGGGGGCTGTTTTGCAGGGGTGGGGTGCGGGATCTCCTCTGGCAGCCAGGGCTGGCCCTGATGACCATGGGGCGCTGTGCTGTAGGGGAAGGATGGGGGATCTCCCCAGCAGTCATGGCTGGCCCCGATGCTGGCTGGCCCCATGGTTAATCGGCTACAGTCTGCCTGCGTCTGTGTCACGGAGTCCCTGGGCGATGCTCTGGAACTGCTCCCCTTGAAGCCAGGCGGGACTCTGGGGCAGTCTCCTTTCTGTGAGCAGCCTGTCTTCAGGACACAGCTCACACGGCTTCCACCTTCCTGGGTCTGGCCTCGGAGCATTCAGAGGAAACATTAAGAACAGTCCCGCTTCATCACATTTCTCCCCCCTTCGAGATCGAACTGAGCGGGGTCACTTTAGCCAGTGACCTGGGGAAGTTCGAAGCCACCAACATTCCCATGGATGCCCCAGCATCTCTCTCATTCCTTGGTAGGAGTTACACCAGGCCTTCCAGTTTCACGCCCTCCCTTAGGTCAGGGGTGGTCGATAGCACTTGCAGGCCGCATGTGGGAAGGTTTATGCGGCCCGTGCCCTTTGGCCACCCCATAACCCCAGGGGGTCAAACTGGGATTGGGTCTTCTCCCCAACAAGCTGGCCAAACATAGCCACTTGCTTATCAGACTGTTTAACTTTCTTAACAGCTTTCACTTCATCTGAGACCTTCTCAAAGCTATCCACACTGGATCTTTCAACAGGAAAGTCAGTGGATCCATTCACAACAGAAAATTTCTGGCCCTTAGGAACTGAAACTTTCTTGATTAAATCACTTTCAAACCCTTCAGTTGCAATAAACTGCTTGCAAAGACTCCCTGAGGATTCCTTTCCCTAGGGCTTTTCTATGCAACAATTCACCCCTCACAGAAATTCTGCTCTTACCCTCTTCACCGAGGGCTTGTTCTAGAGGAACACTTTCCTGAGCAACAACAGACTCTTTCTGGGTCTCCCTTACATCCAGAATTACCTCTGGCCCATCCGGCGGATTCCTCCACAATCCCCTTTCAGGCAAACTTACAGACTTCCTAGAGAAAAGGTCAGAAGCATTCTCCTTCCCTTTGCCACACACAAGTTCAGGAATCTTTTCCTTCTTGCTACAGGCTTCCACACCCTCAGTAGGTAACACAATCAAATCACCTTCATGCTCTCCTTGTGCCCTGGCTAGGATCTCACCCTGATTAGACAGAGTTGCTCCACCCTTTCCCAACAAGACACTAGCAACAGGCAAAATACAAGCACCAGAATTGTCTGCTCTCTGGGATTTTACATAGACACTAACTGGATGCGACCTAGTTACAGGGCCATTCTCCTGAGCAGACACAAACTTAGGACCCTTCCCTTCCTGGGCTTTAGCTGAATCCAGAATGAACTCTGAGACAACTGCACGACCCTCAACCATCACAGGCTGAAAGACCCCTTCTGTCTGCTCCACAGACAAGAAGAGCCAGACACACTTTCTCCTTCACCACACACCCAGCTTGGGATCTCATTCCCCTTGTCCCAGCACACAAGGCTGGTCACAGACAACTGCTTGGAGACCTGGGTATTGACTTGACAGACAAATCAATACCCCTGACAGACACAGGCATGTTTCCTTCACTGTCCCAATTCTCCACCCAGCTAACAGGTAAGGTCCAGGGACACTCGTCTTCCACTCTCCTCTCCTTCCCGCCCTGCTGACTAGACACAGCCATCAGCTCACAAGGCTGCCTAGGCTTATCCAGACTTTCCTTACCAATCACCTTGCCACTCCCAACAGATCCCCTGCCCTGCCCGTGTCTCCCCCCACTCAGCTGGGGTCTCAGCTCCCCCTGTGCTCAGCGCTGCCCTTGCTGTCCCAGTGGGGGTAGGCAGCGAGCTCGCTGCTTTCCTCACAGCATCAGAGCCAGCATGAGCCCCCTGAGCCCCCCTCTCCGGTGTGCAAGGGGGGCGGGGAGCCCCAGGGGTCTGGTTACAGGCAGGCAGGTAGCCTGAGCCTAGCAGCTCCTCCCTGCTGCCAGCCAGGTCATCTGCATTTTCAATGACCATTTCCCTCTCCACCGATTGATTCCCTGGATTCAAATTCAAACCCTTGGCAGTTACAGGATCAGGGCCTGGATCCTGTCCCAAAGAGACACAGTCACCCCACAACAGGGTGTCACAGCTGGTGTCCTGGAGCACCCCAACGGCCAGCCAGCCCCACCCCTCCTGGGTCTGCACAGGGATCTGGGCCATAGGCAGGGCGGGGGGCTTCATCCCTGGGACCCTCACCCAGCTCACACAGCCCCTCAGCATCTGAGGCTGCACCACCAGGGGCCTGACAAGAGTTCTCTCTGTCCCAGGACCTCGCCACCCCACGAATGTCTCCCCATTGACCAGTTTCAGAGGAACAGCCGTGTTAGTCTGTATTCGCAAAAAGAAAAGGAGGACTTGTGGCACCTTAGCGACTAGCCAATTTATTTGAGCATAAGCTTTCGTGAGCTACAGCTCACGAAAGCTTATGCTCAAATAAATTGGTTAGTCTCTAAGGTGCCACAAGTCCTCCTTTTCTTTTTCCCCATTGACCATCACCTTCTGCTCCCACTGGAGGTCTGAGGGGCCTGACCCCAGGAAACTCCACACAGACAGATAGGTTGGGGACAGGAGTGGGAGCCTGTCCAGCTCCCCACCCATCTGGCTGACGGAGTCTATGGCCTTGGGACCCAGCAAGGGAGCTAGACACCGGGGCTTTTCCGCAGGGTCCCCCTGGTTCAAATCGCCAGCCTGCTCAAAGGCAGTGAGGTGGCATCCACATCCCCCCCTCCTTAACCAGGGGCAGCAATTTAGTCTCGAGGTTCCCTGAGGAACTGGCACCCCAGGGTCTATCCCCACTCACCCCTGGGAGGTCCCCTAGGCCTCTCCGCTCCACCATCGCCAGTTCATGCTGCTGCTGCAGCTCTTTCTCGGGCTCTCGCTGGCTCTCACAGTCCTCTTGCTCTCTTGGACTCAGCTCCAATCCTGTCTGTCTCCAATCCCGGATGGGGAACCCGATCGTGAAGACCCCCGTCTGGTCGGGGACAGGAGTCTTGGCGATACCTGGCTACTACTCCAGCTGCTCCCAGATCCTGCTATAGCCCCATTTGGGGTCAGGAATCTGCTCCTGAGAGCGGCAGGATTCTGCTCCTCCAGCTGCACGATGAACTGTGCCTTGGTGAACTTTCCAGTGCTCAACCCTCTCTTTCTGCACAGGGTTACAAAAATGTCCTTCTTAAGGAGACGGTGACAGGCCATCACTCCACTCTTCCCAAGTTGTTGTGGACTCACAGGCCTGTGTGCTCGCAGCTCCCCACGGTTTCCAGGGAGAACCCCTAGTGTGCCAGCCCTTCTCGAGGTCACCACCTCTTTGCCAGGGTCGAGCTGCAGACTCCTCCCCCCTGGGACCGCTCGCTGCAATCCCCAGGGGACCCTGTTACTGCAAAAGTCCTCTCTGGTCACACACCCAGAGGTTAATCACGCCTTGAAACAGTCTCTCTCTGAATCTTCAGCACGCCTGGTCCCCGTCAATCCCCCTTCGTTTTACTGCTCCCCAGTCACTTACTGCAGGAAGCACCGTCCATGGCGTGCAGTAGATCCCACCGCTACCACCAGTTGTCACGGAGTCCCTGGGCGATGCTCTGGAACTGTCCCCCTGAAGCCAGGCAGGACTCTGGGGAAGTCTCCTTTCTGTGAGCAGCCTGTCTTCAGGACACACAGCTCACACGGCTTCCACCTTCCTGGGTCTGACCTCGGAGCATTCAGCATCCTCTGCCCCTCCGTGCGCTTCCCACAGCGAGTCCGCTCAGGCGGGGCTCCTGGGGAAGCCAGAGGGTCCTGCACCCCAACTTCGCAGTCAGACGTGACTCTCAGCCAGACAGTAAAACAGAAGGTTTATTAGATGACAGGAACATGGTCTAAAACAGAGCTTGTAGGTGCAGAGAACCGGACCCCTCAGCTGGGTCCATTTTGGGGGCAGTGAGCCACACAACCACATCTGCCCTTCACTCCATGTCCCCAGCCAGCCCCAAACTGAAACTCCCTCCAGCCCCTCCTCCTCTGGGCTTTGTCCCTTTCCCAGGCCAGGAGGTCACCGGATTCCTTTGTTCTCCAACCCTTTAGCTCTCACCTTGCACGGGGGAAGGGCCCAGGCCATCAGTTGCCAGGAAACAGGGTGTCGGCCATTCTGTGTGTCCAGACCCCTGCACACACCTGCCATCTAGGGCTCTGCAATGATCATACACCCTTATCCCACCCCCTAGATACTTAAGAACTGCCTAGGGGAAACTGAGGCACCCCCACAATATTCAGAGGAAACATTAAGAACAGTCCCGCTTCGTCACAGTCTGCAGCTGGGGATTTCTACCCTGTGCTTCGGCACATAAGTCCTGAATCTCCAGGACCATCTGGCGGGCTAAGGGCCAATAGCAAGACTGACAGACGCTCACTTCTGCGTCGGGGTGATTCCTCCACAAGCCGCAGAGCTGGCCCAGAGCGAGCTTCCCATTGTTCGCTTACGTGGGCGCATCGGCAGAGCTGTGGAGGGATGGGGTGAGCCCAGTGCAGTGTGTTTGTGTGTGTGTTGGGGGGGGGCAGATGTTGCATGCAAGTCCCACTCCCCACCCCCAAGCTCCTTGCATTGGGGGTGGAGGACAAAGTCATGGATTTTCTGCCTCCCCCCACTTGACACGGACTATAATGCAAGTGCACACACATTTCTTATTGTAATATTTTTACTGGGTCACTGGATCTTGCAGGCAGCAAAACTAGAACCAATCAACCAGAATTAGGGAATTTGTATGAAGCACCCCCACTCCCTCCCTCTGAAACCAGCTGGGCTTGGCTGGCAAGACAGTGCCGTTTTCCTTCTTGTGAGACTCGCCAACACATCTGCCCCCCCCTCCACCCCGCACAAGGAGCTCGGGAGAGGGGAGTGGGACTCGCATGCAGCATGTGCCCCCCCCCCACTGCAAGGAGCTCGGGGGAGGGGAGTGGGATTTGCATGCAGCATCTTTCCTCTACACACACACACACACACACTGCAAGGAGCTTGGGGTGGGGGGGGGCATCCAGCTCCTGACAGAGCTCATGGCAGGGGAGGTGTCCACAGCAGTTTCCTGCTCTGGGCCTGGGGACGCCCGGTCGAAAAGGGACCCTGGCGGCTCCGATCAGCACCGTTAAAAGTCCGGTCGGTGGCACAGTGGGGCTAAGACAGGTTCCCTGCCTGCCCTGGCTCCGCGCAGTACCTGGAAGCGGCCGGCATGTCCCTGCAGTCCCTCGGTGCAGGTGCAATCAGGGAAGTTCCGCGCGCTGCCCCCTCCCCGAGCACCGGCTCCGCAGCTCCTATTGGCCGGGAATCGTGGCCAATGGGTGCTGTGGGGGCAGTGTCTGAACCATGCAGAGCTGCCTGGCCACGCCTCTGCCTTGGGGCTGGACATGCCGGCCACTTCCAGGAGCAGCGCGGAGCCAGGACAGGCAGGCAGCCTGCCTTAGCCCCGCTGCGCCACCCACCAGGAGCTACCTGAGGTAAGCACTGCCCAGGTGGAGCCTGAACCTTGAACCTCCTGCCCCAGGTCGGAACCCCCTCCCTCACGCTAACTCCCTCCCAGAGCCCGCACCCTGCACCCCAACCCCCTGCCCCAGCCCTGAGCTGCCTCCCGTACCCAAACTCCCTCCTGGAGCCCGCACTCCGAACCCCCTCCCCACCCAACCGCCCTGCCCCAGATCGGAACCCCCTCCGCACCCTAACTCCCTCCCAAAGCCTGCACTCCAACCCCCTGTCCCAGTCCTGAGCCCCCTCCCGTACCGAAACTCCCTCCCAGAGCCCGCACTCTGAACCCCCTCCCACACCCCAGACCCCTGGCCCAGGTTGGAACCCCGTCCCGCACGCCCACACCCCCTCTGACACCCCAACCACCAACCCCAGCCCTGAGCCCCTCCCACAGCCAAACTCCCTCCTAGAGCCCTCACCCCCTCCCACAGCCGAGCCCCCAGCCCGGACCCTACTCCTGCACCCTGAACCCCTCATTTCTGGCCCCATCCCAGAGCCTGCACCCCCAGCCAGAGCCCTCACCCCCTCCCACACCCCCACCCCCACCCAGTGAAAGTGAGTGATGGTGGGGGAGAACGAGCGAGGGAGCGGGGATGGAGTGAGTCGGGGGTAGGGGGCGTTCGGTTTTGTGCTATTAGAAAGTTGGCAATGCTAGGCGCTCCGCGCAGGCCGCCAGGGCCCAGCGGCACCAGCTCTTGTGTGACGGCTTCAGAGCCCCGCCCGGAACGCACTGAGCAGCAGCAGATCCTGCCTCCCCCCACACCGCCCGGGGCCCCGCATGGCACGTAAGCAGAGCGTCCAGCCCTAATGCCTTGGAGGGGAGGCAGCCCAGCCGAGCCGGCTTCGAAGGCCAAATCAGCCACCTGCAAAGCAAACAAACTGCAAACCCTCAAGGCTCCAAAAATGAAAGCAACTTAAAAAAAAAAACCCCAAGCCCAATTCTGCTTGCCCCGTTCTCCCAGTCTGCAGCTTCCCTTGCTCTGCTGGTGCCCCTCACGCCCATCCCACAGCCTCCTGCTAACCCAGTCCTGGGCGACTCCCCATCCCCCCACAGCTCTGCCAATGCGCCCACGTAAGCGACCGATGGGAAGCTCGCTCCGGGCCAGCCCTGTGGCTTATGGGGAAATCACCCCAACACGGAAGCGAGCATCTATCAGTCTTGCTATCGGCCCTTGGCCCTCCAGATGGCCCTGGAGATTCAGGGCTATGCCCAGAAATGCAGGGTGGAAATCCCCAGCTGCAGACAGTGACGAAGCAGATTGTAGCAGATAAACCATGGGAGCAGCCCACCCTGGCTGCTGGGGAGAGCCCCCATCCTGCACCCTGCAGGACAGCGCCCCCTAGTGCCGCCCTGGGTTGGCAGTGAGTTCACCCCGCTGAGCGTACACACTCTGTTCCATCCGGCGCCTCTGAAGGGTGAAAAGAACCAATGTCGGAAACACTGAGCCCGGATGTGGCTCTAAGTAATCAGACTATCACAGTGTTTAACCTTGGCATAAATGCTTGGGAGTAACCTTGTAACAGTGTATAATGTGTATGATTTTTTGTGGGGGAAGTTTTAAGCATGCTAAAAACGGTAATTGAAAGCAAATCGCATGTCAAAGGTCTCATGGTAACGCTGTCTCTCAGCTATTACCTGTTAATAACCTTAAAGCTTGGCACAGCAGAAAAACCATTACAAACGTGGTCTGTTGTGCACAAAGGGAAACTGAGGTACACCCCACCTCATGAATTTCATAAATGAACAGTGGGATAATTCACTAGTTTGCCTTTAGAATAAAACAAAGAAAATCTGGAGATAATTCTGTTTTTCCTGCAGTCAGCAAGGAGATTGGTAAAAGGAAGGGGTATTTTTAAGCAATAATCTCTCCCCACCAGGAGGCTGGGAAATGTTTCTTTTGTTTTTCAGACACTCTGCAGGCATGCTGGCACCAGTGGAAGAATAATCCAGAACACCGTGGGTCTACTGCCGTGACGCAGATTGTGTTGTGTGGTTTGTGTTGTTTGTCTTGTTCTGACCGTTATGTTGGTGGATATTGTACAAGGAGGGTTAACACATATAGCAGCAAAGGTCAACGTATGATATGACCTGCCTGGAGAGCACGGTCTGCCCACGGGGGGGAAATCAAGTGATGGACCACAGTCCGGGAGAACACCGTCCATTCCCGGCTCCTAAACGGAGGGGCCTTGCCTAGTCTTTGACCGATTGGGGCCCAGCCTGCTGCTATTGGGAGCAGAGAATGGAGGGCGGGAATGGGTTCATTACATGCAAATAAAAAGGCACAGAATTGGGGTTAAAAAGGAGGATGGATAAATTCTGTCGCATGCATCTTACAGGTGGACCCACAAAGGGAAAATAAGGACCCCCTGGCCCAGGATCAAACAATCGTTGCTGCTAATCACAATGGTTGCTGTTGTAAACCCGGCCCAGATCCCGCAACGTGAGGTGGCAAAGGGGGGAAACACATGGACTGCTACACCCCCAAGTTGTGGTAATGAGGCAAATAAGGACTTTAAGGATTTACCCATAGGAAATTGTACCTCTGATCCCCTACCCACATGGGAATTTGACAGTGCCGGTATGTGGTATACGGATTGGACGGGAAGGCGTCCTAACCCTGGTGGAGAATATCAAATTTATCAGGAAATATTACATGGTATTCCCTAGGCTATGCCATGATCAATGACAGTGGGAAACACAGTCATCTGGGCATGTGGTTTGTCACAGAGGGCCCCAAAAATATAACCCTCTGGCCTCCTGGGGTGTTTGGGTTATGGGGTCCCACAATTGGGGTGTGACGTTGCCATGGGTAATCATAATGGTACCTCCACAGAGGAAACCCCCTGGACGTTCAGTTATGACGTACGTATCATGAAGTCTCCGAGGAAAGTTGGGTATATGACAACTTAACCGCTTTGCAGAATGTAACCCTACATGTAATATGGATGCCAAGCTGGGAAAACCCTGATCTAAGCTGGCCGCAGCCTGGAGCCGGAAATACCCCCCGACGGGCAAACATTTGGGAGCCACTGTGGGAGGGGGTTTAACCAGCGTTCTTCAAAGTGTCTTTCCAGCCCACTGCGTGGGTGGGTGGTGCACCCCAGAGAATGGTGGGTTGACTGAATACACCCCAGCTGCAGCAGATCCATAGAAGGCTTGAAGCTGCAACTTCAGTGCTGGGGGAGGGGACACACATGGAATCGTCGCCGGAGAGGGTTTCGGGGGAGCGGGAAGCACAGGGTTGGGTGTATGGAACCTGGGGGGCAGTTGGGTAACCGATAAGCAACTGATAAGCCGAAATGTAAAACTTCAGCAGCAAATCAATGCATGACTGGCAACTGTCTGCAATCACAACAGGGTGAAAGAGGGCGGCAGAGGTGAGCCGACGGTTAACTCAGTGGACAGGAACCTTTGTGACGTGGGTGGGGGATGGTTTCAGAAGGCCTCCCTGGGGGCAGGTGTGTATGGGGATGCAAAATGCTCAATTCGGGAGCTAGCACCTGTGTAATAGTTACCGTGGTACCTTGGAACGGGACGGCAACTAAGGAGGGTCCCCATGAGCCCTATGGGAGTAATGAGGAAGGAAGAGGCTCGCTAGGACCCATTGGGGGCTCGATGGGGAAAGTGGAATGGGGTAAATTGAATAATTCAGTTGAACAATTGTTTGTCCATAAAAATATTTGGGAGTGTCCCTCCCCAGTGACCACAGAGGGGCAGAACCAATGGCCTTTTGCAAATGGAGGCCATTAGGGGTGATGTATGTGGTGCATGGGGTGTTTTGCAGGGAATGTACACAACACTAGGGGGCACAATTGCACCAGCACATGACCAAGTTACACACACCTACATGCTGCAATCGGGACTTTGGTGCACAAATGGATCTGTGGAACTCATTGCTGTAAATAACTGAACCAGCGCACACTACCCGATTCCATGCCAAGTGGTCGAACTGGTTTGGACAATACCCCATATCTCTGTGACTATCCAGTGGACTCATAATATGGACAAAATCACGCAAAGACTGCAGGAGCAGCTGGATGCAACTGCCAACAACAGGACACATTTAAAATATACACTCCAGAATGGTGCTACAAGATCTTAACCCAGTCAGAGGAGAAGCAGTATGCCTGGTGGTGGCCCGGATGCTGGACTACATTATAGTGGTCAGGGCTCTCAATGTTACTGTGAATCGTTATGGTTGTTGCCCCATTGTTAAGTATACTAATCCTGCAATGTATAGCGTGGTGGTTCGGGGGGCACAGACCCACAAAGCACAACCACTGATTGCCACATATGAGTAATGTAAGAGGCCCTCCACCAAAGTGTAACGGATAACCCAGACCCAACCTGCTCGGGCCCATCACTATGGGGAATCTGACACACTCATTGGAATATACGTGCAGTGTGTCCGTACGAGGGAAGGTGCAGGATGCTACACTGCCCAGGGGGCAGTGGGGCAAATGGAGCACTGACAATTGCATCTTGATACCTGGCGCTATCAGGCAATGTGCCGCCATACGTCCGATGCTTTTCCCGGGACACCTGGGCAGGTGGATCCCAGAAGAAAAGAAAAGAAAGGGGCAGAGTGTTCGGATCTAGGCTTGTTTGTGAGCCGGAGATAGAATTTGGGGTTTGACTTTTTGCTGCTCTTCTTTCTTATACAAATATGTGTGAACAAAGAACAAAGGCATTGTGTGTGTTGCTTCAAGGTTTGTGAGGACAATGGGAACAGATAAGAACAGTTAAAGTCTCCGTTGCAGGTATACTGGGGCCTGCTAAGAAGGAGGTGGGAATGGGGAACGGGGACACAGGCCGGGCTCTGCAGCGTCAGACCTGGGAAGGGGGACACTGGGGAACAGACTCTGTTGGCATGGAGAACTTACTTGGAACTAACCCCAATAACCATCTAAATTTCGGACTTCTGGTCTTCTGCTTTCTGTCTGCGGTGTGACAAGAACCAGGGGAGAGGGTGAAGGGAAAACCCTCTAACAGTCTAGTCCAACTGGAGTCTTTGGGCTTTTCACAGAGGGGGCGGGGGGGGGGGGCGGCTTTCAAGGGAGATGCAGCCCAGCCCCACTGGCGACATGGCCAATCTGTGTCCCTAGATGATGGAAAGGCCCCGGCAGCAAGACGTGGGGAAGGCAGAGATTTCGGCAGAGGCCTGGAGAAGGCTCCTGCAGGAGGCCCTCAGAATCCAGGCAGGAAAAGACTCTACCTAGGGAGGGCAGAGAGTCACCTCCCAGAGCAGGGCAAGTAGGGGGCTGGCTGGAAGGACCCACATCAGGATGTCGAGGACTTTATCGTCAAGGTTCTGTGGGAACAAACCAGTGGGGTTATGGGCCAAGACAAAAGCCCGGGTGGAGTTTATTGACAAGCCCTGAAAAGAAGGAAACTGAGGCAGGGCTGCAGTAGGGCCACCCCATGCCACAAGGGGGTGCCCTGAAGGCAGCAACCCCGTCACAGGACTTAATAGAGATGTATCTGAGTTACGCTGACTGGTGGGAGGGGGTCCCTTCTGGCCTTAAATTCTGTCCCCGCTGGCTGCCACTTGGACGCTGAGGGCTGGTGGAGAAAAACCTCACCCAAAGGGCCCTTTGCTCACGAGGAAATTTATGACCCTTTGAGCAATATTCTGAGGAGATTTTTCCCAGCCGGCTCATTAAGAAATAATAAACCCAGGTGTCAGTAATAAAAAAAACCCGTTGATGCAACATAACCCCGACGGGATGGCGGATAGCCAACATGAGATGCCAGGGGCACCCGGGGCCATGCTGATGAGGCCACTGCCCTGCATGAAGTGGAACCGGCTCTCCATGTCTTGGGGTGGGGGGGGGTTCTGTTTTTCGGAGCTGGGCAAGGGAAGGGGGGCCAGGGCAAGCCCGACATTGGGGTCCTTGTGTGTAGCCCCTACTACGTCCCCCAGCAGGCCTGCCTTGCCTTGCGTCACGACCACCAGCTGGCCGCTGGACACCTGCCGCAGCCCCCGGAGGTCATGGCAAAGGCGGGGTGAGACGTGAGAGCCTGGGAGTGGTTCTAGTGGGTTGGAGCAGAGGGGCTGGGAGCCAGGACTCCTGGGTTCTATCCCCAGCTCCAGGAGAAGAGGGAGGCCTAGTGCGTTAGAGCAGGTGGGGCTGGGAGTCGGGATAGGCAAGGGGAAAGGAGGGGGCTCTCAGGATTAGCCCCTCCCTCTGGCACCAGCTGGCTAAATGCTCCCCACTCCATCTCTCATGATTCCCCATGTCCCACTCCCCCAAGCCAGCCAGTCCCCTGCTCTGGGGCTGAATCGGAGCCAGCACCCACTAGAGGGGACAGGCCCCATGTCCCACTCCCCCAAGCCAGCCAGTCCTCGCCCAGGGGCCGGATCGGGCCCAGTGCCCCCTAGAGGAAACCTGTGGAAATTTCGTAGTCAGACGCTCCAGAAGTCTGGGTGCTGAGAGTTTTACAAAGGCCCCATATCAGCCCTGACCACAGGGGCCCTGCACTGGGTGCAGCACGAACTCCAGCGGCTGCTGTGGGCAGCCATTTCCTCCTGTCTCGCCGAGGGCCGAACTGGCCCTGCCCAACGTCTCTGCAGCTAATGGGGCAACCTACCACCATGGGGCAGGCAGGATTCAGCTCCTCTGCTTGGGGTCTACAGGTTGGAGCTGCTGGCGGGGGGCTGGGAGCCAGGACTCCTGCGTTCTCTTCCCACCTGTGGGAGGGGAGTAGGGTCTAGTGGTCGGATCAGGGGTGCTGGGAACCAGGATTCCTGGGGTCTCTCCCCAGCTCTGGAAAGGGAGCAGGGAAGATCTAGTGCAGAGATTCTCAAAATTCATTGCACCACGCCCCCCTTCTGACAACAAAAATGACTACATGACCCCAGTGCCCTGTGTTACTCAGTCGTTAACACAGGGCACTAGGTCATGTCCTCTTTTGCTGTTGTCAGAAGCGGGTTGCTGCTGTAGACAATCTTTATATCCAGCTTGGGCTCAGGCTTCGGCTGTGCCGCGGCTCTGGCAGGGGCTTGGGCTTTCCCCCGTGGGCCCCAGTGAGTCAAACACGAGCCCTGGCAACCTCATTAAAATGAACTGAGAACTGCTGGTCAGAGCAGGGGGGGCTGGGAGCCAGGATTCCTGGGTTCTTTCCCTGGGCCTGGGATGGGAGTGGTTCAAGAGGTCAGAGCAGGAGGGGCTGGGAGCCAGGGCTCCTGGGTTCTCTCCCCGGGTCTGGGAGGGGAGTGGTTCAAGTGGTTAGAGCAGGAGGGGCTGGGAGCCAGGGTTCTCCCCAGCTCTGGGAGGGGAGTGGTTCTAGTGGTTAGAGAAGGGGGGTTGAGAACCAGGACTCCTGGGTTCTCTCCCCAGCTCTGGGAGGGGAGTGGTTCTAGTGGTTCGAGCAGGGGGCTGGGAGCCAGGACTTCTGGGCCAAGGGCTCTCATGTCAAAAGACCCCAGCTGGGATCTCGCCCCATTGTCTCTGTCTTTAGCAGTCAGTCGGATTCCCTCCCACTCAGCCGTGTCTCCTGTGCGTGTCTCGATGCTCTATGCAGGGTTTTCATGCGCCCCGGAGCCCGAGCGAAGAAATATGAACTCGGATTTGCTTGTTTATGAAAAACGCTGCAGCCCGGGAAGCAGCCATAAATCCAGTGCAGCCTTTCCTCCAGTGCCCTGTGGTTGAACCACTAGAGCTCATTCCTCTTCCAGAGCCTGGGAGTCCTGGCTATCAGCCCTTCACTGCTCTAACCACCAGACCCCACTCCCCTGCCTGAGCTGGGGAGAGAACCCAGGGGGCCTTGTCTCCAGCAGGGTGCAGTAGCTGACCCGTGGCGGGGGAGGCTCACACTCCCTTGAGGACGTGCTGGTTCACACCTCTCACGAGGAAGTAACGATTGCATCTCTCATCCTTTCTGCGTGGATTTCCGAGGAAGGGGACCAGTAAGGTTTCCTGGGGCGAAGACACAGACACAACATAACCAGCTGCTTGGGCTACAGAAAACTCACTCCCCAGCCGTGACGCAGGAGACCAGCCACCAGCTCATCCCTGACACATCGCCTGGGGTGGCTCCCAGCCCGGACACCTGGGTTCCAGCCCTTCTGCAGGCTCCTAGGGCACTAGCTGCTGGACAGGAGGTGAGGATGGGCTCTCTAGCTGCCTGGGTCAGGGCTTGTAAGGAGGGGAGTGGGGTCTAGTGGTTAAAGCCAGGAGGCAGGACTCCTGGGTTCTATTCCCAGCCCTGACCAGTGTGTATTTCCCTTTGCCAGTCATGCCCAGGTATCTGTGCAAAGTTTAGTTTTGCTTTTGTGCCATTAAAAAGAAACAAACAAGCAACAAAGTAAAAGGGAAGTGGCTGCCTCAACTGGCCACTGGATTCTAGCCCCAGCTCTGGGAGGGGAGTGGGGTCTAGTGGTTGGAGCCGGGGACTGGGGGGGGAGCCAGGACTCCTGGGTTCTTTCCCCAGCATGGCCATGTCCTTTCCCTGCTCTGACTCTGTTCTTCAACCTGTAAAATGGGGATGAAGGTTTGTGACCTAATTTGGCAACGCGCTCGCCCACCACCGAGCGATCAGGGCTGAGCGATGTGGGCAGTGAGGGATGGAAATTTGTCTAGCTCAGCTGAGTGCGTGCATGGTGAGGACAGGGAGAGGGGAACATTGAGACAGGAGAACACAGCAGTCCACGTATGGGGGGCACCCAGCACTGGGATGCGGAGGTGCCAGTCAGGATATAGGGCGTGGTCATTACATCCCCCACAGAATGGGTCCCCCACTTGGAGGAAAAGACTGGAGGGGACAATCCCTCCTCTCCCAGACAGCGGCTCCATTACCAAGGGCTCGGGGAACCTGACTATGGGTCTGAACTCGTCACGGTTCCATGTCATGCCACCACATCTGAGCAGCCAGCCAGCCCGGGAGAGGAAGTGGGTTTATCTCTGAAAGCAGAGAGCGGAAGGACTGACAAGAACTGTAGGAGGGCACGACAAGGAGAGATGTGCTGGCTAGCACATACACCTATCCCTATTCCGAGAACCCAGGAGTCCTGGCTCCCAGCCTCCTGCTCTGACTAGTAGAACCCACAGCCCTCCCAGAGCTGGGGATAGAACCCAGGAGTCCTGGCTCCAAGACACCCATCCCCCCAGCTCTGACCACTAGACCCCACTCCCCTCCCAGAGCTGGGGATAGAACCCAGGAGTTCTGGCTCCGAGACACCCGTCCCCCCAGCTCTGACCACTAGACCCCACTCCCCTCCCAGAGCTGGGGATAGAACCCAGGAGTCCTGGCTCCAAGACACCCATCCCCCCAGCTCTGACCACTAGACCCCACTCCCCTCCCAGAGCTGGGGATAGAACCCAGGAGTTCTGGCTCCGAGACACCCGTCCCCCCAGCTCTGACCACTAGACCCCACTCCCCTCCCAGAGCTGGGGATAGAACCCAGGAGTCCTGGCTCCAAGACACCCATCCCCCCAGCTCTGACCACTAGACCCCACTCCCCTCCCAGAGCTGGGGATAGAACCCAGGAGTCCTGGCTCCAAGACACCCCCCACTCCAGCTCTAACCACTAGACCCCCACTCCCCTCCCAGACCTGCGGATAGAACCCAGGAGTAATGGCTCCACAGGATTACCCCAGGGAGCAAAAATAAGCTGGCCAACCTGGGTAGCAGGATCAAGCAGCCCAGTGCCTGGTTTTATGAGCTGGCTGAAATGACAGCCGGGGGGGAGTATTTCCATTCGAGACGCAGGCTCTGTTTACACGGCCAAGCCTCCAGCCCCAAGGGATTTATCCCCCTCGGGCATCCCTGCATGAATGACCAGCAATCCTGCCCTGACTCGACTGAGATCCAACTCGGGCAAAGAGCAGGGAGCTGGCAGGTTGGGGGAACCGGCCGATCTGGGATTCAAACCAGTGGCTCGGCCTGATGCCTCTTGCATAGAGCTGGGGTGAGCGAGTGCAGTACAGGGCTGTGGACACGAGGGGGGAGAAGGGAGCTGCAGAAAGGCAGGGGGATGGATGGATAGATAGCTGTTAAGCGCCATGGATGGGAGTTTATGAGGCTGGATAGCTAGATACCGGCTGCGTATGGAGAAAGATGGATATAGAGGGGAATGGGGGGGACAGCTCTGCATCTTTCCATCCACTCCCAAGTGCCCTAGCCATCCAGAACCCAGGAGTCCTGGCTCCCTGGCCCCCCGCCCCTGCTGTAACCCATTAGACCCCACTCTCCTCCCAGAGCTGGGGCTAGAACCCAGGAGTCCTGGCTCCCAGCCCACTAGACCCCTGGCCATTGGTAAGGGATCTAGGAGCAGTGATTACAGATGGCAGAAGGAATGGCCAGGCTCAGACAATAGTGTGTTTTACAGGAGAGGCTTATTAACTTCTCCTTAATGAGGCTATTTAACGATCGATCCCCACAGCTGGGAGGTGGAGGTAGAGCTACGTGCAGCCTGGGGAAGCCCATCGCAGCTTGGCGTGAGGGCACCCCCAGCCTGTCTGGATAAGGGGTGCGTATGGAGAAAGATGGATATAGAGGGGCATGGTGGGGGACAGCTCTGCTATGGGGGGGTTAGGATGTGCCCTAACCATCCAGAACCCAGGAGATCTGACTCCCAGCTTCCCCCCGACTCTAACCCACTAGACTGCTCTGCAGTTAGTAGGGGAGCGAGGGACTGGTCGGGCTCAGACAATGGTGTATTTTACAGGAGAGGCTTATTAACTTCTCCGTAATGAGGCTATTTAACGGTCGATTTCCCCACAGCTGGGAGGCGGGGGTAGAGCTATGTGCACCCTGGGGACAGAGGGGCCATCGCACCTTGACGTGAGGGCCCCCACAGCCTGTCTGGAGCACGGGTGCAGGACGCCTTGGCCCTGGAAAGCTGGCGGGCTGCTCTTCAGAGTCACTGGGATGGCTCAGTGGCTGGAGGGGGGAGCCAGGACTCCTGGGTTCTCTCCCTGGTTCTGGGAGGGGAGTGGGGTCTACTGGGTTGAGTGGAGCTGAAAGATCAAGAATCCTGGGTTGTGTTTCCTCGTTCTGTGCATTGACTCCTTATCCCTTATTTTAACCACAAAATCACCCCTGAGAACCAGGGACAGAATCCAGGAGTCCTGGCTCCCAGTCCCTCCCCCCACCCCCCGCATCTGAACACTAGACCCCACTCCTCTCCCAGAGCCAGGGAGAGAACCCAGGACTCCTGGCTTCCAGCCCGCCCCGATCACTAGACCCCACATTTGATGATGATATTTATGAAAATTTCCCTCTGAGTAACAGCCACTTCCCTGTCCTCCGAGCTGCCTGCTTGCCCCCACCCCCGCAGCCCATCCCCGTGTGTTTGCTCACGCGATCTCGTGCATCCCAGGCCCTCCAATCTCTCCAGCACTGGGATCTCACAGCACTCTTTCCCCCCCCCACCCCGCCTGCCGCTGGCTAAACAGGAAACTGAGCTAAATAAATACTTCAGCCGGCTACATAAATTCCAGCCTTATGTCTAGTGTCAGCTTATGGAACGGGAGCCCCGAGCTTATTCGCAAGGATACGGGTAAGGAGGGCTGGGAGCCAGGACCCCTCGGTTCAATCCCCAGGCCTGGCAGGGGAGCGGGATCTAGTGAGTTGGAGCGGGGGGGGCGCTGGGAGCCAGGACTCCTGGGTTCCTTCGGCAACTGATGAGCCCATTCTCCTCTGTAGGAGCTGAGAAGATGAATTTGAGAGTTTCCATCCCACTATTTCTCACTGTCTACATCTTCACCTTCCTGATCGGCCTCCCATCCAACCTCCTGGCCTTCCACACCTTCCTGGTGAAGGTCCGCCAGAAACCCACCCCCGTCGACATCCTTCTCCTCAACCTCACCATCTCCGACATCTTCCTCCTCATCTTCCTCCCCTTCAGGATGGTGGAGGCCATCGCAGATATGACGTGGACCTTGCCCACTTTCCTCTGCCCACTCACCAACTTCGTCTTCTACAGTAGCATCTACATCAGCTCCCTCTTCCTCATGGCCGTCAGCGTTGAGCGCTACTTGGGGGTGGCCTTTCCCATCAAGTACAAGCTCCGGCGCCGGCCAGCCTATGCAACCGCCGCCTCTGTGGTCTTCTGGATGGTGGGTTCCGCCCACTGCAGCATCGTCTACATTGTTCAATTCCTAGACCAGAGCCAGAACAGGACTGCATACTTCAACTGCTACTATAATTTCACCACTAGCCAGCTCCAGGTCGTCCTCCCTTTCCGGCTGGAGCTCTTCCTGGTCCTCTTCTGTCTCCCCTTCACTGTCACCATCTTCTGCTATGTCAACTTCATCCGCATCCTGGTGGCCTTGCCCAACATCCCGGCTCGGAGGAAGCGGCGGGCCGTGGGCCTGGCCATGGCCACCTTGTTCAACTTCATATTCTGCTTCGCCCCCTACAACCTGTCTCACGTGGTGGGCTTTGTCCATAAAAAGAGCCCCGAATGGAGGGTGTACGCTCTTCTCCTCAGCACCCTCAACACCGCCTTGGACCCCGTCATCTTCTACTTCTCCTCCACTGCCGTCAAACGGGCCTTCACAAAGTGCCTGGCCAGCCTGTGGCACAAACTCAGTACCTTCGTGGCCCGATGCCATCTCCCCTGCTTGACTTGCTGCGCAGAAGGAGGCAGAGAGGTGGAGGCGGCCAGTGGGGACGAGACTGAGGGGTCAACGACTTGACTCCCAGGGTGAGACCGACTCTCTGTTTCCTCCGCAGAGCCTTCCTTGTCCCATGTGCTGCAGGAGCAAGAGATCCTGCACTTGAGCCAGGGACGGCATCTTCTGTCCTTCCCTGCACCTCCCAAGAGGGCCGTCCTTCCTTAGACAGCAGCGTGCGGCGGGGCTTGAAGTTGGTGCCCAACTTCCACAAGGCTTTGGACTACTTGAGCTTCAATGTGGTTGGCCAAACTTGGCTCCAGAGGGCTTTGGCTGACCTAAAGGTGGAGTTGCCATGGTGTCAAGGGCCTTCTTTTGCCACTGCCGGGCCACAACTGAGCGGTTGACCAAGCGCCCACCGGACTTTGGCCTACTTCAGCTTTGGAGTGGGTGGCCCAACTTCCTCAGGGATCCGGCCTCTCTCAGTGTCAGGGGCATCATGGCGTCAAGGGCCTTCCTGTGCAGCTGCTGGCTCACAAGTGAAACATAGACCTATTTCAGCTGGAGGGTCCCCCTGGTGCCCTCCACCCACTCCGGGTCTCCTTCTCCATGGTCGGGCCCACCGGCAAGCCGGCTACTAGGGGCTGTAACTGCCAGTGGGGGTTGCTTGAGGGAGGGCAAACAGGCGGGGCTGAGCTTGTCCCGTTTCAGGGGAACCATTTAGTGGCAGATGAACAAGGGCCAGGCTCTGTGAGGGGCCCGAGTTTGCCCTTGTGGAGCTATGGAGAGCTCCTCCTCCTTGGCCACTGGTATCCGTGTGTGCTGGCCTCTGTGGAAATGTGGTTACCGCCTCGGTGGGACTGGAACGCAGGGGGCTGCAGCCCAGCATGCTACTGCTTGAGCTAAAGGAGCAGTGCCATGTGTTGGCGGCAGTAGTAAGGCCGTTATCTGCCATGTGGACAGGAAGGATTTGGGCTCTGGACCTTCACCGTCAATGCGCAGCCCTCTATGCAAGCAGCGGTGGGAACAGGCTGTTATTGAGCAGGATTTGAACGCAGGAATTTTAGCACCACATTGAAGGGCTCACGTGGTCTAAAGGCCTTTTGCAGCGGTAGTAGACCTGTTATCCTCCAAGTACACTGTTGGTGGGGGATGGGCATTCAGCAGGCACACGTATAATGGACACTGGTCCCTGCGGGTCTGTTCCAGGTCCGGACGTAGAGCTGAGATCTCCCTCGCGCAAGGTCCTGCACCTCCTCCCTTTGCTGGTGAATCTGGCGCCCTCCAGGGGCACTGGCTTTAGCTACATATTAAATAAAGTTATTGATTTATTATCCAGTAGTGATTATTTTCTTATTTTTCTTCAGGTCTAGTGGGTTCTAGGCAGGGGGGCTGGGAACCAGGGCTCTATAAGAACATAAGAACGGCCAGGTTGGGTTAGACCAAAGGTCCATCTAGCCCTGTATCCTGTCTGCCGACAGTGGCCAGTGCCAGGTGCCCCAGAGGGAATGAGCAGAACAGGGAATCATCCAGTGATCCATCCTCTGTCATCCATTCCAGCTTCTGGCAGAGGCCAGCAACACCTGGTTCTATCACCAATTCTGGGATGGGAGTAAGGTCTATGGGTTAGAGTTGGGGGTAGGGGGAGCTGGGGGCCAGGACTCCTGGGTTCTATCCATGGGAGGGGACCAGGGCTAGGAAGTAGAACACAAGCATATTGTCTCTGTCAACTTTTAATTAACTGCAGGGCGTGAATCCAGCACCTCGTGTAAACAAACAGTGTCTCCCTGGCTCTGTTATTAACGGGGTTAATGGATAACTGGGCCCAGCAGGGCCTGGGGCAGCCAGGGGGATCTCACGTGGGCAGCTGGAGGGACGACCAGGTCCCAGGCCATGGGATGCTGCAACGGAGCTCCTCCCGCCCCCCGGTTCCCCCTGGGACTTCCCCAGAGCAGGAGCCCCCCCATACAGCCCCCTGTAAACGGATGTGCAGCCCCCTCTCCTGGGCTCAGTCACCGTGGCTTGTCCAGCTCCTGGGGGGCAGGGTGCTGGGCGCAGGTCGGCTCCTCTCCAAATGGGGCTGAGACCCAGCAAACCTCAGTGCACAGCGAACTCTGTTAGCAAATATACAACCCCCTCCCCTCAGCAATGCGCAGATGTACAGTGAGGGCCTCTCCCTCATGCCGCATTGTAACACACACACACCCCCCCACACAGGGGCGCCCAACCCCTCACGCACAAGAGCAGCGGGAGGGGAGCTGTGGGGGAGGGGGAGGGAGGTATGTCTGCTCTTACACACGCGCACAGGGCTTGTCCCCTCCAGCAGGGGGCAGGAGGAACACCCCCTTACCCCCAGCCCCCCACACACAGCTGCACAAAATCTCACCACACTAACACACCCACAAGACAGTCACACACCACAACAGCCGTATGAAACAAGAGTGTGCGCGCTTAGCAGGGGGAACTCACTGCTATGACCCCAGGGCAGCACTAGGGGGCGCTGTGCTGTAGGGGGCAGGGTGGGGAGCTCTCCCCTGGCAATCCAGGCTGGCCCCCATGGTTAATGGGCTACAATCTGCCTGCGTCTGCAGCTGGGGATTTCTACCCTGCGCTTCTGAATCTCCAGGGCCATCTGGCGGGCTAAGGGCCGATAGCAAGACTGACAGACGCTCGCTTCCACAAGCCGCAGGGCTGGCCCAGAGCGAGCTTCCCACCCTTCGCTTACATGGGCGTAGCTGTGGGGGATAGGCGGGGCTGCAGGTCCGGAGCGAGGGGCACGGGCAGAGCTTGGAGGGGGGAGGGGAGCGCTGGGCTGGCAGGGGGCCGTGGGTCAGGAGTCAGTAGGGTGACCAGATCGCAAGAGTGAAACATCAGGACACACTGGGCGAGCGGGGGGGGGGGGGGGTTGGGGAGGTGCGGGAGAGCCACAGGGGCACAGCCCCGACCGGAGCCATGAGAGGGGGCGCACAGCCCTAGGAAGCTGCAAGAGGGGTGTCCAGCCCCTGCGGCAGCCCGCACCACAAGCCACGGGGCCAGGACCCGAGGACTCCTGGCCCCAGCTCCAGCCCCCAGCAGAAGCCACGGGGCCAGGGCCACAGGTTTCTCCTCCCTCCCTCCCCATGCCCTTCCCCACAGCCCCACCACCCCAACTAAACACTGCCCCACACAGACCCCCACTTCCCAGTGCCCTGACACACAAAGATCTCCCCCACTGCCCAGCACCCCCCAACAGGCCCCCACTGCCTCGCACCCCAAAACACACAAACCTCCCCCACTGCCCAGTGCCTTCCACACCCTCACAGCCCAGCACCCCTCCCAGACACTCACTCCACCACACCCTGCCCCCTTCCCTGGCCGCACTCACCAGCCCTGCTGGGAGGTCTCTGGCTCCAAGGGTCAGAGAGCCGAGGGGGGTCCCCAGACTCTCCACGTTCTGCGCCCGCCACAAGCGTGAGCTCCATGGCTCCCACTGGCCGGGAAAAGCCGCAGTGCGGGGCTTGCAGGTGGGAGCAGCTCACAGAGCCCCCTACCCCCCACCCCCCCCCGCCACGACCCTAAGAGCCAGAGGGACCTGCCGGGGGCTGAGGTGGGGAGTCCCGGCGGTGATTACCTGGGATGGCTCCCAGGAAGCATCCGGCAGGTCCCTCTGGCTCCTAGGATCGGGTCGGGTCAGGTCGGGTGGGTGGGGTGCGGGGGTGGGGGCGGAGGGGTCTCTGCCCACTGCCGGCGCCTGCAAGCCCCGCCCCCACAGCTCTGATTGGGCAGGAGGGAGCCAGTGCAGCACGCGGAGACCCCCTCCGCCTCTGTGCCCGGGGCCACCCGACCTGCAGGCTCCTGCAGCCGGGAGCTGCCCCAGGAAGCTCCGCCACGCCGGCCCCGGGACTTTGGCGGTGATGGTGAGCGGTCCATCCCCAATATCAGGACAATGGGCGTCCCGACTGATGTGCAGTCAGGACGCGGGACAAATGGGATAAAATCGGGACTGTCCCGATAATATCAGGACGTCTGGTCACCCTAGGAGTGAGGGGCACCGGCAGAGCTGGGGGGAGCCCAGGGCTGGGCTAGCAGGGGGCTGCAGGTAGGGAGTGAGGGGCATTGGCGGAGCTGTGGGGAGCCCAGGGCTGGATTGGAGGGCTGCGGGTCGGGAGTGAGGGACACCAGGAGAGCTGTGTCTTTGGATTAGGCCGTGGCAGCCGAGGCAGGATCTGGGAGCCTGGGAAAGGGGCTCTGCAGGGTGGGGGAGGTCGGGAGCTCCTTGGAAGGCATCACTCAGCTCTGGCACCGTCCGCTTTTCCCAGGAAGCCCCGGAGCCGCCCCCTAAGCGCAGCACAAGGACGAGCCCTATGAAGGCACTCCCCGGCCTAGCTATGCAGCGCCTGCAGTCCATGGGCAGACCCCAGTCAGCCAGAGACACCGCCCCTGCCCCCGTGTTCCCCTCCTGCCCTTGGCTGTCCCCCCCTTTGGAGTGCCATTCCCCCCTCCCACCCCCACAGATGTCCCACAGTCCTGGAAAAAGCCAGGTGCAGTATTTGCTGTGTCCACCAGAGGGCACCAGCACCTCACACCAGAGCCCCAGGGGAAGGTGGGGGGACCAGAGACAGTCCCACCCTGACTGTTCAGCGGCTGCAGTGGCGGAAGGCGGCCACTGGGGGGCGGTGTTTAGTGGGGACACATGGGTTCGGGGCTAACACCCAGCCAGGGGGTTCTGGGTAAAGGACCAGCCATGCTGGGGGCACCGAGTCTCCCCGAGGGGCAGGGGCACCAGAAGGAAACCAAACGCCAGGGGCGGGCGGTTGGGCAGGCGGTGGGGGGAAATTCTCAAGACCCTCCAGCATCGCGTGTGGTTTTGTGCGGGGGTGGTGGTGGGGGGTTAGATGATATTTGCCACCTGGATGAGTCCGGCCGTTACGGAGCAGCCAGGCCCAAAGGCAGCCAAGGCCAGCAAGGGCGTCCCAGCCGCTAGCCCCTTTTCCCCGGGCCATTTGCTTTTCAGCTATTGCTCCACCGCTGCAAGGGACCCACGACGCCTTTCAAGTGGACGGTTTTAAAATAAATTCCACAGATAATCTCGATGGTTCGTTTTCGGTGTTTCCCCCACCCACAGTTTATGTCTGTTTCAGTGTTCAGAGTCGCAGGAAATGATGAGGGGATCAGACAACGGGGGGTGGGAGAGGGGAAGGGTCTGACTAATTGGAGGATTGGGCCAGAAGACATCTGATGAGGTTCAACAAGGACAAGCGCAGAGTCCTGCACTTAGGATGGAAGAATCCCATGCACCGCTACAGACTAGGGACTGAATGGCTCGGCAGCAGTTCTGCAGAAAAGGACCTGGGGGTTACAGTGGACAAGAAGCTGGATATGAGTCAGCTGTGTGCCCTTGTTGCCAAGAAGGCTAACAGCATCTTGGGCTGCATTAGTAGGAGCATTGCCAGCAGATCGTGGGAAGTGATTACTCCCCTCTATTCGGCACTGGTGAAGCCACCTCTGGAGTACTGTGTTCAGTTTTGGACCTCCCACTATGGAAAGGATGTGGACAAATTGGAGAGAGTGCGGCAGAGGGCAACTAAAATGATCAGGGGGCTGGGGCACATGACTTATGAGGAGAGGCTGAGGGAACTGGGCTTGTTTAGTCTGCAGAAGAGAAGAGTGAGGGGGGATTTGATAGCAGCCTTCAGCTACCTGAAGGGGGGCTCCAAAGAGGATGGAGCTCGGCTGTTCTCCATGGTGGCAGATGCCAGAACAAGGAGCAATGGTCTCAAGTTGCAGTGGGGGAGGTCTAGGTTGGATATGAGGAAACACTATTTCACGCGGAGGGTGGTAAAGCCCTGAAATGGGTTCCCTAGGGAGGTGGTGGAATCTCCTTCCTTAGAAGTTTTTAAGATCAGGCTAGACAAAGCCCTGACTGGGATGATTGAGTTGAGGATTGGTCCTGCTTTGAGCAGGGGGTTGGACTAGATACCTCCTGAGGTCCCTTCCAACCCCAGTCTTCTATGATTCTATGATTCTATGATCTGCACTGGGAGCTGGACCCGGCTGGCACGCGGAACGTGGCAGGATGCAGAGTGGGACCCGCTGGGCACACGGCACCTGGCAGGATGCAGAGCAGGACCTGGCTGGCAGGCTGCATGTGGCAGGACGCAGAGCGGGACCCTGCACACGGCAGGATGCAGAGTGGGACCCAGTTGGCACACGGCACCTGGCAGGAAGCAGAGCGGGACCCGGCTGGCACGCGGCACGTGGCACACCTCACATTCTGCTGCTCCAATGGCTGCAGCCAAGAAAGCCAGAAAAAATGACCCTGTTATGGCTGATCCGTGCACAGAACCTGCCTCCCATTCGTCCTCTGAGACACAAGCACCTTTGGGGGGGTCGTTTCCTGTTCTGAAAATATTTGACAAACGTTTCACTGCATTTAAACTCCGGGTGACTAACAGCCGGAAAATCCCAACCGCAGCGGCTGAGTGTAACTGCCTGGCCTGGCCCCCCGTGGCTGACCTTTCCCTCGACCAGAGCCGGCCACGTGGAGCCCAGCGAGCGTGCCCTCCTCCGTGGTCGTCGGCGCTGTGGTGAAGGCTGCGGGAGCGGAGAGATCTGACCTGCCACGTCTAGACGCAGACCGGTGACGGATGGAGGTTTTAACAGGCTCTGGTGGTTGTTTGGACGGCGGCGGGACATAGGGCAGGCTCTGATGTGTGAAGCAATCCTGATGTCAGCAGACGGAGACGCAGGGGAGAGATTTTCGAGGCGGGTTTCGATAACAAAGACGGGATGTAATCCACACTGACCAGGACGGGGCGTCTGGGCTCTGCTGCTGGGCCGGGTGGTGACCCCATCCCGTGGACTGCAGGGGTGTTTTCCTTGCATAAGGAACGGGGGGAAACCAGCCAAGAAGCTTCCCCTGAGATCTACCGAGATGAACAATGTCAGGGCAGACGCCGTGCGGCTCATGTCGCCGGTCGCTGGCTTTCAGGGGCCGTCCCATGGGGGCGGTGCCGTCGGCCAGGCCCTCGTGGGGCGGACGTACACCGCCGACACGGGGACCCCAGTGTAGCCACGCACGAGCGATGTCATTCCCGCAGCGGCCGTGTGCCGACGTTGGGTCGCTTTGATGGCGTGGCGTCGACGTTTGGCTTGGTGAGAGTCATTAATCACCAGAACAATTTCCCTAGCGGCCTGGGGCCTTCTCCATCTGCACAGGGTTTAGATCAGGATTGGCTGGGTTTTTAATGAATTGGCGCTGGGGTTATGGGGGGCAGTTCTCCGGCCTGTCCCATGCAGGAGGGCTGGAGTGTGGCTGGCTCTGTGACAGTGGGAACAGTTCCCCCCCGCCCCCCGCCCCATATTTAATCAAAGGGTGAGGGTGGCGCTTACCAAAGGATCCTGCAAGTGGGTGTGAGGGGGACATACTGGCCGGCAGGCTGCATGGGGCAAGACACAGAGCGGGACGCGGGGCGTGGTTGGTGAGGACACGTGTCCTAGACTCCTAGACCCAGGGCAGGTGTCTGGAGTTGCCAGGGTCCATGGCCCAGGGGGTAACCAGGTCAGGTCCCAGCGGAGCCAGCCGCCGGCCCAGCACAAATCAAACCCACACTGAGCTGTCCCCGGCTCCCACCGGCCCTGGAAGAACCTGCCAGTGTCGCGCCCATGTGCTGAGCTGTGTCTCCCCAGCGGGGTCCGCCCCGCAGGGCCCCTTAGATCAGCCGCGGCGACGTCCTGCAGCGCCTGGACAGACGGTAGCACTCGTGCCCTCTGGTGAGAGCCCTGGGCAGAGAACAGGAGATGCCTGCAAGGCCAGAGCCCCCAGCCACGTCAGGGGAGACGTGTGCAGGCTGCCGGGGAAGGCTGGCACAGGGGCACTGTGCTGGGGAAATAGTCGGGGGTGTCGTTATGAGGCTGTTCCCCAGCTGCCCCACCCCAGAGCTGGTCGCATCCCAGCATAATAACATAAGAACGGCCACACTGGGTCAGACCAAAGGTCCATCCAGCCCAGTATCCTGTCTACCGACAGTGGCCAGTGCCAGGTGCCCCAGAGGGAGTGAACTTAACAGGTAATGATCAAGGGATCTCTCTCCTGCCATCCATCTTCACCCTCTGACAAACAGAGGCTAGGGACACCATTCCTTACCCATCCTGGCTAATCGCCATTATTGCACTTAGCCTCCATGAATTTATCCAGTTCTCTTTTAAACCCTCTTATAGTCCTAGCCTTCACAACCTCCTCAGGCAAGGAGTTCCACAGGTTGACTGTGCGCTGTGTGAAGAACTTCCTTTTATTTGTTTTAAACCCGCTGCCCAGGCGAGCCATCCCTGTGCGGCGTTGCTGTGCAGCTGTTCCCCTGCCATCCCACCCCAGAGCTGGGCGCATCCCAGCGCCAGGCGAGCCTTCCCCGGGTGACTGCTCCCCCGTTGCGCCGCCCCAGAGGTGGCCGAGTCTTGGTGCTGAGATCGTTAAAGAAGGAAAGCATTAGGGAAATTGGAAATGTACTGTCTGACTGCCCACTTTGCCTATGCAAACGACGACTCTGAGTCCTAGTGGGGGCAGGGTATGGCGGGGTTCGGTTGGGTCCAGACCAGCTGCCACTCACTCAAATGCGTGTTTATGTTGTGTAGTTAATCCTCCAGGGAGACCAGGAAAAAGGGGAAGCGCAGAGCCGGGCAGAGATGAAAGGTTAGATCCATGGTCGGGGCAGAGGTTTATGGGGGAAGTCGTTGAACATAATAGAAAGGGTATTAAAAGGGCAAACAGAGAGAAAGGCCTGCAGCAGGCAGGGATGGGGAATTATAATAACAATAGCCAGGGAGAAATCCCGACCCACAGCCCCCTGCTGCCCCAGCCCTGGGGTCCCCCCCCCAACCCAGATCTGCCGATACTCCTCACCCCCGACCCACAGCCCCCTGCTGCCCCAGCCCTGGGGTCCCCCCCAGCCTGGCTCTGCTGGTGCCCCTCAATCCTGACCCACAGCCCCTGCTATCCGCCCCCCCTGGGACTCCTCCCCCCATGCTAGCTCTGCCAGTGGCCCTCAGTGCCGACCCACAGACCCCCGCCATCCCAGCTCTGGAATACTGGGCGCTGTTTTGTGGCCCAAGAAGGGGATCTTGGAGCCAGGATTCCTGGGTTCTCTCCCCAGTTTTGGAAGGAGAGTGGGGTCTAGTGGTTGGGAGGGAAGAGCCAGGACTCCCGGGTTCTATCCCCAGCTCTGGGAGGGGGGGCTAGTGGTTAAAGCAGTGGGCTGGGAGCCAGGACTCCTGGGTTCTGCTCTCAGGGGCTCCCCACTGCCAGGTCTTTGTCCAATTTTAGCCTTCAGCAGCCTGAGCGCTGTGGCTCCTGCCCCCTCCCTGGGGGGAACGATCCCTCCTTTCCCAGCCCCCCGGGAGCTGGAGGGCGGCCGGGATCCAGCCACCTCTGTGTCCCCCAGCTGTACTGCAAGAGGGTTCAGCCCCCCAGGGCGAGCTCCCAATCCACCCCCCCCCAAATCCCAGTGCATCTCCCCCGCCCCCGTCCAGTCCCCCCAGTTCGTGCCCACTTTAGCCCCGCCCCGCCTCGCCTCGCCCCTCAGCTCCCGGCCCCGCCCTCGGGCGGTGCCAGCTGGTGCGGGAGGGGTGCGGGGGCTGCAGCCGGTGGAGCGGAGCAGACGGGACGGGATTCAGGAGGCAGCGATCCAGCCGAGGGACCCAGGAGTCCGGCCACCTTCCAGCGTGGTAGGTGCGGCTGGGGCTGGGGATTGGGAAGGGGGGGGCGTGTCCCCCTGGCCTTAAATCTCTGCGTGCCTCTGAGAGCCATTCCCCATGGCCCCCACCCCTTGCACCCGCATAGCCCCCCTGACCTCCCATCCACTCCATATTCCCCACTCCCATGGCCCCAGCCCCCATATATCCCCTCCCCCTCCATCCCCATAGCCCCCATCCCCCCATACGCTCTTCCCTTCATCTGTCCCTCCCCCCATGCACCCCAGATCCATCCATCCCCCACGGATCCCCCATCCCACCGTCTCTCCATCCTTTTGTGCACCCCATCCATCGATCCCTCAAATCCTCCCCCATGTACCTCAACCCCTTCTCCCTTTATCTATCCTCCCATATGCCCCCCCATGGCCCGCAATGCACCCCCATCCATCCAGCTCCCTGGCCCCACCCCCCAATTAATTCATCCTTTGTAGAATGTGTGTGTGTGTGAGATCCCCCCAATCCCCCTCCATCCCGCCTCCCATAGCCCCACAGTCCCCCAACCAGCCCCCATGTACCCCCATAGCCCCAACCCTTCCTCTCTCCATCCCACCCTCCCCCATTGTCCATAGCTCCCATCCCTCCCATGGTCTATTCCCCTAGCCACTCCTCTGTCCATCCCCCCCATATCCATTCATCCCCTATAGTCCCCCTATCCCCCCCCAACCAACCGCTTCATCTATTCCCCCCTGGTACCCCCGTCTACCTCTCTGCTTCCTCTTACACCCTCCATCTTCCCCCCCACACCCGAGCCCCATCGAGCCTTGCACTGCCCTCAGTCCCCATGCAACCCTCCACCTCCATCCCCCTCCCCTGCACTCGGCTAAGTCTCTATCCCCCATCCCTCCCACCACCCTCCACACCCCTCCATCTCCCCATCCCTTCACCCCCCCACGCCTCCATCCCTTCATCCCCCTCTGTCTCCCTATCCATCCAGCCCTCTACACCCCTCCATCTCCCCATCCCTTCATCCTCCCCACCTCTCTATCCCTCCCTCCCTATAATCTATCTGTCTATCCCCATCCACCCCTTCTATCTATCTATCCATCTCCATACACTGCATCTATCTCCATAGACCCCCTCTGTCTATCCATCCATCCCCAGACACCCCCTCTATCTACGCAAGGGCTGAGATCTGACTTGACCCAGCACCCCGGTGAGTTCAGTTGGTACTCTGTCCCAGCCTGGGGCCTGTGAGCAAACAGCACAGGGCAGAGAGAGGAAAGGCGGTGTATAGAAAAGGATAGAGGAACACAACGAAAGATGGACAGATAGGTGTCCATGGATGGATAGACAGGCAGATGTTCCAGTCTTATACCAGCTCCATGGTTCTCTGTGTAAAGCAACTCATTGTCCAGATGGCGGTTCCCAGAAAAGAACCCAGGAGTCCTGGCTCCCAGCCCCCTTCCGCTCCCCCCCGGCTCTAACCCACTAGACCCCACTCTCCTCCCAGAACTGGGGATCCAACCCAGGAAGGTGGATGTTTTGAATCAATCTTTCTTTAGGTCTCCTGGTTTCCATTCCCAGCTGTGTATTGGGAGTGTGGTCTCGAGGGGAAAGGCCCCATATCTAGTGCCCTGTCCCCAGAGCCAGCCGGTGCCCCACTCTGGGGCCAGATGGAATCCGATGCCCCCTAGAGGTGGAAGGTGGACTGTCCCCTGCCCCAGCTCGCCAGGGCTGGAACAGTCTCTGTTTACCTACCGCAGAAAACTTTCTGGCTTCCCAGCAACGCTGGGCTGCACCTGTTTGCTGCTGTCCATGCCAGCGACCCCGGGGCCCCGTGCTGAGGAACCGTTAATGGGATCGATTTTTTCCCTCTGTGTCACACAAACACCTCCCTGTAGGCAAGAGATGCATGTCAGTATGGCCCTGGACTGGGGAGCGCAGCGGGGTCCAATGGTTAGAGCAGGGGGCTGGGAGCCAGGACTCCTGGGTTCTAACCCTGGGTCTGGGAGGGGAGCGGGGTCTAGTGATTAGAGCAGGGGGTTTCAGGCAATCCTTATAGCTCTGGGGGATTTGAGATTCCCCCCCGCCCCCGTGAGCCGGGATGACAGAAGCCGGAAGCAAGAGTGGACGAAGTCATGAGTCCTGCTCCGGTGCGTGCCAACGAGCCTGCCTGCGACCCCATCTCCTGGCGTCCCATGGGGACCTGGCTCCACCGGGGAGACAGGTTTGCTCTAGTGATGAGCTGGCTGCGCTCCCGGCCCCGGGACAAGCATCCCTCATGGCCGAGGGCTCCAGATGCCAAAGGACCTGTCGGCCGCCCTCCTGGAGAACGACCCTGAAACAGATCAGGGCATGCTGTGCTCTCATGTTTGTGATCGTGGGACCCCTGAGATTGCTGCTGGGGGGGATCCCTGCTGCCCCCTGCTGGAGGAGTTGAGCCCTGCTCTGGGTCTTTGTGTTCATGCACCGATCCTTTGGTGTGACCACGATATGTGTGTGCATTCCTGCCTTTCAGAGAAGCCAACACACCCAACTTCACACCCCTGCCAGGAGTTTGCTTCACTAAGGACTGACTCTGGCTGCGTGTCTGGGCAGTGCCTGGCATAGCGGGGCCCTGATCTCCCCCGGGGCCAGGGACTGTCTCTCATAGCAGGGCCTGGATCCTTAACCCTGCTAGCACCCAGTGGTGGGGAGTTCCATGGGTTAATGATGTGCTGTGTGGCAAATCTGTTGCTTTCATTCAGCCTTTAGCATGTTGTGTAAACACCGGCTGCTTTTCTGCTGCAGACTCCAGCTCTCCAAAGCTCTTCGGGAAGGATGTTTATTGTAATTTTCTTATTTTTCTGCACATTGGCCCCTAGCAGCCTTCAGATCCATTCCTGGAAATTGGAAAGTGCTGTTTGGCTTTCGCGTCACACAACCAGCAGACTGGCTGCCCCTGCACCATTAGCCCTGACGCCGGGCAGAGTCACTGGGTGACTGGGGAGGGACAAAGGGCTGAGAGATCAAACACCCCTGGATGTTAGAGATGCCTGAATACAATGAAGATCCAGCACAAACCCACAGAGAGAAATGCGGAGCCAGGACACCAGGGTTCTGTCCCCAGCTCTGGGAGTGCAGGGGAGTCTAAAGGTTGGGACCGGCAGAGAGAACTCCGGCTCCCAGTTGTACTGGTGGCTTTATTTGAACATTGGGCAACTACTGCTGTGTCCAATACAACAAAAGAGCTGGGAATGGAACCCAGGAGTCCTGACTCCCAGTACCCCCTGTTCTAACCACTAGACCCCACTCCCCTCCCAGAGCTGGGCACAGAACCTAGGTATCAATGTTGATCCAATTGAGCAGTACCCGTGTGGCATTGCTTTGTGACTGTTCCCTGGCTGCAACACCCCAGAGGCGGGCGCATCTCAGTGCCTTGTCACCAAATCTGATCAGCTGCTGCCTCATTAGTACCCGAAAGCTTTCCCCCATCACCGCAGGGCAGGCTGGGGCAGAACAGATCTGGGCTTGGTGGTTTGTGGGGGGCTGTAACCCCCATTTTCCAGGGTCCCCTCAGCAGGTAGGGGGCATTGGACCAGGCCCAGATGTGGGGAGGGAAGGGCAGGGCGGGTACATTTAGGCTCTGAGGTACTGAGCTGAGCAGAGGGTCTGGCTGGTGTGACTGCAGCCCAGAGCCCAGGCACGAGCCGGCATGTCTTCCTGGTAGATTAGAGCCAGTGAGGCCTAGTGGTTAGAGCAGGGCTGGGGGCTGGGAGCCAGGACTCCTGGCTTCTCTCCGTGGCTCTGGGAGGGGAGTGGGGGTCTAGGGGAGCTCTGCTTCAGGAAGGGGGGCTGGGAGTTCTGCTTCAGGACGGTGGGGAGTGAAGTTCCCCTGCATGGTGTATACCAAACGCCAGCGGCTGGGAAGCCCTGCCCCACTGACCAGCAGCTCCCCCAGGCTGTCAGAGCCCCTGGTGCTTCCCTCACCCACTCGAGGGAAGGGAAATTCGGTTTCCTACTTAGATTCCCCTGATCAGCATGATGAGAAAAGCCCTCCCACGCTGGCAGCTCATCTCCCTTCATTAGATCCATCCATCAGCCTGTCCAGCTGCTGTTTCGCTAGCCAGCTCTGCATGCACCCCAGCTCTGCCGGTGTCCCTCAATCCCAACCCACAGCCCCCTGGCAACCCAGCCCTGGGCTCCCCACATACCCTGGGCCGTGCCCAGATCCCCTGGCATGCTGCCACTCACTGGCCTGCCGGGACTGGGCGTGTACCTCCCATCCTGAGCCGAGTTTTTGTCACCTTCCTAATGGCTAGACAAGGCACTGCGACTCAGAGATTGCACACTGGGTGTAGACATGCCCTAAGTCATCCTCTAAGCAGGCGCCAGCCATTAGCAGCTGGGCTGGGGCCGCCAGTTCCTGGATCTACAGTGCAACCTCCTCTAGGGCTGGAAGATGTAAGGGGATACTAGCCTACTATATCTGCCAGGTAACGGAGTGACTCTCTTAGCTCACATGGGCTGTGCTGTTGATCTAGAGGCCCAGTTGCTAAAACAGGAGCTTTGTTCAACCTTAATGGTGCAGTTATGAGCTGATCTTGGTACTTGGCCTGCCCCCCTTTTATAGACTGGGGGAAACTGAGGCACAAAGTGACTTGCTCAAGGTTACACAGGGCGTATAGGGCAGAGCTGGGAACAGAACCCAGGAGTCCTGAGTCCACCTGCCCACCCCCCAACACTTTAAGCAACCACTAGACCTTACTCCCCTTCCAGAACCAGGATAGAACCCAGGAGTCCTGGCTCCCAAGGGCCAGGTTAGCCTATTTATTCTCCTAGCTAGAGAGGTGCCTGCAGGGGCCCGTGTCCTCTCTCCCAGCCCTTCGGAAGGGAGTCGGGGGGCTTTCCATTGGGCAGCGCTCCGTTCAGCTGTCGCGTGGTCTCCTAGCCGAGGAAGGGCCGTGGGAAAGCGTGGGGTTGTCGGCCCACGGTTTGCAGGCAGGGTTGGGGGGATCTTGCACTGCGGTGGTTCCCACGTTCTCACCCCGACTGTCTGACAGATAAGGGAGAGTAGAGATGGCCAAGGCGATCAGGGGCACGCAAATGCGCTGGCTTCAGAGAACACAGATAAGCAATGTACACACATTACCTGGGCTGCCCTGCCTCACAGTGCCCCCTAGCGCCACTCTGGGGGACCGGGGCCAGCCCGGACTGCCAGAGGAGAGTGCCTGGCCCTGCTCCCCAGGGAGCCCCCACCCCACCCTGCAGCATAGCGCCCCCTTGCCCCACGTTGGGGCCAGCCCTGACTGCGTGGGGAGAGCTAGTGTAGTTAATCTAGCGGGAGAGCGACCATGGGATGGGAATTGAGCCTCCAGGCCAGTCACGGGAACTGCAGCTGTGGGAGAGACTCAGGCCCTCTCCCAGGAAGATGTGCCAAGCCCCTGAATTGAGTTAGGCCGTGAGTATGTGGGGGAAGAGACACCTTGTAACTGGCCCACTGTCCGTCTCTTGGGAGATAATTTGTTCCCTTAACCTGCAATGAGACACTCAAGAGCTCATGATGTATCAATGCAGACAGCAGCCTGCAGGGGCTGTCCCCAGCTCTAACCTGTATTCTCTCACCATGAGGGACAGAACCCAGGAGTCCTGGCTCCCGGACCCTTCCCTGCTCTTACCTACTTGACGCCACTCCCCTTCCAGAGCTGGGAATAGAACCCAGGAGTCCTGGCTTCCAGCCTCCCCTGCTCTAACCACTAGACCCCCCTCCCCTCCCAGAGCTGGGAATAGAACCCAGGAGTCCTGGCTCCCAGCCCCCTCCCCCCTGCTCTAACGTACCAGACCCTGCTCCCGGAGACAGAACGCAGGAATTAGCGCTGATCCAGTTCCCCAGCACCAGGCGAGCCGTCCCTGTGCGGCGTTGCCAGGTGGCTGTTCCCCAGCTTGCCCCCCGCACCACATGTGGCCGTGTCTCAGGGCCGGGTGAGACGTGCCCTGGTCCGGGTTGTTGTCCTAAGTCTGGGTGTTGCTTAGACAGTGACGGAGGATTCGCTCAGCGGCTGTAGACACTAAACAGTATCTAGGGCAGCGTGGGGCGGATGTGTGCGGTTGAACGGCAGAGCCATGTCATCATCGAGATCTGGGGTGCTGATAAACGCCGGGCTCCTTGCAGCTGACCTAGTGACGCTTCACATCCTGGGGCACTGGGTACAGTCTCCGCCCCCCCACTCCCTCCTTGGGGCTACATTGGCAGGGGGTCAGGGGAGCTACTTGGGGTGTCCTGGTTGTGTGTGTCTACCGGTCCCTGCTCTCTGGGGGGGGGTGTGTTGTGTGCTGCCCCCTGCTGGAGGGGCTGGGCCCTGCTGTGTGTGTGTGTCCGTGTCCCTGCTGCCCCCTGCTGGAGGGGCTGGGCCCTGCTGTGTGTGTGTGTGTGTCCCTGCTGCCCCCTGCTGGAGGGGATGAGTCCTGCTGTGTGTGTGTGTGTGTGTGTGTGTCCCTGCTGCCCCCTGCTGGAGGGGCTGGGCCCTGCTGTGTGTGTGTGTGTGTGTCCCTGCTGCCCCCTGCTGGAGGGGCTGGGCCCTGCTGTGTGTGTGTGTGTGTGTGTGTGTGTCCCTGCTGCCCCCTGCTGGAGGGGCTGGGCCCTGCTGTGTGTGTGTGTGTGTCCCTGCTGCCCCCTGCTGGAGGGGCTGGGCCCTGCTGTGTGTGTGTGTGTGTGTGTGTGTGTCCGTGTCCCTGCTGCCCCCTGCTGGAGGGGCTGGGCCCTGCTCTGTGTGTGTGTGTGTGTGTGTGTCCCTGCTGCCCCCTGCTGGAGGGGATGAGTCCTGCTGTGTGTGTGTGTGTGTCCCTGCTGCCCCCTGCTGGAGGGGCTGGGCCCTGCTGTGTGTGTGTGTGTGTGTGTGTGTGTCCCTGCTGCCCCCTGCTGGAGGGGCTGGGCCCTGCTGTGTGTGTGTGTGTCCCTGCTGCCCCCTGCTGGAGGGGCTGGGCCCTGCTGTGTGTGTGTGTGTGTGTGTGTGTGTCCCTGCTGCCCCCTGCTGGAGGGGATGAGTCCTGCTGTGTGTGTGTGTGTGTGTCCCTGCTGCCCCCTGCTGGAGGGGCTGGGCCCTGCTGTGTGTGTGTGTGTGTGTGTGTGTGTCCCTGCTGCCCCCTGCTGGAGGGGATGAGTCCTGCTCTGTGTGTGTGTGTGTGTGTGTGTGTGTGTGTCCCTGCTGCCCCCTGCTGGAGGGGCTGGGCCCTGCTGTGTGTGTGTGTGTGTGTGTCCCTGCTGCCCCCTGCTGGAGGGGATGAGTCCTGCTCTGTGTGTGTGTGTGTCCCTGCTGCCCCCTGCTGGAGGGGATGAGTCCTGCTCCGTGTGTTAGCCCTGCCACCTGCTGGATACGCTGCTTGTGTGTACACACACATATGCCTCCCTGGCAATGCACGACCCTTTCTGTGCGTTCCCGGTGAGCAGGGGCTGCCTGGGTGACGCCGCCTGTCTGGAGCGGAGGCCATGGAAGTGCATGGGGGGGGTGCATGCCGACGGGGGGGAGGGGGAATGAGCTCCCCCCCCCATGGCCAAGAGAGAGCGATGGGGCTGGGCAGAGCAGGGGCAGGACACATCTTGGCTAGGGTGGTTGGGTTCCCCCAGGGTGTTCGGGATCTTGGCGTGGCCCCCGCTCCTGCAGGTTGTCATGCCCCAGCTGTGCTCCGGTGGGGTGGGGAGGGAAGGAGCGAGGGGTGCGAGTGACTGCCAAGCCTGGGCCACTAAGGCCTGAATTAAAGCAGGTTTGGTAGCCAAGCAAAATACTCCGCTGGCTACTCAGATCTCAGCCCCTGAGCCAGACAGTCCCCGTCCTGGGGCTGGATAGGAGCCAGTGCCTCCTGGAGGGGATAGGCCCCATGTCCCATTCCCTGCCTCTCCCGCCCCCGAGCCAGCCCGTCTCCCACAGGCTAGATGGGAGCCGGCGCCCCCTAGTTGGAAAAGGCCCCATGTCCCGTTCCCTGCCCCCATTGAGCCGGCGCCCCCAAGAGGGGAAAGGCCCCACGTCCCACGCTGACCCTGCCCCCCTCTCTCCCCAGGTGCGATGCCCCCAGCATGGCCCCGCAGCCCGAGGAGCGCGCCCTGTACCTCTCCATCTACCTGCTGACCATCCTGACCGGCTTCCCCACCAACCTGCTGGCCCTGCACGCCCTCATCCGCAAGCTGCGGCGCAAGGCCACCCCCAACTGCATCCTCCTGCTCAACCTCACCCTCTCCGACCTCTGCTTCCTGGCCTTCCTGCCCTTCAAGGTGGCCGAGGCCGGGGCCGGGCGCTGGCCGCTGCCCGCCTTCCTCTGCCCCCTCAGCGGCCTCTTCTACTTCAGCACCATCTACTCCAGCACCCTCTTCCTGACGGCCGTCAGCGTGGAGCGCTACCTGGCCGCGGCCTACCCCATCCTCTACAAGCTGCGGCGCCGACCCGCCTATGCCATCCTGGCCAGCCTGGGCCTGTGGATGTGTTCCTTGGCCCACTGCAGCATCGTCTACGTGACCGAGCTGCAGCCAGGCAGCGGGCCGGCCAACGGCACCAGCGCCTTCGCCTCCTCCAGGGACCTCTGCTACGATGACTTCACCCCCAGCCAGCTGCGGGTGCTGCTCCCCATGCGCCTGGAGCTGGGCATCGTCCTCTTCCTGGTGCCCTCCTTGCTCACCTCCTTCTGCTACTGCGGCTTCATGTGGGTGGTGGTCTCCTCGCCCCATATCCGCCGGGGGAAGAAGCAGCGGGCCGTGGGCTTGGTGGCCGCCACCCTCGCTGTCTTCATCGTCTGCTTCACACCCTACAACGTCTCCCACGTGGTGGGCTTCGTCCAGCGGGCCAGCCCGGCCTGGAGGGACAAGGCCCTGCTCCTGAGCACCTTCAACGCCAGCCTGGATCCCGTCATCTTCTACTTCTCCTCCTCCGCTGTCCAGCACTCCTGCCGCAGGTTCCTGGCCCGCCTCTGGGGCGTCTGCTCCCTGCCCCCCTTGGCCAGGAAGGTCTTCTACCGACGAACGGAGAAGCTGACGCCGGGGCAGCCCCAGGAGCAATGCAGAGGCCTTGGGCGCAGCCAGATTTGCTGCTCCAAGCTGTGATCCCAGCAGTCACCCACCCCCAGCACGCACAGACTGACTTGACTGTGGGGCAGTCCAGTGGGTTAGGAAGGCAGGACTCCTGGGTTCTATCCCTGGTGCTGGGGTCCAGTGGGTTGGAGCATGGGGCTGGGAGTCAGGACTCCTGGGTCATCTTCCCAGATCCACATCTTCCCAGAGCCGCCCTCCCCACCCCCCGCTGCCCGGGATCCTCTCTCTGGGGCCAGGACCAAGCTGGAAAGCACCAACCTCATGACATGATCAGGTCAGGACTGGAACCCACCGCTGAGCATGTCTAGGCCCCATACCCACTTCCCTTCTGCATCAAAGGCCTCTGCCGTTCACTGTGTAGAAGGAATCCCTGCCCTGCGAGGCCGAGCAGACAGAGCCCAGGTCTGTTGGCCTGCTGCGTGACTTCCCCACTCCGTGCCTCAGTTTCCCTCGCTGTACAGTGGGGATAATGACACTGACCTGTAAAGCGCTGTGGGATTTAGGGACGAAGAGCCGGCTACTGGGACATCATCATCCTGGGACAAACCAGGTGCCTTCCTGTTGCAATTATTAGCAACACGGCCCTCCTCTCACAGATCCTCGGCTGGGACTCAAACCCTCCACCTTGGTACCAAAACACACACCTTTGCCTCCTGCCACAAAGCAGCGCTGCGGTGGGCGGGCGGCAGTTGTAGGCTGTTTTCTGGGCCGGCGAGATGGGGCCCACTCGCAGTGCACCTCCACAGCAAGAGGGGGCGACAGAGAGCACTAGCTCTCACGGATCGCAATGGTGGGAGGCGTGCTGCTGGCAGTGCGTGGCATGGGTTTGTGCAGCGTGAGACTGCAACACCTCCCTCTGGTGGAGTCGCTGGGTACTGCAACACCTCAGGCACCTTGACACCCCCCCCCCCGGTGGACTCTCATGGAAATGCATCCCGCTGGTGGCCTCATCTCAAACTTTGATCATCCATTCCGCTGCTACTCCCCGGATTTGTCCCCATCTGTGCCTGTGGGTGGGTGTTCAGCCAAAGCCACCTCATTAGGCTCTGTAATCATGGCAAGGAGAAGCTAATTAAAGCAGCCGACTCAGGGCATTGAAGCAAGAGGCTTGGAATCAATCGGGCCACTGGTTTCTATCCCGGAGAATGTGACATGGTCTGGTTATCAAGGAGATAATGGAGTGTGTGAATGTAACCTACAAATGGGACTGGTTAGCATGAGGAGGGCCTGGGAATCAGGACTCCTGGGTTCTATCCCAGCTCTGGGACGGGTGCAGAGTCTAGTGGTTAGAAGGGGGGCTGGAAGTCAGGACACCTGGGTTCTCTTCCTAGCCCTCCCTCAGGTCGCCTGTATCTTAGCCCGTATCTATGCCTCATTTGTCTGCCGCTTGTACAACGTATAGAATTATATTTATCCAGCCCCCGAACAATAACAACATTTAATTAGCTAATGTTTGCAAAGCACTCTATGTACCTGGCTGGGAGACGGGAATAAACCCTCCACCCTGAGTGCGAAAGAGCTTTGAAACAAGCGCCGATTGGCAGCTCTGCAATATATGGGAAGTCTTGTTAGTATACAGAGGGGAAACTGAGGCACAGAGCATGAACAGGACTTGCCCACATTGACACAGGAATAGAACCCAGGAGTCCTGGCTCCCATTCCCCTCTCCACTAATCACTAGAACACACCATTTCCATGCACTACAATCTGTAAAATGGACTCGACTCCTTGAGGCAGAAAGATGCTATAGCTTGAGGGCCAGACCCCCAGCTGGGGTCAATGGGCCTGTTACGAACTCACAGGTCATGCCCACTCTTGGCCCCGTACAGTCCCTGGGGGGAACCCCCTTCAGTGCGACAGCCCTTCTTGGGGCTTTGCTCTCTCTCGGGGGTTAAGCCCCTCCGTCTCCTGGAACTGCACCTCTCTGAGCCTTAGCACGCCAGTCCCTCGCCGTGGGCCCACTCAGGGAGTCCACTTGCTCTGAACCCCTGGGGCCTCCACTCCCAGAGGGAATAATGCCCCCCTGTTCTCTAGACCGGAGCAACTCTCAGCCAGCGTAACACAGGAGGGTTTATTGAGCCTCTGAACCCAGCACAGGAAACTCTCAGGGCCTCAGGCCTGGCCTCCCTCAGCACAGCAGGAGTGTGCTGCTCTCTCCCTCCAGTCCCAAGACCCTGCACTTTATCTTCTGTCCAGGTAAACAGGTCGCTGGGGCCATCTCTCTTCCATCCTTTGTTCCCCTTTGGCTGGAACCAGCTGGTCAGGTCACTGGGGTCCTCTCTCCTCAGCCCTTTGTCCTCCCACTGGCCAGAACTGGCTGATGGTTTAGATTGGATATTGGGAAAAACTTTTTCACTAGGAGGGTGGTGAAGCACTGGAATGCGTTGCCTAGGGAGGTGGTGGAATCTCCTTCCTTGGAAGTTTTTAAGGTCAGGCTTGACAAAGCCCTGGCTGGGATGATTTAACTGGGAATTGGTCCTGCTTCGAGCAGGGGGTTGGACTAGATGACCTTCAGGGGTCCCTTCCAACCCTGATATTCTATGATTCTATGATTCTATGGCCAAGCTAGGGTTGGCCTCTTAGTCACCAGGTCATCAGTTGTTAGGGTTCCCCATCTCCAGGCCGTTTTCTGGGGGACCTGGCTGCTAGGCGAGGTCACACCTGGTCCTCTGCAATAACAAACCCTCTCCCACCACCTTGTTAAACATGCAGCACACAGGGAAACTGAGGCGCGCACACACTATTCATGTAAAAGACGACAAAAATCCCCAACTTCGTCACAGGGCCATAGCTCCATTGAAGTCAATGGGGTCAGATCCCAGCTGGGCTCAATCGGCCGGAGCGCCATTGGGGTCAATGGGGCCAGATCCCAGCTGGGGTCAATGGGCCATAGCTCCATTGAAGTCAATGGGGTCAGATCCCAGCTGGGGTCAATGGGCCGGAGCTCCGTTGGAGTCAATGGGGCCAGATCCCAGTTGGGGTCAATGGGCCATAGCTCCATTGAAGTCAATGGGGTCAGATCCCAGCTAAGGTCAATGGGTCGGAGCTCCATTGGGGTCAATGGGGCCAGATCCCAGCTGGGGTCAATGGGCCGGAGCTCCATTGAAGTCAATGGGGTCAGATCCCAGCTGGGGTCAATGGGCCGGAGCTCCATTGAAGTCAATGGGGTCAGATCCCAGCTGGGGTCAATGGGCCGGAGCTCCATTGAAGTCAATGGGGCCAGGTCCCAGCTGGGGTCAGTCGGCTGGAGCGCCACTGGGGTCAATGGGGCCAGATCTCTGGTGCCAATCAGCAACACCTACACTGCTTTGTCACCAGCTGCGTATTTGGCCAAGTATTTGAATTTATGTCTCCTTCCAGCTGAGAAGAAGTGGCACAACCTCTGATTTCCATGCTAAGGGCTGTTTGTTGATTAATTTATCAGGAGAACCAGGCAACCTCGAGGGTTTAGATAAGAGCGCAGCACTGAAACCCGACAGCCGGGATGGCACAAGGGAATCAGGGCTGTGTTCAGCTTATTTCATCTGATAAGGGCTTTATTAACAGCCGCAGCTATCTCCACTGGTGCAGAATGGGGCGGAACATTGCCAGTTTAGAAATCAGTATAAGCCCCACAGCGCTCCGCTGGGTGAGCCTCTGTAGGAAGGCTGCAGTAGTAGGCTGTTATGCCATTATGAAGGACTGCAGGAGTAGTAGGCTATTATCCCCTCATATGTTTAACAGCCAACGCAACAGAGAGATGGTGTGCCTGGTGCTGAGATGTAGCCTCCTCTGGGGCGGGGCAGCTGGGGAACAGCCGCACATAATGCTGCAGGGGGTTGTGAGATGGCATTTGGCCAGGACGCCAGGGTTCATGTCCTGGTTCCCGCAGACCGTGCCAGGGAAGCAGTGTGCAGTGGGGTTCCCGGGGCTGTCAGGCGGTGGGATGCTAAGCAGCACACAGGCAAGGGACAGCTGGCTGGCCGCAGTGCGGAAGGAGGAGCCCTGGTTGCCCTGAGAATGCGAAGCCTGCCAGGAATGTGCCAGGAATGCCGTGTGCAGTGTGGACACTGATCAGAGATGGGCGCTGCGCAGCCTGGGCACATGGCATGCCAGAGCCGGGGCAGTGGGCGGGAGGGTGGGAGGAACTGGACCTCTAGGGGGCACCCTCATCCACTCTGCCTGAGTCATCACTCCTCCCCAACCCCGCCTGCCACCCCCCAGTCGTTCACCCTCATCCTCTCACCCTTGGCTCCCTGTGAGTCACAGGGAGGCTGGAAGCCAGGACTCCTGGGTTCTATCTCAGGCTCCAGGAGAGGTTTGAGGGTCTTGTGGTTAGAGTGGGAGCGGAGGGGCTGGTAGCCAGGACTCCTGGGTTCTCTCTCACCTCTGGAAGGGAAGTGGGGTCTAGTGGTTAGGGCAGGGGGAGGGCTAGGAGCCCGGACTCCTGGGTTCTCTCTCAGCTCTGGGTGGGGAGTGGGGTCTGGTGGTTAGAGAGGGGGAGGGGAGCCAGGACTCCTGGGTTCTCTCCCCATCTGCATGACCCAGGCCAAGTCCTTTCCCCCTCTCCGAGTCTCAGTTCCTTCTATTGCCTGAGCCCCCGGAATCCAAGCAGCCGGTGCAGCTCCTGGCGATGGGGAGCCCATGGAAGGGCACCCTCTGGTGGTGAGTCCCAGCACTGAACGGACCGGTTCCTTCTGTGACAGGGCCTCACTCCCCCGGAGCGGGCGGCGTCGCCCTAGGCCAGACCTCCGACAGGCTAGAAGGAAGGACCACGAAGAAAGGGGGCATAAGCACGGCTAGGAGTCCAGCAGGTCTGCAGCCAACCCTCCCATCTCTGTGTCTGGCCCCTGGCATCTAACCCCCCAGGGAGGGGCTCCTGCCTCAGTCGCCCCAGACACCCACCGCAGGGAGCCTTGCTTTGGGTGTGTGTGAGAGACAGTGATGGAGCCCCCTAGAGGGGAAAGGCCCATGTCCCAGTCCCCCGCCCTAGGGCTGGATCAGAACCAGGGCCACTTAGAGGGGAAAGGCCCATGTCCCAGTCCCCCGCCCTAGGGCTGGATCAGAACCAGCACCCCCTAGAGGGGAAAGGCCCCGTGTCCCAGTCCCCCACCCTAGGGGCCAGATCAGAACCAGCACCCCCTAGAGGGGAAAGGCCCGTGTCCCAGTCCCCCACTCTAGGGCCAGATCAGAACCAGCGCCCCCTAGAGGGGAAAGACCCCATGTCCCAGTCCCCTGCCCTAGGGCCGGATCAGAGCCAATGCCCCCTAGAGGGGAAAGGCCCCATGTCCCAGTTCCTGCCCAGCTAGGGTCTCCCTTCTCGTCCCTGCCTTTGGGGTCTGATGCCCTTTGGCATTTACCCTGCAGATTTTGAAGGGGCTCAGGGGGACACTGGGGCAGGAGTCTCTTACCAGCCAGCCCCACGCCCAGGCTGAGTGCTCCCAGCAGGGCTATTTTCAGGAGGTTGAGCCCAGCGATCAGGGAGGAGGGCTCCTGGTGCTGCGGGTCTGGAAGGGGAAAGCCCCAGAGTTAAGGATGCAGGGGAAATCCGTATCCCCAGGAGGCTCCCAGTGTCCCTGCAGGTCTCTCCCCAGGCAGATGAGCTGTACCGAGCACATGGGGCTGATGTCCAGCACCTTCCCCTCTCCTGTCGGTACCCACCAGCCCTGCAGCCCCTCCTGAGGCAAACGCCCTGGCCTGTCACTGTGTGAGACGCTCTGCATCTAGCCAGAAGCCTCAAATCCTCCCAAACCCTTTCCCCATCACCACGTCATTCCCTTGCCCTGCAGGACTCCCCACCACTGGATGTGAGTGGGGCCAGCCTGTGGGACTCCCTGCCACTGGATGCAAGTGGTGCCAGCCTGCAGGACTCCCCACCACTGGAAGTGAGCAGGGCCAGCCTGTGGGACTCCCTGCCACTGGATGTGAGCAGGACCAGCCTATGGGACTCCCCGCCACTGGATGTAACTGGGACCAGCCCACGAGACTCCCCGCCACTGGAAGTGAGTAGGGCCAACCCACAGGACTCCCTGCTACATGACAGGATTTGGTCTCCCCCTACTCACCATAGGTGTAATCAGTGCTGAGGGGAACCAGCAGGGATGGGTGCCCCACCTGACAGGTATAGGTGGCTCTTGGTCCTGAGGAGGGTAAGTCCAGGGTGGTGGAAGCCTGGAGGGGTCTGGTCGGGTCCTCACACTCCTGAAGTGGCTGGGTTGGGGGCAGATGGACGCTCCCTCGGTACCAGGTGAGCCGGGCAGGTGGGGGGTAGAAACCAGTGGTTCTGCAAACCAGGGTCCATTTTGACTCCGGCTTCGGGTGAAACTGGAGGAAAATAACTGGGTGGGAGGGTTGGGCTGGGGTGAAATGGGACAGACAAATGCCGGGTACGGGGGGAGACAGACCGACAGAGAGGGGAAAAATAATCAGACTGACACATCTTGGGAAAGGGTCATAAAGACATTGCCAGAGTGGAACGGGACATGGGGCTTTTCCCTTGTAGAGGGTGCTAGCTTCGACCCAGCCCCAGGGCAGGGAACTGGCTGGCTCTAATCTCACATGCACGGAGCAGCTCTCATCCGCTCCAGCAGGGGGCAGCACACATACAGAGCAGTTCTCATCCTCCCCAGCAGGAGGCAGAACACACACACGCAGAGCAGTTCTCATCCCCTCCAGCAGGGGGCAGCACACACCCACACACACCCACACGGCAGTTCTCATCCCCTCCAGCAGGGGGCAACACACACACAGAGCAGTTCTCATCCCCTCCAGCAGGGGGTGGACAGACCAACGAACACACCCACACACAGGAGCCATGAGAGCAGCTAAGCCAGTGTGGGACAAAGGTCCCAGCCCCTGCCTGTGACTCCGCGCCCCTCCCCAGAGGATGCAGGGAGGGACCCTTACCATAAACACGCAGCTGGGTCCCGTTGCCTTGGGCCTCCCCGGTGCCCCACAGCAGCACCCGGCAGACATATTTCCCAGCATCCTCCAGGCTGACGTTGGTGATGGCCAGGGTCCCTTCCCCTCTGCGCAGGAAGGTGTCGGGATAGGCCAGTGCGAAGCGGGTTCTCAGGGGCACAGCGGCCTCTCCCCCCGGCCCACCTCGGGACCAGGAGACGGCGCCCTTGTCTGGGGCCAGCCCCCGGGAGAAGGTGCAGTTCAGGGTGGCGTTGTCTCCCCGGATGACGCCCACCTCAGACGGAGACTGCACCACGGTGAAGTTGGCATCTGTACAGAGACACAAGCATGGGGAGGGGCTACAACAAGGTCCTATGGAACTCCCTGCCACTAGATGTTAGTGGGGTGTGTCTGTGGGACTCCCTGCAACATGGTACTAGTGCATCTTCCTTGTTGGACTCCTCAGTTCTATCCTTGGCGCCGGGGACTGGGGTCTAGTGGGTTAGAGCAGGGGTTCTCAAACTGGGGGTTGTGACCCCTCAGGGGGTCACAAGGGTATTATGTGTGTGGGGGGATTAATTTATAAGGTGGGGTTGCACTCATAGGTTTGCTGTGTGAAAGGGGTCACCAGTACAAAAGTTTGAGAATCACTGGGTTAGCACAAAGAGGGGCTAGGAATCAGGACTCCTGGGTTCTGTCCCTGTCTCTGTACGACCTTGGGTGTGTCACTTAATCACATCATGCCTCCGTTTCCCCATCCTATCACCTGAGTCACTTCCCTAGCTGCGTACATGACATGGGAGCAGGGATTTCTGTACCAAGGGCTCTCTGCGGCAGGAAGAGCAGACACTCTCCACCCTCCCCCCGCCACACACATGCATTAAATGTTTGTCCTCATGTCTCACACTCATCCGGTTTTGTTCAAGGGAAGCTGGCATCAGGTCAAGTCAGGTAACGAGGCCATTGGGAGCAGGCAAAGCGAGACTCAAACCCGAACGGCACAGATTTCACTAATGAACCCAATGGGCTAATTGCCGCTCTGGCTATGCGCCAGTGGATTACCCAGCTCCGGCGGTGATTTGTGGGGGGAAATCGCAAACACAGAACGGGGGAAACCGGGGACACACACAGCCCCCCACCCCAGGCTGCATCTGATCAGCGCAGCCGGCTTCCGGCACTGAGTGCGGAGTGGCAGCCTAACCAGCCTCCCCCGGCCCCCCACTCAGCTGCGCCCAGCGCCCCCACCCCCACGGGTCACAAACATTGAGGGATGGAAAAGTGTGGGGAGAAGAGGGCATAGAGAAAGCCCCTGGCATGCGGGGGGGTGGTGGGGGATCAAGGATCCTGCTATGGGGGGGCGGGGGGAAGGTGCACACAGAACCCCTGGCATGGGGGGAAGGAAAACGGGGGGATGACAAACAGAGCCCCTCACATGGGGGAGAGGGAAATGGGGGCCACAGAGCCCCAGGCAGGAGGGGAGCGGGGACCCAAACATGGCAGAGGACGAAGTGAGAGGTACACAGAGCCCCTGGCATGGGGGGAGACTGGGGGACCCTGGCGTGTGGCAAAGAGGAGGCACCATCGTCTCGCAGCCGCTCCCCCGATTGCTGCATTGGGGTCCCTCACCCTGGCCCATGTGCTTTTAAGGTTCCCTGGCTCCAGCCTGCGTGGCTTTCCTTGGCCTTCTGGCACCCTTGGGTGCCAGCTCGTGGAGCAGCCCTCCCCCGTGTGCCAAAGGGCTTGGAGCCCCAGCAGGTTCAGCTGCCACCGGAGCCGTAGATCCCACCAGCTCGTCTGGTGTAGGCCGGGGAACTGCCCTCAGAACAAGGCCAGCGTGCCCCAGAACAAGCACACGCCTGCACGCCCACCATACCTCAGTTTCCCCACCATGCTAGAGCTTGAGCTGGGGTTGGGGGCTGTGACAAAGCGGGACTGTTCTTAATGTTTCCTCTGAATAGTGTGGGGGTGCCTCAGTTTCCCCTATGCAGTTCTTAAGTATCTAAGGGGTGGCAGAAGAGTGTATGATCGTTGCAGAGCCCTAGAGGGCAGGTGTGTGCAGGGGACTGGACACAGACCGTGGCCGACACCCTGTTTCGTGGCAGCTGATGGCCGGGCCCTTCCCCCCGTAAGGTGAGAACTAAAGGGTGGGAGAACAAAGGAATCTGGTGAGCTCCTGGCCCGGTAAAGGGACAAAGCCCAGAGGAGGAGGGGCTGGAGGGGGTTTCAGTTTGGGGCTGGCTGGGGACATGGAGTGAAGGGCAGACGTGGTTGTCTGGCTCACTGTCCCCCAAAATGGACCCAGCTGAGGGGTCCTGTTCTCTGCACCTACAAGCTCTGTGTTAGACCATGTTCCTGTCATCTAAGAAACCTCTGTTTTCTTGGCTGGCTGAGAGTCACGTCTGACTGCGGAGTTGGGGGGCAGGATCCTCTGGGCCCCCCATGACCCCGCCTGAGTGGACTCGCTGTGGGAAGCGCCCGGAGGGGCAGAGGATGCTGAATGCTCCGAGGTCAGACCCAGGAAGGTGGAGCCGGGTGAGCTGTGTGTCCTCCAGACAGGTTGCTCCCAGAGAGGAGACTTCCCCAGAGTCCTGCCTGGCTTCATAGGGAGCCGTTCCAGAGCATCGCCCGGGGACGCCGTGACAGGGGCCTTTCCGCCTTCCGCTGCCTTCTTATCCCCAGCTGCCGCTGGCCCAGCGGAGGTGCGAGCTAGCGAAACTCTTAACCTGATGAAGTGAGCTGGAGCTCACGAAAGCTTATGCTCAAATAAATTGGTTAGTCTCTAAGGTGCCACAAGTCCTCCTGTTCTCTTAAGCCCTAAGTGGCCAGGGGGAAATGGGAGTTTACCTCCCCCCCCAACCCCCCCCCCCCCGCCAGCAGCAGTGGACTGTAAATGTGGCTCTGCCCAGCGGCCTGCCACTCCCCCCCACTCCCGATGAGCACGCAGCCCCGGGCCACGGGGACACAGCCCAACCCCTGCAGAGGAAGCACCGAGCAACCTGGGGAACTGGGGCTCTTGGCGTGGCCAGTATAGACACGGGGCAGGGCGGCCTGGTACCGGGGTTAGATCCCCAGGGGTTAACTGGCCTCGCAATGACTCACTCCAGGCGGCCGGCCAATGTGGGAGGCGAATGCTGCCCCCGGCTCGCTTTGTTTTCCTGCTTGGGGATTTTCCACTGTTCCTCCCCCTCACCTGTTGCCCCCGCTTCAGCCCCCCTGGGCGAAGCAGCTCCCCCGGCTCAGGCAGCCTGCCTAGCGTACCCACGGCTGGGCCAGCGCCAAGCCGGGACGCGAACAGCTTCCTTCATTTGGGCTGCAGCGTCGTGCAGAGGGGGGCAGAGACAAGTCAGCCCAGGGCTGCGTCCCGGCCCCCCGGGGCCCACTGCTGCGGCGATTTCATCACCACGTTCGCCAGGATTCGTAAAGTGCTCGGACAGACACCTCGAGTGATCCTAAGCGGGCACATGGAGCCCCTGGCACGGAGAGACAATGGGGGAACCTGGTGTGCAGGGCAGGAAGGAATGGGGGGCAAACAGAGCTCCTGGCAGGGGAGAGAACAGGGGAACCTGGTGTGTGGGGCAGGGAGGAATGGAGGGGCACACAGAGCCTCTGGCATGGAGAGAGATTGGGGGCCCTTGGTGTGGGAGGCAGGGAGGATTGAGGGGCACACAGAGTCCCTGGCAGGGGAGAGAATGGCGTTCACCAGTATGGGGGTACGGGGCAAAGCAGAGCTTGAGGGACTGGGGCGGACAGAGGGATCTGGGGGTGCACACAAAACGCCTGGTGTGGGGGAGGAGAATGGGGGGCAATAGTGGGCAAGGGGGGATATGGGGAAGACTGGGGGACCCTAACATGGGGGGAGGGGAGAAGGTGGACAGCCAGAGCCCTTGGCATGACAGAGGAGTTGGGGGGATGGTTCAGGGAGTCCAGAAATAGAGGGGGAAGGGGCACCTGCGGGGGTGCAATGCGTTCAAGCTGCAGAAAACACAGAGCATGACCCACTAGTATTCCCAGCCTGCCGTCCCTGTCGCTTCATACTTGGGGTTCTTTGTATTACAATAACTAGAAATCCCCCGTCATGCCGGGCGCTGCCCAGACACAGTGAGAGACAGTCCCTGCCCCAGCTGAGATCAGGGCCCAGTTGCGACGGGCGCTGCCCAAATGGTCAGTGAGAGACAGATCCTGCCCTTTACCAGCTAACCAGGTAGCTTCCCCAGGGAAGGGATAATTGTAGCCGGCCAAAGGCTGTTTCTGCAGCTAACTGGCTTGTTCACCACAGAAGGACCTATTGCTAAGCCAGGCCGAGGCACATGCAGGGGCTGGGACCATGAGGTGACGGGTCTCATCCTGCTGGTTTCCTCCTTCCCTGCCCTGGGAGCAGGGGGGCTGCGAGTTCCCAGTCCCTGTCCGTATGCAGGATCGCCCTGAGGAGCAGAGCTAAACGATCGCTTCTTTCCCTGCCCTTCGGGTAGAGCCTTCCCAGTCTGCACCTCTTTGTACCAGCTTCTCCATGGGTACATGGGGGGCTGACTCGCTCTAACGGGACAAAAAGAACAGGAGGACTTGTGGCACCTTAGAGACGAACGAATTTATTTGAGTATAAGCTTTCGTAGGCTAAAAGCCACTTCATCGGATGCATGCAGTGGAAAATACAGGAGGAAGATTTTATATACACAGAGACCATGAAACAATGAGTGTTACCAGACACACTAAAAAGGAGAGCGATCAGGTAAGGTGAGCTATTACCAGCAAGAGAGAAAAAAAAACATTTTGTAGTGATAATCTAAATGGGCCATTTCCAGCAGCTGACAAGAACCTGTGAGGAACAGTACCGGGGTAGGGGGTGGGGGGGGGGAATAAACAAGGGGAAATAGTTTTACTTTGTGTAATGACCCATCCACTCCCAGTCTTTATTCAAGCCTAAATTAATTGTATCCAGTTTGCAAATTAATTTCAATTCAGCAGTCTCTCCTTGGAGTCTGTTTTTGAAGGTTTTCTTTTGAAGAATTGCAACTTTTAGGTCTGTAATCGAGTGACCAGAGAGATTGAAGTGTTCTCCGACTGGTTTTTGAATGTTATAATTCTTGACGTCTGATTTGTGTCCGTTTATTCTTTTACGTAGAGACTGTCCAGTTTGACCAATGTACATGGCAGAGGGGCATTGCTGGCACATGATGGCATAGATCACATTGGTGGATGTGCAGGTGAACGAGCCTCTGATCGTGTGGCTGATATGATTAGGCCCTAGGATGGTGTCCCCTGAATAGATATGTGGGCACAGCTGGCAACGGGCTTTGTTGCAAGGGTAGGTTCCTGGGTTAGTGGTTCTGGTGTGTGGTGTGTCGGAGAACATGTCAGTCTCTCTGGTCACTTGATTACAGACCTAAAAGTGGCAATTCTTCAACAAAAAAACTTCAAAACAGACTCCAAGGAGAGACTGCTGAACTGGAATTCATTTGCAAACTGGATACAATTAACTTAGGCTTGAATAGAGACTGGGAGTGAATGGGTCATTACACAAAGTAAAACTATTTCCCCTTGTTTATTTTCCCCGCTACTGTTCCTCACACGTTCTTGTCAACTGCTGGAAATGGCCCACCTTGATTATCACTACAAAAGGTTTTTTTTCTCTCTCCTGCTGGTAATAGCTCACCTTCCCTGATCACTCTCCTTACAGTGTGTCTGGTAACACCCATTGTTTCATGGTCTCTGTGTATATAAAATCTTCCTCCTATATTTTCCACTGCATGCATCCGATGAAGTGGGTTTTAGCCCATGAAAGTTTATGCTCTAATAAATTGGTTAGTCTCTAAGGTGCCACAAGTCCTCCTGTTCTTTTTGCGAATACAGACTTACACGGCTGCTACTCTGAAATCTACCGGGACAGAGATTCGTTACAGTGGGACAACCTCCATGTGCAAACAGGGCAGAGTTACGGTAGGAGAAATAAACATTTCAGGTTTCAGAGTAACAGCCGTGTTAGCCTGTATTCGCAAAAAGAAAAGGAGTACTTGTGGCACCTTAGAGACTAACCAATTTATTTGAGCATAAGCTTTCGTGAGCTACAGCTCACTTCATCGGATGCATACTGTGGAAAGTATAGAAGATCATTTCAGAAGAGATAATAACACAGATGATCCCCCGCCCTACCTCCCACTCCGCTCCCAGATCTGGTGCTAGAACCCAGGTGTCCTGGTTCCCAGTCCCCCTGCGCTGGTCACACGGGGGTCTATGGCAGACACACAGCTCCTGTTCCCCCACCCTGGGACGGGGGTGGGAGGGGGCGCAGCTCTCCCCCACCCCGAGAAGGAAGCTCACTGACCTGCGAAGGAACCTGGACCCCAGGGGAGGAGCTGGATCCACAGCACCAGGCAGCCCAGCTCCAACCTCATAGTCTTCGCTCGCAGCCAGCAGGGGACTGGAGTGTGGTGGCCCCGCCAGGCAGAGGAACTCCCCGCTGAGCGTCCCGTGCCGGGCTAAGGGGCTGAGAGCCGCGGCTTGGGAGCCAGGACCCCTGTTCCAGCTTGGGAGAGCAGGGCCTGCGGGTCAGAGCAGAGATGAGTGGTCAGGATTCCTGGGTTCAATACCTGGCTCTGGGAAGGGAGTGGGGTCTAGTGGTTAGAGTAAGAGAGCGGGACAGGGCTGTCAGGACTCCTGGGATCTGTTCCTTCCTCAGGTGCTTCTCTTGTTTGTTTTCGGGATTTCTTGCCTTCTTATTGGGGGCAATTCATGAAAACCCACCTGCCTCTGGGACTCCTCCCCCCGGCCTCTTCCTGCGACCAGAACGGCCTCCCGTGCACTCAGATGAACGTGGGTGTTGAAGCGAAGCAGTCAGGGGAGTGGGGGAAGCTCAGGGCTGAGCTAGCAGGGGGCTGCCGGTCGGGAGTGAGGGGCTCCAGCAGAGCTGGTGGGGGCAGGGAGCATAGAGGAGCCCATGTCGTAGGTCTCTACCTCGCAGGCTGTCAGAGACCTGAGCTAATAAAGGGGAGCTGCGGGTGCTGGATTTACATCCTGACAGGATCTGATCAGCCCCCGCCATAGACAGCACAGCAGGGCAGTGGGGGTGTGGGCTCTGCCGCGCAAACCGGGGTCCTGCCTTAGAGGGGACGTGCAGGCCCCCAGCTCTGTGGCTCTTCCAGGCACTGACAATCCCACTGATACCAGAGAGGTCATGCTGTGAATGAGGCTTGCCCTGCTCTTTTTTGGCCAGCAACCACAAGGGGTCCTGAAACCAGAGGTAGAGAACCAGGAGTCCTGACTCCCATCCCCATCCCTACTAGATCCCACTCCCCTCCCCATCCCTCCTGGGCTCCCCGGTGTGGGGCATTCCCAAATTTGCAGCCCCAGAGCCAGGATCTCGATCTGTTACTGGAACATGCCTGGTTAACGATTAACCCCTGAGCCTGCCTGGGAATCAGGCATGGGCCATGGGGACTGGATCTTTGCTCTCTGCTCCTCACCTGCTCCCCACAGTGTGTCTGAGAAGAGGAGCAACCTGGCCTTTGAATTTAGGGGTGTCTGGTGATCTGGGGCATTTTTAATCCACAGCTAAAGGGGCAAATGCCCCCCAGGCTGTGCTGGCAGGGGAATAGGGAGCAGAGCTGTGATATCACCCCTGTACATGGCATTAGTGAGGCTCATGGGGTAACCCAACTAATTCCTAGGGGCAGGGAGTCCCATGAGTTAACCATGCTAATATCCAGTGACTGGAAGTTCCAGGGGTTAACCCCACTAACAGCCAGTGGCAGGCAGTCCTACAGGTTAACCCTATTAAAACCCAGGGGCAGGGAGTCACATGAGTTAACCTACTAATACCCAGTCGAAGAGGGTCCAACCTGTTAACAGCACCAATACCTAGTGGCAGGGAGTCCTGCAGGTTAACCCTGGTAAAGCCCACTGGAAGAGAGTTCCGTGTGCTAACCCCACAAACACCCAGTGGCAGGGAGTCCCATGGGTTAACCCCCAACACACAGAAGCAGCCCTTGAAATCTGGGCAAGGCCAGCAGGTCGCCCTGAGCTCAGTCACTGCAGGAGGCTCCAAGGGCCCGCGCGCCGGCCCTGCCCTGCAGGCGAAGACACTGCTCAGCATTTCAATAACTGTGTCAGTCTGTGGCCAAGCTCTAGGCCGACGGGGCTGGGGAATCGCACCGCGGGGCTGTGGGCTGGGGCTGTTTATCAGCTAGACTCTAGGCCGAGCTGTAACAGCGCCGACCGGCCTAGATTGGCTCAGAGATAGCGAGCTCAGCACAGCCCTTTCAGTGTGAGCATGAGACAGGGAACAGGGGAGAGGACAGGGCCCAGACCAAGGCCAGCAGCACCTAGACCTTTCTGTGAGGGGTTTGCTCCAGGGTACCACCTGGAACTGGGGTACCTTTGAGCCCCCTGACCCAGCAGTCTGGGCTCCCTCTCATGCTGTGCTACTGTGACAAGCTGCAAAGCCCTCCAGGCAGCCTTTTCACCAGCATTCACACAGGCAGGGACACACCCAGCTGCGGTTGTCTGCCGGCTCTCTGACCGCTGGCCTCCCAGCCTCCGACCCCAGAGCTGTGCTGTCCTGTCCTCGTCAAATCTGGCCAGTATGTGGGTTTAATACCTGGTTCTACTCTCCCTCAATGTGAAGAAGACCATGCACACTTGTGGAAACCAAGCTGAGATTTTCCCCAGAACCTTAGTCAAACGCACACTGGATTGGATTAACATATAAAATAAGTTTATTAACTACAAAAAGATAGATTTTAAGTGGTTATAAGTGATAGCAAACAGATCAAAGCAGATTACCTAGTAAATAAACAAAACCGCAAACTGAGTTTAACACACTAGATAATATACACTAGACTCTGAGATTCCAAGGCAGAAGGGACCATTGTGATCATCTCGTCTGACCTCCTGTGTCACACAGGCCTGTGAACGGCCCCCAAATACTCCCTAGTGTGGATCCTTTAGAAAGATGTCCCATCATGATTTATCCAACCTAGACCTCCCCCACTGCAACTTGAGACCATTGCTCCTTGTTCTGTCATCTGCCACACACTGAGAACAGCCGAGCTCCATCCATCAGGTAGTTGAAGGCTGCTATCAAATCCCCCCTCACTCTTCTCTTCTGCAGACCAAACAAGCCCAGTTCCCTCAGCCTCTCCTTGTAAGTCAAATGCCCCAGCCCCCTGATCATTTTCGTTGCCCTCCGCTGGAGTCTCTCCAATTTGTCCACATCCTTTCTGTAGTGGAGGGCTCAAAACTAGACGCAATACTCCAGATGTGGTCTCACCAGTGCCGAATAGAAGAGAATAATCGCTTCCCTCGATCTGCTGGCAATGCTCCTACTAATGCCCGGATCTGCCCCCGCCGTAGACAGCACAGCAGGGCAGGGGACATGTGGGCTCAGCTGTGCAATCAGGGTCCGTCCTTAGAGGCGACATGCAGGCCCCCAGATCTCCAGCTCTTCCAGGCACTGACAATCCTGGCCGCTGTAACCAGATGGGTCACACCGCGAGTAGGGCTTGCCCCGCTCTTTCTAGGCCAGCACACAAGAGGTCCTGCAGCCAGGGGTAGAGTCGAGAACACAGGAGTCCTGACTCCCAGCCCCACCCCCACTGGTTCCCACTGCCTGCCCCATCTATCCTTGGCTCCCCCATGTAGGTCATTCCCAGATTTGCAGCCCCAGAGTCAGGAACTCGATCTGTTACTGGAAAATGCCTTGTTAACGATTAACCCCTGAACCCGTCTTAGAGCCAGGCTTGGGCCAGGGGGCTGCATCTTTGCTCTCTGCCCCTCACCAGCTCCCTGCAGGGTGTCTAGGAAGTGGGGTGACCCGGCCTTTGAATTTAGGGGTGTCTGGTGACCTGGGGCATTTTTAGTCCACAGATAAAGGGGCAAATACCACCCCCCAGGCTGTGCTGGCAGGGGAATGGGGAGCAGGGCTGTGATATCACCTCTGTACATGGCATTAGTGCAACTCATGGGGCAATCCAACTAATATCCAGGGGCAGGGAGTCACATGAGTTAACCCTGGTAAAATCCAGTGACAGGAAGTTTCAGGGCTTAATCCGACTAATAGCCAGCAGCAAGGAGTCCTACAGGTTAACCCCACTAATACCCAGTGGAAGGGAGTCACGTGAGTTAACCCACTAACACTCAATATGTAGTGACACGGAGTCTTCCGGGTCTATACCACAAATATCCAGAGGAAGAGTCCTCTGGGATAACTCCACGAATACCGAGTTGAAGGGACTCCTGCAGGTTAACCTTGGTAATGCTCACTAGAAGAGAGTCCTGTCTGCTAACCCCTCTAACACCCAGTGGCAGGGAGTCTCGTGGGTTAACCCCCTAAGAAACAGAAGCAGCCCTTGAAATCTGGGTGTGGCCGGAAGGTCGCCCTGAGCTTAGTCACTGCAGGAGGCTCCAAGGCCCCATGCGCCGGCCCTGCAGGCGAAGATGCTGCTGAGCATTTCAATAACTGTGTCAGTTTGTGGCCGACCCCAGGCCAAGATGTCACAGTGCCGGGCGGCCTAGATTCGCTCACAGATAGCGAGCTCAGCGCGGCCCCTTCAGGAGATACTTTTAGTGGGAAGCACTGGGGTCTAGTGAGTTACAGTAGAAGGAAGGGCGGGGGCTGGGAGTCAGGACTCCTGGGTTCTCTCCCCCGCTCTGGAAGGGGAGTGGGGTATAGGGCATAGAACAAGGGTGACTGGGACTCTTCCATTGTGTTACTAGAATCACCACGGACAGGCGTCATCTGAAGCAAATGCTTAAACTCTCTGTACTTGCAGTCAGCGGCCCTCTGAGAGGGGTGGTCACTTTGCCGTCAGTGCTCACCCACTGCACCAGTGTGCCACTAGGGGGTGCTGTGCTGCAGGGGTGGGGTGGGGTAGGGTCTCTCCCTAGCAGTCAGGGCTGGCTCCAATGCCCCACTGCGGCACTAGGGGGCGCTGTGATGCAGAGGGCAGGGTGGGAATGGGCGACAGGCACATGGCACGTGAGAATAAAGACAGAAACTCCACGTCTAGGCAGACACTTTATTGGGGTTGAGCAGGAGGGTTAGCGTCCACCCATCCCGAGCCCAGTTGCTCGGTGCCAGGCGATTTCGGCCCCAGGCTGGTTTGGATCTGCTCCCAGGCAGGGCTGGGGAGGTTTGCGGTGCCCGCAGGGTGACCGGCAAAGCGGGTCATGAGGAGCAGCAGAACCCAAAGCCACCGTTCCCAGGACAGCAGTTATAGCAGAAGCGACAAACGAAATCCGGAGCCTTCTGGAAGAGATGGAGAGATTAGAGTGAGGCCTACCCTTAACCGACCCCCCGACTACCTTCTCCCAAGCTGCTTTCCCCTCCCAGAGACACAACCCAAGAGTCCTGATTCCCAGCCCCGCTGCGCTAACCACTAGACCCCGCTCCCCTCCCAGAGCCAGGGACACAGCCCAGGAGTCCTGATTCCCAGCATCCTGCCCTAATCCCGAGACACCACTCCCCTTTCAGATTATGCCCAAACTATTATTCACATGTGGTTCTGTAGGCACTTTTTGATCTGGGAGGGGAGGGAGTGGGGTCTAGTGGTTACATCAGAGGCTGGGGGGAGCGGAGGAAGGACAAGGCTGGGAATCAGGACTCTTGGGTTCTATTCCTGACTCCCAGCAAAGAGTGAGTACTAAAGGGTTATGTTCGCTGCAGGATGTCAGAGTTCATGGACCGACCACCGCTGCCCTCTGGTGGGCAGGAGAGATGCTTGTTGGTGGGATATTACTGAGGTTAACACATACGACAGTGTCAGAGTTAAACTGTGGAACTCATTGCCACAGGATATGTTAAGGTTAAGTCACGGGACTCCATACCACAGGGTTTACTGGGGTTAGCCTGTGGGACTCCATACCACTGGATATAAATTCAGTGAACCTATGGGACATTTTAGAAATAAATCGCTTGAACCACCTGCCACAGGATTTTACTGGGGTTAGCCCATGGCACCCAGCATGCCCTTCACCTCCCAGCAGTGACACAATCAAAGCCACCTCCTGCTACTCACCGCTTCTCTCTTCACCATCACCTTGGACTCGCCTCCTCTTTCCTCCGAGTGCTGGGACTCCGAGCCCTGTCAGAGCGGGAGAGCAGGGAGTCACTTGTGCCCCACGTGTTTGTTTGACCAGCAGTTGTGGCTCCAGAAGGATCACGGGAAATCTAACACCCGTCTCTAAAGCACATCCTGAGCGGACTACTGGGCTCTGTCCCCAGCTCTGGCAGGGGAGCGGGGTCTAGTGGTCAGAGCTGGGGTGCTGGACGTCAGGACTTGTGGGTTGTATCCCTGGCTCTAGGAGGGGAGGGAATGCCACTGCATTAGAGCAGCAGGGGTGGGGGGGCTCTGAGAGGCAGGACTGCTGAATTCTATTCCCAGCTCTGCCGCAGCCTTAGTGTGTGACCAGGAGCAACTCAGTTCCCCAGGCAGTGCCTCGATTTCCCCTCCCACCCTTTACTGCATCGGAATCTCTTTGGGGCAGGATCCCCCTCTCGCTGTGTGTCTGGGCAGGGCTGGGAATGGAACAGGGTCTCCCACTCACCCCAGCCAGGGACGCTGCGCGGATTCCCTCTGCGCAAAGGAGGGACACGAACAGGAGCAGGACAGCCAGCATCTGGACTCTCATCTTCTCTCGGGGTTGGGTCTTCTCCGTGAGTAGCTGAGTGGAGCTGGGAGCTACAGGGGCCTGTATTTATTCACTAGCTCAGAGCCCTCTTGGCCAGTGGAGTTTGAGATCGGCAGGGGAGGGGAGATTCCAGTAAGGATGGGGCTGGATGAATAGGTGTTTACCTACGATCCACGTCCTTTTGGGAAAAGACTCTTGTGGTTCCAAAATATGGGCAGTTTTTACCAGAATGCTTCCGTCTCTAGCCAGGTGACAACACCCTCTGCCAGTCAGTCCTGATTGTCAGCCCCCTGCTATGACCTGCTCGACCCCCCACAAGTGGGGTGGAATGAGGGTTGCCAATTTTGGGTGGACATATTCCTGGAGGTTTCATCACATGACATAATCTTTTCTTAAAGCTTAATCTTCAATGCCAGGAGACATCCTGGAGGGTTGCCAACCCCAGAGAACCCAGGAGTCCTGGCTCCCAATCTCCCTGCTCTGATCTATTACACCCCACTTCTCTCCCAGAGCTGGAGGTGGAACCCAGGTGTCCTGACTCAATTCTCTTTAACAGCCTTTCACCCCACTCCACAGTCTGGCCTTCTTGTTTGGAGGACAGAGGTCAATATTTTCAGACTTGGGCCAGAGATTTTGACGGACTCCATGTTTAGCTGGATCAGCTTGGAAAAGATTCCCGGAGGTGCTGCTCTCCCAGACTCCGGTGCTGTGGGGACTTGTCATTAGTTATATTACAGAGGTGCACGGATAGACCCCAACAGATCAGGGTCCCTTTGGGCCGGGGGCTGCCGAGACAGAGTGAGAGACAGTCCCTGCCCCAGCTGAGGAAACATTTTGAAACAAACAAATTCACTTCATTTCAGGTCCTTCCAAGATTTTTTTTTGAAATGTCCATTGGACTTGGGTTTCCTCTTTTGTGTGTATTTCTCCCGTTTGTTTGATCTTAGCTCTGTCGGCTATTTCCGATCATGTCAGTAGCCGAGGGGCACAATATGCATTGGACTGTGAGATTCCAAGGCAGAAGGGACCATTGTGATCATCTCGTCTGACCTCCTGCGTCACACGGGCCTGTGAACGGCCCCCAAATAATCCCTAGTGTGGATCCATTAGAAAGACGTCCCATCCTGATTTATACATTGCCAGCGATGGAGGAACCCCCCAACCCCCAGGTAAGCTATTCCAGTGATTCGTTATCCTCACTCTTGAAACTCCGCGCCTGTCCCCTCTGAATGTATCTAGCTTCATCTTCCAGCCATTGGATCCTGTTAGACCTTTCTCTGAGGGATGGAGGTGCTCGTTGTCAAACATCTCATTCTCCCAAGACTACTCAGAAGCTACAAGAGGTGGTTATAGACGACTCCGGGCATGTCACCCTGTGAGAGAACAGAGCGCGGGACGGATTCTGTTCTGATGACATGAGACAGTAGCTGAAATCGTCCATTCTATTTATTTGATTTTGTTGTGAAAATCCGTCAGGAGTCCAGACTCCCAGCCCCACCCCCACTAGATCCCACTTCCCTCCCAGAGCTGGGGTTAGTGCAGACACCCAGCCCCTGCCTGGCACTCTCATGTGGGGCATTCCCAGATTTGCAGCCCCAGAGCCAGGATCTTGGCCTGTTACTGGAACAGGCCTGGTTAACGATTAACCCCTGAACCCGCCTTGGAGCCAGGCATGGGCTAGGGGATGGCATCTTTGCTCTCTGTCCCTCACCCGCTCCCCACAGGGTGTCTGAGAAGTGGGGCGACCTGTCCTTTGAATTTAGGGGTGTCTGGTGACCTGGGGCAGTTTTCAACCAAAGCTGAAGGGGCAGATGCCCCCCGCAGGCTGTGCTGGCAGGGGAATGGGGAGCAGGGCTTGGATACCACCACTTTACATGGCATTAGTGCAACTCATGGAGCAACGCAACTAATACCCAGGGGCAGGGAGTCCGATGAATTAACCCTGCCAATATCCAGTGGCAGGTAGTGACAGGGCTTAACCCCATTAATACCAAGCAGCAGGGAGTCCTACAGGTTAACCCCACTAATTCCCAGTGGCAGGGAGTCACGAGACTTAACGCACTAACACCCAATATGTAGTGACACGGAGTCTTCCAGGTCTACACCACAAATATCCAGGGGTAGAGTCCTGTGGTTTATCACCACCAATACTTAGTGGCAGGGAGTCCCGCAGGTTAACCGTGGTAATGCCCCCTGGAAGACAGTCCTGTGTGCTAAGTCCGCCAGCACCCAGTGGCAGGGAGTCCCATGGGTTAACCACCTAAAAGACAGAAGCAGCCCTTGAAATCTGGACGTGGCTGGCAGGTGCCCTGAGCTCAGTCTCTGCAGGAGGCTCCAAGGCCCCACGCGCCGGCCCTGCCCTGCAGGTGAAGACGCTGCTGAGCATTTCAATAACTGTGTCAGTCTGGGGCCGAGCTCCAGGCCGACGGGGCCGGGGAATTGCACTGCGGGGCTGCGGGCTGGGGCTGTTTATTAGCCAGACCCTGGGCCGAGCTGTCGCAGCCTGGACGGCCTAGAGAGCGATCTCAGCACAGCCCCTTCACTGGAGCATGAGACGGGGGGCAGGGCAGAGGACGGGGCCAGACCAGGGCCGGCTGCACCTGCCCCTTCTCTGACTGCAGCCGTCTCGGGGCCACCACCTCCCTGGGGGGATCTCGCCGTCGGCTGCTCTAACCGGAACCGAGACGACACTGCCAGGGGATGAGCCGCCTTTGCTCTGCCGGCCCCGTGGGATCCGATCCCTGGAGGAGACGTATCTGAGACTCAGAATTTCCATGTCCCGGGAATTTGTGTCAGAGCGTCCCACTGGGTCACCGCAGCATGAACAGGAGACGCTCCGGGCAGATCCCCACGTTGCGCTGGGGGGATGGTTCCCAGCTCGGAGAGCCGTCCCCACCCGAGCACGGAGCGAGCTGGTGCTGAGCACAGAGTACGGCCGCTCTGAGCGACAGGAGAGGCCAGGGGTCCGATCAGCCCTGAGCAGCTGCTGCCCTGACGGATTTCACGAACACAAAGAATGGACGATTTCAACTGTGTGGTGTTCTCGGAATGGAATCCGTCCCGTGCTCTGTTCTGTACCATCATAACCTGCCCCCGGTCGGGTATAAGCCACTGTCGTAGCCTCCAAGTACCCTTGTGGGGGTTTGAGTTTATCGGTTCTGACACAGAGGCCTTGGCATAGGGGGAGGGGAGAAGGGGGGCACACAGAGCCCCTGGCCTGAGGGAGGAGGTGGGGGGTTGCAGGGAGCCTGAAAATCGAGGTGGGCGCCCAGGGAGGGAGTTGCAATGTGTGCACCCTGCCAAAACAACACAGTGTGCAACCCTCTACTATTCCTCTAAACGTAATAACCCCCAACTCCCGTCCCGGTCACCTAGTGCTGGGATTGCCAAGAGTCAGGCTTCTCTGTATTACCATCCCCAGATACACGGCGAGAGACTGTCCCTGTCCTTTCCCAACTAACCAGGCAGCTTTTGACTCAGATGCATCGCATTGGATAGGTGAGTGGCAGCCTGTAAGTCCCCCTCCCCAACAGTCCGTGCAGCTGCTTGGAGGGGGTATCGTGAACTCTCGTGATGGTAGTTGTGGGTTCTGGCAAGCCAGGGTAAAGGATTCTTTGGATAAATGGATAAGGAAGAACCAGGGCCCATACCAGGTGCTGGGGTGAACCCGGGATGAGATTAACAAGGAAATGGAGGAAGTGTTAGGGGACCCAGAGGGGTGGGGGGTGGCTGAGGAGCCCACCCTCCTTGGTATATGGGTAGTGGCAGAAGGTCCCTGCCCATGGGGACTGGATGCCTTCCAGGGAAAGGAGGCACTTCAGTCCCGTTGTGAGAGCGTTGAAGTAAGGGCAGCATTACGGGAAGCTGCCAGGAATCTTTCAAGTTTGGTGCTGCTTCAGCAAGGGATGCTGGAGGATTGTAAGTTAGTCGGGGGGAGTGAAAGATGATTTGTCACAACAGGGTTTAAAGTCAAAAGCAGAGTTAACAGACTACCTTTAGAGACTGGAGCTGGGACTTGGTCCTGGGGGAGTGGAGAGAAAGAAAAAAAAGTTTCAAAGTGCAACCTGCCTTTCCACACTCTTTTGTTTTTCTGAAGTTTTAATGGAGGGTACTTTGGAGTCTCATGTGAGATGTCAAGAAGGAAGTTTTTGTTTAATGATAAAACCCAGTTCTATAAATGTAATTGTATGTGCAACTCTGTGCAGTCACGTTGGATGGAAGCTTGGTAATTAAATTATCCAAGGGGGTCAGGTTGAGTGGCTACTCCCACCGCTATGCTTCTGTTCCCAGAAGCCTTTACAGCTATTCTGAGGGAAAATGGGCCCTTTTCCCACAGAAATGGTCTATAAGGGACTTCCGCAGGCAGCAGGCAGAGAGAGAGTCTGATCAAAATGATTTGACTATTGGGTAATGTAATCAAAATCACTAAAGGATGGAAGGGGTTTCTCTTGGAACTTAACTTGGCTGCCCCTGGTTGTGTCTAGTTGTACAAGATGGAAGTGTAATCGGGGTACAGTTGTGTAAAAGAGTAATCACAGTGCAAAGGATGTTAGGCAAAAGAGAATTTTGTGTGTGTGCATGGGAAAAAGAAAAGGAAAAGGGGAGGGATGATGGGAACACTGAGCCTTGGGGTGTCTCTGGGAGATCAGATTATTGCTTTGGTGGGTGTGCATGAAAACTCTGGGCATGGGGGAGGCAGTTACACCTTGTGTAAAATTAATATGGCTAATACAATGTTATGGAGGTTAAACTGTATGGAAGGAATTTGCATTTTCCCAGGACGTGTGCAGTGTCTATTGGAGAAGGGGTAAAAGAAATGCAAATAAAACATGGTACTTCATTAAAATCCTCCTAGGGCTCCAAAAGGAGCCACAATAGGTTGTGCTTTCTTTTTCAGATCTCTGTGTGTTTTGGAGCAGGAGATGAAAGTGGAAAGTCAGCAGAACTCTGGTGGAAGTAAAATGTTTCCCTTTTAAGACAGCGTCTGAGCTGCTAACAGCTTTGGATCCAGAAGCAAGCTAGTAAGCCTGTGTGTAAATGCAAATTACCTAGCTGATGGGCACAAAGGAGCTGCAAATAATGAATACATCTGGTCAGCAAACAAGCTACTAGAAGACTCAGCTTATGGTCCTCCAGGAAAGGGAGGTGAAAAACAAGTCAAGCCTGAAAATAAGGGGGACAGGTTAACCTTAAGGGGTGTGTGTGTGTACAGTGCTAAAATCTGAAGCTGTCTCTCAGCTATTGCCTGAGAATAAACTTAATGCTTGGTACAGCAGAGAAACTATTGCAAACTTGGTCTGTTGTGCAAGAGGGGAAACTGAGGCACACCACGTCATGAATTTCATAAATGACCAGTGAGTGGGGTAATTCACTAGCCTGACTATGGAACAAAATAAGGATAGCCTGGAGGTAATTCTTCTGTTTTCCCTGCAATTAGCAAGGACATTTGTAAAAGAAAGTGGCATTATTATTATTAAGCAATAATCTGTCCCTACCAGGGGGGTGGAAATTTTCTTTTGTTTTTCAGACACTCTATAAGCAAGCTGGCGCCAGCGGAAGACTAACTCAGAATACCATGGATCTGTGTTTTGTGTTGTTTGTCCGTGGTGTTTGTCTTGTTGCTAGCATTGCTGTGTTTTACTGAACAGAAACCCTCACGACATGGGTGGGGGATGGCTTCAAAAGGCTGACCTTGGGGGGGTGGAGATGTGTATGGGAATGTAAAATGCTCAACTAGGAGGCCAGCACCTGTGTAATAGCTAGCGTGGTACCTGGCAAGGGAATGGCAACTAAGGTGGTCCCCACAAGCCCTATGGAAATAATGAGAAGGGGAGGAGCTCACTGGGAATCAATGGAGGGGTGTGTAAAAGAGCGTAAATCAACAGAAGGTGTTTGGATGTGCCCTTCTCCTACGACTATGGAGGAGCAGGATCAATGGCCTATGGAAGGGGTGGACAATTGGGTGTACTGTGTAGAAGGTGTTTTGCTGGGAATGTACATATTACTGGGGGTACAATTACACCGGCCCATAACCAAACTACAGACATTTACATGCTGCTATCTGGACTTTGGTGTAGAAATGGATCTGTGAATCTTATTGCTGTGAATAATCAAACCAGGGCTTACTGCCTGATTCCATAGCAAGTGGTCAAGCTGGTTTGGACAATATCCCATTTCTCTGTGAACTTTCAATGGACAAAAGCAAGCTAAACCTGCAGGGGCAGCTTGTTGCTATTACAAGCAACTGGACACATAAGATTGTGACCCCGTCGAAGGAGGAGAGGCCGCGTTTTGGGGGTGTCTCGGATGTTGGATCATACTGCCGTGGTCAGGACTCGGTGTTGCTGTGGATTTTGTATTGTTAACTGTAGTTGTGTTACGTTGCAAAGGGAGATAACCTATAAGTAATGTAATAAGCCCTCCAAACCCTGCAGTGTACTAGACAAGCCGGACCCAACCTTCTCGGGCCCACTCGAATGGGAAGTCTGGAACACTAATTGGAATAGGTGTGGTATGCCCGTACGAGAGAAGGTGCAGGGCACTAGACTACACAAGGGGCAGTGGGACAAATGGAATAGTGACACCTTCCACCTTGATGCCTGGCCCTGTCAGGGAATGTGTCGCCATATGTCCTATGCTTTTCCAGGGATACCTGGGCAGGAGGATCCCAAAAGATAAAGAAAACAAAGGGGTGGAGTGTTAGGATATAGATATTCAGGCCTGTCGGTAAAGGCCTGTACTCGAAGACTGTAGGTGTATTCTTGTCACTTGGCTAGTTAGAGGTAGAAAAGAAAGAATCAAAATCACTGTCTGCCCGTGTAAGGGCCTTCTCTAAGCAACAGAGGTAGCCATAACCTGGGAAGTGAACGGTCACATCCTCACATCCCAAACTAGTCACATTGAAAGAAGGTGCCATTGGGCTTGTAGGAATACAATCCTGTCCTGATAGTGCCTATCACCTCCAGAGAAAGGGAAGTGCCTAGAAAATGTAAAAGGAAACTTAGTATGATAGCATCCTGTCTGGCAAGAACTCACTTATCAATAGCTGGGATGTAAAATCCTCACTTCTGTATTGTTTTGTCATTATAGTTCCCACTTTGCTATTGTTTGTCTGTATAATGTCTGTCTGGTTCTGTGATTGTTTCTGTCTGCTGTATAATTAATTTTGGTGGGTGAAAACTAATTAAGGTGGTGGGATATAATTGGTTACATAATCATGTTACAATATGTTAGGATTGGTTAGTTAAATTTCAGGAAAATTATTGGTTTGTTAAATTTCAGGAAAATGATTGGTTAAGGTATAGCTAAACTGAATTCCAGTTTTACTATATAGTCTAGTCAATTAGGAAGTGGGGGTGGGGGGTGGGGTGGGAAATGGGAACAGGGAATGGGGGTGGGGAAATTGGAATCGTGTTTGGCTAAGGGCAGGAATGGGAACAGGGACACAGGTGGAAGGCTCTGTGGTGTCAGAGGTGGGAAGGGGGACACTAAGGAAGGAAACTGGAATCATGCTTGCTGGAAGTTCACCCCAATAAACATCGAATTGTTTGCACCTTTGGACTTTGGGTATTGTTGCTCTCTGTTCATGCGAGAAGGACCAGGGAAGTAAGCAGGTGAAGGAATAAGCCCCCTAACAGCTTCCCAGGGAAGGGATAATTGTAGCCGGCCAAAGGCTGTTTCTGCAGCTCACTGGCCCGTTCACAACATAGGGATCTAGAGCGAAGCCGGGTCGAGGTGCCCGCAGGAGCTGAGACCAGCGAGGGGGAGAGATCGCATCCTGCTGGTTTGCTCCTTCCCTGCCCTGGGAGCAGGGGGGCTGCGTGTTCCCAGTCCCTGTGCGTACGCAGGATCGCCCCAAGGAGCAGAGCGACTCCTTCATCGCTCCCCTCTAGCACTGAGGGAGCGTCCACCTGCCCCCGGCTTTCCTCTTCTGGAGCTGCAGAGCCAGGAGCCCCCCTCCCTGACTGCTGGCCTCCCTCCTGACGATAACCCTGCTGGGGGCGCTCAGCCTGGGCGTGGGGCTGGCTGCTAAGAGACTCCTGCCCCCACGGCCACCCGGGTCCCTTCGAAAGCTGCTGGGGAAAAGCCAAAGGGCATCAGACTCCAAAGGCAGAGGAGGGAGTAGGGGCCGGGCTGCCTCAGGGAATGGGACCCAGGGCTGCTCACCTCTAGGGAGCGCAAGCTCTGATCCGTCTGGCTCAGGGGCAAGGACTGGGACACGGGGCCTCTCCCCTCTAGGGGGCGCTGGCTCTGATCCGGCTGGCTCAGGGGCAGGGACTGAGCCAGGGGAATTTTGGGATTTCCGGATCTTTGCGTGTTAAGCTGTGAGTTGCCAGGAAAACTGGCTGCCAGTGAAAGTGACCAGGCTGCACCAACGCTCTTGACCACCAGGGGGTGATGTGGCATTGCAGGCGGCTGGGGCGTCCAGGGCTGCCAGCAGAGGGCTGCGTTCCTGCGGGGGGTTTGTACTGCTCAGACCGGGAGGTGATATTGATGCTCGTTATTGATCATTACAGGAAGTCAAAGCAGGGAGGAAGCAGCATCTCTTCTACAACCCTTTTAGTGGGAAGCAGTGGGGTGTAGTGGGTTAGAGCAGAGGGAAGCGGGGCTGGGAGTCAGGACCCCTGGGTTCTTTCCCTGGCTCTGGGAGGGGAGTGGGGTATAGGGCATAGAACAAGGGTGACTGGCACTCTTCGACTGTGTTACCAGAATTATCACTGAGAGGCGTCATCTCAAGTAAATGTCTTAAGCTCTCTGTACTTGTCGTCAGCGCTGGCCCTACTGCCCCAGTGTGGCACTAGGGGGCGCTGTGCTGCAGGGGTGGGGACTGTTCCTGGCAGTCAGGGCTGGCTCCAATGCCCCACTGCGGTGCTAGGGGGCGCTGTGGTGCAGGGAGCGCTGTGGGGCACAGCCCCACAGCGAATGGGCGACAAGCACATGGGAATAAAGACACAAACTCCACGTCTAGGCAGACACTTTATTGGGGTTGAGCAGGAGGGTTAGCGTCCGCCCTCCCCGAACCCAGTCGCTCGGTGCCAGGCGGTTTCGGCCCCAGGCTGGTTTGGATCTGCTCCCAGGCAGGGCTGGGGAGGTTTGCGGTGCCCGCAGGGTGACCGGCAAAGGGGGTCATGAGGAGCAGCAGAACCCAAAGCCACTGTTCCCAGGACAGCAGTTATAGCAGAAGCGACAAACGAAATCCGGCGCCTTCTGGAAGAGACGGAGAGACAAGAGTGAGACCTGCCCTTAACCGACCCCCCGACTACCTTCTCCCAAGCTGCTTTCCCCTCCCAGAGACACAACCCAAGAGTCCTGATTCCCAGCCCCGCTGTGCTAACCACTAGACCCCGATCCCCTCCCAGAGCCAGGGACACAGCCCAGGAGTCCTTATGCCCAGCATCCTGCTCTAATCCCGAGACACCACTCCCCTTTCAGATTTTGACCAAACTATTACTCAGATGTGGTTCTGTAGGCACTTTTTGATTGGGGAGGGGAGGGAGTGGGGTCTAGTGGTAACATCAGGGGCTGGGGGGAGCGGAGGAAGGACAAGGCTGGGAATCAGGACTCTTGGGTTCTATTCCTGACTCCCAGCAAAGAGTGAGTACTAAAGGGTTATGTTCTCTGCAAAGATGTCAGAGTTCATGGATCGACCACCGCTGCCCTCTGGTGGGCAGGAGAGATGCTTGTTGGTGGGATATTACTGAGGTTAACACATATGACAGTGTCAGAGTTAAACTGTGGAACTCATTGCCACAGGATATGTTAGGGTTAAGCCACGGGACTCCATACCACAGGGTTTACTGTGGTTAGCCTGTGGGACTCCCTACCACCGGATATAAATTCAGTCAACCGATGGGACATTTTAGAAATACATCGCTTGAACCACCTGCCACAGGATTTTATTGAGTTTACCCATGGAACCCAGCATGCCCTTCACCTCCCAGCAGTGACACAATCAAAGCCACCTCCTGCTACTCACCGCTTCTCTCTTCACCATCATCTTGGACTCGCCTCGTCCTTCCTCTGACTGCTGGGACTCCGAGCCCTGTGAGAGCGGGAGAGCAGGGAGTCACTTGTGCCCCATGTGTTTGTTTGACCAGCAGTGGTGGCTCTGGTGGGATCACGGGGAATCTAACACCCGTCTCTAAAGCACGTCCTCAGCAGATTGCTGGGCTCTGTCCCCAGCTCTGGCAGAGGAGCGGGGTCTAGTGGTCAGAGCTGGGGCAGTAGACGTCAGGACTTGTGGGTTGTATCCCTGGCTCTGGGAGGAGAGGGAACGCCAGTGCATTAGAGCAGCAGGGGTGGGGGGGCTCTGAGAGGCAGGACTGCTGAATTCCATTCCCAGCTCTGCTGTAGTCTTACTGTGTTACCAGGAGCAACTCACTTCCCCAGGCGGTGCCTCGGTTTCCCCTCCCACCCTTTACTGCATCGGAATCTCTTTGGGGCAGGATCCCCCTCTCGCTGTGTGTCTGTGCAGGGCTGGACACACCAGGAATGGAACAGGGTCCCCCACTCACCCCAGCCAGGGACGCTGCGCGGATTCCCTCTGCGCAAAGGAGGGACACGAACAGGAGGAGGACAGCCAGCATCTGGACTCTCATCTTCTCTCGGGGTTGGGTCTTCTCTGTGAGTAGCCGAGTGGAGCTGGGAGCTACAGGGGCCTGTATTTATTCACTAGCTCAGAGCCCTCTTGGCCAGTGGAGTTTGAGATCGGCAGGGGAGGGGAGATTCCAGTAAAGATGGGGCTGGATGAATAGGTGTTTACCTACGATCCACGTCCTTTTGGGGAAAGACTCTTGTGGTTCCAAAATATGGGCAGTTTTTACCAGAATGCTTTCGTCTCTAGCCAGGTGACAACACCCTCTGCCAGTCAATCCTGATTGTCAGCCCACTGCTCTGACCTGCTCAACTCCCCACAAGTGGGGTGGAACGAGGGTTGCCAATTTTGGTTGGACATATTTCTGGAGGTTTCATCACATGACATAATCTTTTCTTAAAGCTTAATCTTCAATGCCAGGAGACATCCTGGAGGGTTGCCTACCCGAGAGAACCCAGGAGTCCTGGCTCCCAATCCCCCTGCTGTGATCTATTACACCCCACTTCCCTCCCTGAGCTGGAGGTGGAACCCAGGAGTCCTGACTCAATTCTCTTTAACAGCCTTTCACCCCACTCCACAGTCTGGCCTTCTTGTTTGGAGGACAGAGGTCAATATTTCCAGACTTGGGCCAGAGATTTTGACGGACTCCATGTTTAGTTGGATCAGCTTGGAAAAGATTCCCGGAGGTGCTGCTCTCCCAGACTCCGGTGCTGTGGGGACTTGTCATTAGTTATATTACAGAGGTGCACGGATAGACCCCAACAGATCAGAGTCCCTTTGGGCCGGGGGCTGCCGAGACAGAGTGAGAGACAGTCCCTGCCCCCGCTGAGGAAACATTTTGAAACAAACAAATTCACTTCATTTCAGGTCCTTCCAAGATTTTTTTTTGAAATGTCCATTGGACTTGGGTTTCCTCTTTTGTGTGTATTTCTCCCATTTGTTTGATCTTAGCTCTGTCGGCTATTTCCGATCATGTCAGTAGCCGCGGGGCACAATATGCATTGGACTGTGAGATTCCAAGGCGGAAGGGACCATTGTGATCATCTCGTCTGACCTCCTGCGTCACACGGGCCTGTGAACGGCCCCCAAATAATCCCTAGTGTGGATCCATTAGAAAGACGTCCCATCCTGATTTATACATTGCCAGTGATGGAGGAACCCCCCACCCTCCCTCGGTAAGCTATTCCAGTGATTTGTTATCCTCACTCTTGAAACTCCGCACCTGTCCCCTCTGAATGTATCTAGCTTCATCTTCCAGCCATTGGATCCTGTTAGACCTTTCTCTGAGGGACGGAGGGGCTCGTTGTCAAACATCTCATTCTCCCAAGACTACTCAGAAGCTACAAGAGGTGGTTATAGACGACTCCGGGCATGTCACCCTGTGACAGAACAGAGCGCGGGACGGATTCTGTTCTGATGACATGAGACAGTAGCTGAAATCGTCCATTCTATTTATTTGATTTTGTTGTGAAAATCTGTCAGGAGTCCAGACTCCCAGCCCCACCCCACTAGATCCCACTTCCCTCCCAGAGCTGGGGTTAGTGCAGACACCCAGCCCCTGCCTGGCACTCCCATGTGGGGCATTCCCAGATTTGCAGCCCCAGAGCCAGGATCTTGGCCTGTTACTGGAACAGGCCTGGTTAACGATTAACCCCTGAACCCGCCTTGGAGCCAGGCATGGGCTAGGGGATGGCATCTTTGCTCTCTGTCCCTCACCCGCTCCCCACAGGGTGTCTGAGAAGTGGGGCGACCTGTCCTTTGAATTTAGGGGTGTCTGGTGACCTGGGGCAGTTTTCAACCAAAGCTGAAGGGGCAGATGCCCCCCGCAGGCTGTGCTGGCAGGGGAATGGGGAGCAGGGCTTGGATACCACCACTTTACATGGCATTAGTGCAACTCACGGGACAACGCAACTAATACCCAGGGGCAGGGAGTCCGATGAATTAACCCTGCCAATATCCAGTGGCAGGTAGTGACAGGGCTTAACCCCATTAATACCAAGCGGCAGGGAGTCCTACAGGTTAACCCCACTAATTCCCAGTGGCAGGAAGTCACGTGAGTTAACGCACTAACACCCAATATGTAGTGACACGGAGTCTTCCAGGTCTATACCACAAATATCTAGGGGTAGAGTCCTGTGGTTTAACACCACCAATACTTAGTGGCAGGGAGTCCCGCAGGTTAAGCCTGGTAATGCCCCCTGGAAGAGAGTCCTGTGTGCTAACCCCGCTAACACCCAGTGGCAGGGAGTCCCATGGGTTTGTTGGAGACCCCAGGGCGTGGCCACTAGTTAAGTCGAGGGGATGGAAGGCCATAAGGGTTGAGGAAGTCTCCCTGTTGAAGGCCTAAGGGCGTCTTCTTAACCCCCCTTAATAGAATTCAGGCCTGGCTGGTTTGAGTAAGCTCTTTGGCTCTTAAAACAATGTTGCAGCCGCAGATAATGCCTTATAGTGTAAGGTTTGCCGACAGCAAGTTAAAAATAATAGGAAATAGTTACAAGGCCAGACAGAATGTGCTGGTTGTTTAAGTTGCTAGGAATGCTTGTTAGAGGTTGCAGGAAATAAACATTGCTGTAACGCATATAAGGAAGGCAGAGTATTTGTGCAAAGTTTTAATTGGCTGATGTGCAGTGCAGTAGCATTAAGGAATATAAAAGTGTGTGTAATGACCCGCTCTGGTGTGCAGGATTTGAGATTCTGTTCTCCCTGTACCTTCTTTGCAGCTGGAAATAAACTTTTCTGCTTTTCCACCCCGTTGTGATTATTGAGTGAAACACACTGGGTAACGAACCCCTGCTGTTGTTTTGCCTCTCGGCACTGGGTGCCGGCAACAGGTTAACCACCTAAAAGACAGAAGCAGCCCTTGAAATCTGGGCGTGGCTGGCAGGTCGCCCTGAGCTCAGTCACTGCAGGAGGCTCCAAAGTCCCACGCGCCGGCCCTGCCCTGCAGGTGAAGACGCTGCTGAGCATTTCAATAACTGTGTCAGTCTGGGGCCGAGCTCCAGGCCGACGGGGCCGGGGAATCGCACCGCAGGGCTGCGGGCTGGGGCTGTTTATTAGCCAGAGCCCGGGCCGAGCTGTGGCAGCCTGGACGGCCTAGATTGGCTCCGAGAGAGCGAGCTCAGCACAGCCCCTTCACTGGAGCATGAGACGGGGGGCAGGGGAGAGGACGGGGCCAGACCAGGGCCGGCTGCACCTGCCCCTTCTTTGACTGCAGCCATCTCGGGGCCACCACCTCCCTGGGGGATCTCGCCGTCGGCTGCTCTAACCGGAACCGAGACGACACTGCCAGGGGATGAGCCGCCTTTGCTCTGCCGGCCCCGTGGGATCCGATCCCTGGAGGAGACGTATCTGAGACTCAGAATTTCCATGTCCCGGGAATTTGTGTCAGAGCGTCCCGCTGGGTCACCGCAGCATGAACAGGAGACGCTCCGGGCAGATCCCCACGTTGCGCTGGGGGGATGGTTCCCAGCTCGGAGAGCCGTCCCCACTCGAGCGCGGAGCGAGCTGGTGCTGAGCACAGAGTACGGCCGCTCCGAGCGACAGGAGAGGCCAGGGGTCCGATCAGCCCTGAGCAGCTGCTGCCCTGACGGATTTCACGAACAGAAAGAATGGACGATTTCAACTGTGTGGTGTTCTCGGAATGGAATCCGTCCCGTGCTCTGTTCTGTACCATCATAACCTGCCCCCGGTCGGGTATAAGCCCCTGTCGTAGCCTCCAAGTACCCTTGTGGGGGTTTGAGTTTATCGGTTCTGACACAGAGGCCTTGGCGTGGGGGGAGGGAAGAAGGGGGGCACACAGAGCCCTTGGCCTGAGGGAGGAGGTGGGGGGTTGCAGGGAGCCTGAAAATCGAGGTGGGCGCCCAGGGAGGGGGTTGCAATGTGTGCACCCTGCCAAAACAACACAGTGTGCGACCCTCTACTATTCCTCTAAACGTAATAACCCCCAACCTCCCGTCCCGGTCACCTAGTGCTGGGATTGCCAAGAGTCAGGCTTCTCTGTATTACCATCCCCAGATACACGGCGAGAGACTGTCCCTGTCCTTTCCCAACTAACCAGGCAGCTTTTGACTCAGATGCATCGCATTGGATAGGTGAGTGGCAGCCTGTAAGTCCCCCTCCCCAACAGTCCATGCAGCTGCTTGGAGGGGGTATCGCAAACTCTCGTGATGGTAGTTGTGGGTTCTGGCAAGCCAGGGTAAAGGATTCTTTGGATAATTGGATAAGGAAGAACCAGGGCCCATACCAGGTGCTGGGGTGAACCCGGGATGAGATTAACAAGGAAATGGAGGAAGTGTTAGGGGACCCAGAGGGGTGGGGGGTGGCTGAGGAGCCCACCCTCCTTGGTATATGGGTAGTGGCAGAAGGTCCCTGCCCATGGGGACTGGATGCCTTCCAGGGAAAGGAGGCACTTCAGTCCCCTTGTGAGAGGTTTGAAGTAAGGGCAGCATTACGGGAAGCTGCCAGGAATCTTTCAAGTTTGGTGCTGCTTCAGCAAGGGATGCTGGAGGATTGTAAGTTAGTCGGGGGGAGTGAAAGATGATTTGTCACAACAGGGTTTAAAGTCAAAAGCAGAGTTAACAGACTACCTTTAGAGACTGGAGCTGGGACTTGGTCCTGGGGGAGTGGAGAGAAAGAAAAAAAAGTTTCAAAGTGCAACCTGCCTTTCCACACTCTTTTGTTTTTCTGAAGTTTTAATGGAGGGTACTTTGGAGTCTCATGTGAGATGTCAAGAAGGAAGTTTTTGTTTAATGATAAAACCCAGTTCTATAAATGTAATTGTATGTGCAACTCTGTGCAGTCACGTTGGATGGAAGCTTGGTAATTAAATTATCCAAGGGGGTCAGGTTGAGTGGCTACTCCCACCGCTATGCTTCTGTTCCCAGAAGCCTTTACAGCTATTCTGAGGGAAAATGGGCCCTTTTCCCACAGAAATGGTCTATAAGGGACTTCCGCAGGCAGCAGGCAGAGAGAGAGTCTGATCAAAATGATTTGACTATTGGGTAATGTAATCAAAATCACTAAAGGATGGAAGGGGTTTCTCTTGGAACTTAACTTGGCTGCCCCTGGTTGTGTCTAGTTGTACAAGATGGAAGTGTAATCGGGGTACAGTTGTGTAAAAGAGTAATCACAGTGCAAAGGATGTTAGGCAAAAGAGAATTTTGTGTGTGTGCATGGGAAAAAGAAAAGGAAAAGGGGAGGGATGATGGGAACACTGAGCCTTGGGGTGTCTCTGGGAGATCAGATTATTGCTTTGGTGGGTGTGCATGAAAACTCTGGGCATGGGGGAGGCAGTTACACCTTGTGTAAAATTAATATGGCTAATACAATGTTATGGAGGTTAAACTGTATGGAAGGAATTTGCATTTTCCCAGGACGTGTGCAGTGTCTATTGGAGAAGGGGTAAAAGAAATGCAAATAAAACATGGTACTTCATTAAAATCCTCCTAGGGCTCCAAAAGGAGCCACAATAGGTTGTGCTTTCTTTTTCAGATCTCTGTGTGTTTTGGAGCAGGAGATGAAAGTGGAAAGTCAGCAGAACTCTGGTGGAAGTAAAATGTTTCCCTTTTAAGACAGCGTCTGAGCTGCTAACAGCTTTGGATCCAGAAGCAAGCTAGTAAGCCTGTGTGTAAATGCAAATTACCTAGCTGATGGGCACAAAGGAGCTGCAAATAATGAATACATCTGGTCAGCAAACAAGCTACTAGAAGACTCAGCTTATGGTCCTCCAGGAAAGGGAGGTGAAAAACAAGTCAAGCCTGAAAATAAGGGGGACAGGTTAACCTTAAGGGGTGTGTGTGTGTACAGTGCTAAAATCTGAAGCTGTCTCTCAGCTATTGCCTGAGAATAAACTTAATGCTTGGTACAGCAGAGAAACTATTGCAAACTTGGTCTGTTGTGCAAGAGGGGAAACTGAGGCACACCACGTCATGAATTTCATAAATGACCAGTGAGTGGGGTAATTCACTAGCCTGACTATGGAACAAAATAAGGATAGCCTGGAGGTAATTCTTCTGTTTTCCCTGCAATTAGCAAGGACATTTGTAAAAGAAAGTGGCATTATTATTATTAAGCAATAATCTGTCCCTACCAGGGGGGTGGAAATTTTCTTTTGTTTTTCAGACACTCTATAAGCAAGCTGGCGCCAGCGGAAGACTAACTCAGAATACCATGGATCTGTGTTTTGTGTTGTTTGTCCGTGGTGTTTGTCTTGTTGCTAGCATTGCTGTGTTTTACTGAACAGAAACCCTCACGACATGGGTGGGGGATGGCTTCAAAAGGCTGACCTTGGGGGGGTGGAGATGTGTATGGGAATGTAAAATGCTCAACTAGGAGGCCAGCACCTGTGTAATAGCTAGCGTGGTACCTGGCAACGGAATGGCAACTAAGGTGGTCCCCACAAGCCCTATGGAAATAATGAGAAGGGGAGGAGCTCACTGGGAATCAATGGAGGGGTGTGTAAAAGAGCGTAAATCAACAGAAGGTGTTTGGATGTGCCCTTCTCCTACGACTATGGAGGAGCAGGATCAATGGCCTATGGAAGGGGTGGACAATTGGGTGTACTGTGTAGAAGGTGTTTTGCTGGGAATGTACATATTACTGGGGGTACAATTACACCAGCCCATAACCAAACTACAGACATTTACATGCTGCTATCTGGACTTTGGTGTAGAAATGGATCTGTGAATCTTATTGCTGTGAATAATCAAACCAGGGCTTACTGCCTGATTCCATAGCAAGTGGTCAAGCTGGTTTGGACAATATCCCATTTCTCTGTGAACTTTCAATGGACTTATGATATGGACAACAGCAAGCTAAACCTGCAGGGGCAGCTTGTTGCTTTTACCAGCAACTGGACACATAAGATTGTGACCCCGTCGAAGGAGGAGAGGCCGCGTTTTGGGGGTGTCTCGGATGTTGGATCATACTGCCGTGGTCAGGACTCGGTGTTGCTGTGGATTTTGTATTGTTAACTGTAGTTGTGTTACGTTGCAAAGGGAGATAACCTATAAGTAATGTAATAAGCCCTCCAAACCCTGCAGTGTACTAGACAACCCGGACCCAACCTTCTCGGGCCCACTCGAATGGGAAGTCTGGAACACTAATTGGAATAGGTGTGGTATGCCCGTACGAGAGAAGGTGCAGGGCACTAGACTACACAAGGGGCAGTGGGACAAATGGAATAGCGACACCTTCCACCTTGATGCCTGGCCCTGTCAGGGAATGTGTCGCCATATGTCCTATGCTTTTCCAGGGATACCTGGGCAGGAGGATCCCAAAAGAAAAAGAAAAAAAAGGGGTGGAGTGTTTGGATATAGATATTCAGGCCTGTCGGTAAAGGCTTTTACTCGAAGACTGTAGGTGTATTCTTGTCACTTGGCTAGTTAGAGGTAGAAAAGAAAGAATCAAAATCACTGTCTGCCCGTGTAAGGTCCTTCTCTAAGCAACAGAGGTAGCCATAACCTGGGAAGTGAACGGTCACATCCTCACATCCCAAACTAGTCACACTGAAAGAAGGTGCCATTGGGCTGGTAGGAATACAATCCTGTCCTGATAGTGCCTATCACCTCCAGAGAAAGGGAAGTGCCTAGAAAATGTAAAAGGAAACTTAGTATGATAGCATCCTGTCTGGCAAGAACTCACTTATCAATAGCTGGGATGTAAAATCCTCACTTCTGTATTGTTTTGTCATTATAGTTCCCACTTTGCTATTGTTTGTCTGTATAATCTCTCTCTGGTTCTGTGATTGTTTCTGTCTGCTGTATAATTAATTTTGGTGGGTGAAAACTAATTAAGGTGGTGGGATATAATTGGTTACATAATCATGTTACAATATGTTAGGATTGGTTAGTTAAATTTCAGGAAAATGATTGGTTAAGGTATAGCTAAACTGAATTCCAGTTTTACTATATAGTCTAGTCAATTAGGAAGTGGGAGGGTGTGTGGGTGGGGGAAAAGGGAAGGGATAATTGTAGCCGGCCAAAGGCTGTTTCTGCAGCTCACTGGCCCGTTCACAACATAGGGATCTAGAGCGAAGCCGGGTCGAGGTGCCCGCAGGAGCTGAGACCAGCGAGGGGGAGAGATCGCATCCTGCTGGTTTGCTCCTTCCCTGCCCTGGGAGCAGGGGGGCTGCGTGTTCCCAGTCCCTGTGCGTACGCAGGATCGCCCGAAGGAGCAGAGCGACTCCTTCATCGCTCCCCTCTGGCACTGAGGGAGCGTCCACCTGCCCCCGGCTTTCCTCTTCTGGAGCTGCAGAGCCAGGAGCCCCCCTCCCTGACCGCTGGCCTCCCTCCTGACGATAACCCTGCTGGGCGTGGAGCTGGTTGCTAAGAGACTCCTGCCCCCGCGGCCACCCGGGTCCCTTCGAAAGCTGCTGGGGAAAAGCCAAAGGGCATCAGACTCCAAAGGCAGAGGAGGGAGTAGAGGCCGGGCTGCCTCAGGGAATGGGACCCAGGGCTGCTCACCTCTAGGGGGCGCAAGCTCTGATCCGTCTGGTTCAGGGGGAAGGACTGGGACACGGGGCCTCTCCCCTCTAGGGGGCGCTGGCTCTGATCCGGCTGGCTCAGGGGCAGGGACTGAGCCAGGGGAATTTTGGGATTTCCGGATCTTTGCGTGTTAAGCTGTGAGTTGCCAGGAAAATTGGCTGCCAGTGAAAGTGACCAGGCTGCACGAACGCTCTTGACCACCAGGGGGTGATGTGGCATTGCAGGCGGCTGGGGCGTCCAGGGCTGCCAGCAGAGGGCTGCGTTCCTGCGGGGGGTTTGTACTGCTCAGACCGGGAGGTGATATTGATGCTCGTTATTGATCATTACAGGAAGTCAAAGCAGGGAGGAAGCAGCATCTCTTCTACAACCCTTTTAGTGGGAAGCAGTGGGGTGTAGTGGGTTAGAGCAGAGGGAAGCGGGGCTGGGAGTCAGGACCCCTGGGTTCTTTCCCTGGCTCTGGGAGGGGAGTGGGGTATAGGGCATAGAACAAGGGTGACTGGCACTCTTCGACTGTGTTACCAGAATTATCACTGAGAGGCGTCATCTCAAGTAAATGTCTTAAGCTCTCTGTACTTGCCGTCAGCGCTGGCCCTACTGCCCCAGTGTGGCACTAGGGGGCGCTGTGCTGCAGGGGTGGGGACTGTTCCTGGCAGTCAGGGCTGGCTCCAATGCCCCACTGCGGTGCTAGGGGGCGCTGTGGTGCAGGGAGCGGTGTGGGGCACAGCCCCACAGCGAATGGGCGACAAGCACATGGGAATAAAGACACAAACTCCACGTCTAGGCAGACACTTTATTGGGGTTGAGCAGGAGGGTTAGCGTCCGCCCTCCCCGAACCCAGTCGCTCGGTGCCAGGCGTTTTCGGCCCCAGGCTGGCTTGGATCTGCTCCCAGGCAGGGCTGGGGAGGTTTGCAGCGCCCGCAGGGTGACCGGCAAAGGGGGTCATGAGGAGCAGCAGAACCCAAAGCCACTGTTCCCAGGACAGCAGTTATAGCAGAAGCGACAAACGAAATCCGGAGCCTTCTGGAAGAGACGGAGAGACAAGAGTGAGACCTGCCCTTAACCGACCCCCCGACTACCTTCTCCCAAGCTGTTTTCCCTTCCCAGAGCTGGAGACACAGCCCAAGAGTCCTGATTTCCAGCCCCTCTGCGCTAACCACTAGACCCCGCTCTCCTCCCAGAGGCAGGGACACAGCCCAGGAGTCCTGATTCCCAGCATCCTGCCCTAATCCTGAGACACCACACACCTTTCAGATTTTGCCCAAACTATTATTCAGACATGGTTCTGGAGGCACTATTTGATCTGGGAGGGCAGGGAGTGGGGTCTAGTGGTTACATCTGGGGCTGGGGGGAGCGGAGGAAGGACAAGGCTGGGAATCAGGACTCTTGGGTTCTATTCCTGACTCCCAGCAAAGAGTGAGTACTAAAGGGTTATGTTCTCTGCAAAGATGTCAGAGTTCATGGACCGACCACCGCTGCCCTCTGGTGGGCAGGAGAGATGCTTGTTGGTGGGATATTACTGAGGTTAACCCATACGACAGTGTCAGAGTTAAACTGTGGAACTCATTGCCACAGGATGTGTAAGGGTTAAGCCACGGAACTCCATACCACAGTGTTTACTGGGGTTAGTCTGTGGGACTCCCTACCGCTGGACATACATTCAGTCAACCGATGGGACATTTTAGAAATAAATCGCTTGAGCCCACAGGATTTTATTGAGGTTAGTCCATGGCACCCAGCATTCCCTTCACCTCCCAGCACCTCCCACCACCTCCTGCTACTCACCGCTTCTCTCTTCACCATCACCTTGGACTCGCCTCGTCCTTCCTCCGAGTGCTGGGACTCCGAGCCCTGTCAGAGCGGGAGAGCAGGGAGTCACTTGTGCCCCACGTGTTTGTTTGACCAGCAGTGGTGGCTCCGGAGGGATCACGGGGAATCTAACACCCGTCTCCAAAGCACGTCCTGAGCGGACTGCTGGGCTCTGTCCCCAGCTCTGGCAGAGGAGCGGGGTCTAGTGGTCAGAGTTGGGGCGCTGGACGTCAGGACTTGTGGGTTGTATCCCTGGCTCTGGGAGGAGAGGGAACGCCAGTGCATTAGAGCAGCAGGGGTGGGGGGGCTCTGAGAGGCAGGACTGCTGAATTCCATTCTCAGCTCTGCTGTAGCCTTAGTGTGTGACCAGGAGCAACTCAGTTCCCCAGGCAGTGCCTCGGTTTCCCCTCCCACCCTTTACTGCATCGGAATCTCTTTGGGGCAGGATCCCCCTCTCGCTGTGTGTCTGTGCAGGGCCGGGCACACCAAGAATGGAACAGGGTCCCCCACTCACCCCAGCCAGGGACGCTGCGCGGATTCCCTCTGCGCAAAGGAGGGACACGAACAGGAGCAGGACAGCCAGCATCTGGACTCTCATCTTCTCTCGGGGTTGGGTCTTCTCCGTGAGTAGCCGAGTGGAGCTGGGAGCTACAGGGGCCTGTATTTATTCACTAGCTCAGAGCCCTCTTGGCCAGTGGAGTTTGAGATCGGCAGGGGAGGGGAGATTCCAGTAAGGATGGGGCTGGATGAATAGGTGTTTACCTACGATCCATGTCCTTTTGGGAAAAGACTCTTGTGGTTCCAAAATATGGGCAGTTTTTACCAGAATGCTTCCGTCTCTAGCCAGGTGACAACACCCTCTGCCAGTCAGTCCTGATTGTCAGCCCCCTGCTCTGACCTGCTCGACCCCCCACAAGTGGGGTGGAATGAGGGTTGCCAATTTTGGGTGGACATATTCCTGGAGGTTTCATCACATGACATAATCTTTTCTTAAAGCTTAATCTTCAATGCCAGGAGACATCCTGGAGGGTTGCCAACCCAAGAGAACCCAGGAGTCCTGGCTCCCAATCTCCCTGCTCTGATCTATTACACCCCACTTCTCTCCCAGAGCTGGAGGTGGAACCCAGGTGTCCTGACTCAATTCTCTTTAACAGCCTTTCACCCCACTCCACAGTCTGGCCTTCTTGTTTGGAGGACAGAGGTCAATATTTTCAGACTTGGGCCAGAGATTTTGACGGACTCCATGTTTAGCTGGATCAGCTTGGAAAAGATTCCCGGAGGTGCTGCTCTCCCAGACTCCGGTGCTGTGGGGACTTGTCATTAGTTATATTACAGAGGTGCACGGATAGACCCCAACAGATCAGGGTCCCTTTGGGCCGGGGGCTGCCGAGACAGAGTGAGAGACAGTCCCTCTCCCAGCTGAGGAAACATTTTGAAACAAACAAATTCACTTCATTTCAGGTCCTTCCAAGATTTTTTTTTGAAATGTCCATTGGACTTGGGTTTCCTCTTTTGTGTGTATTTCTCCCGTTTGTTTGATCTTAGCTCTGTCGGCTATTTCCGATCATGTCAGTAGCCGCGGGGCACAATATGCATTGGACTGTGAGATTCCAAGGCAGAAGGGACCATTGTGATCATCTCGTCTGACCTCCTGCGTCACACGGGCCTGTGAACGGCCCCCAAATAATCCCTAGTGTGGATCCATTAGAAAGACGTCCCATCCTGATTTATACATTGCCAGTGATGGAGGAACCCCCCACCCTCCCTCGGTAAGCTATTCCAGTGATTTGTTATCCTCACTCTTGAAACTCCGCACCTGTCCCCTCTGAATGTATCTAGCTTCATCTTCCAGCCATTGGATCCTGTTAGACCTTTCTCTGAGGGATGGAGGTGCTCGTTGTCAAACATCTCATTCTCCCAAGACTACTCAGAAGCTACAAGAGGTGGTTATAGACGACTCCGGGCATGTCACCCTGTGACAGAACAGAGCGCGGGACGGATTCTGTTCTGATGACATGAGACAGTAGCTGAAATCGTCCATTCTATTTATTTGATTTTGTTGTGAAAATCTGTCAGGAGTCCAGACTCCCAGCCCCACCCCACTAGATCCCACTTCCCTCCCAGAGCTGGGGTTAGTGCAGACACCCAGCCCCTGCCTGGCACTCCCATGTGGGGCATTCCCAGATTTGCAGCCCCAGAGCCAGGATCTTGGCCTGTTACTGGAACAGGCCTGGTTAACGATTAACCCCTGAACCCGCCTTGGAGCCAGGCATGGGCTAGGGGATGGCATCTTTGCTCTCTGTCCCTCACCCGCTCCCCACAGGGTGTCTGAGAAGTGGGGCGACCTGTCCTTTGAATTTAGGGGTGTCTGGTGACCTGGGGCAGTTTTCAACCAAAGCTGAAGGGGCAGATGCCCCCCGCAGGCTGTGCTGGCAGGGGAATGGGGAGCAGGGCTTGGATACCACCACTTTACATGGCATTAGTGCAACTCACGGGGCAACGCAACTAATACCCAGGGGCAGGGAGTCCGATGAATTAACCCTGCCAATATCCAGTGGCAGGTAGTGACAGGGCTTAACCCCATTAATACCAAGCGGCAGGGAGTCCTACAGGTTAACCCCACTAATTCCCAGTGGCAGGAAGTCACGTGAGTTAACGCACTAACACCCAATATGTAGTGACACGGAGTCTTCCAGGTCTATACCACAAATATCTAGGGGTAGAGTCCTGTGGTTTAACACCACCAATACTTAGTGGCAGGGAGTCCCGCAGGTTAAGCCTGGTAATGCCCCCTGGAAGAGAGTCCTGTGTGCTAACCCCGCTAACACCCAGTGGCAGGGAGTCCCATGGGTTTGTTGGAGACCCCAGGGCGTGGCCACTAGTTAAGTCGAGGGGATGGAAGGCCATAAGGGTTGAGGAAGTCTCCCTGTTGAAGGCCTAAGGGCGTCTTCTTAACCCCCCTTAATAGAATTCAGGCCTGGCTGGTTTGAGTAAGCTCTTTGGCTCTTAAAACAATGTTGCAGCCGCAGATAATGCCTTATAGTGTAAGGTTTGCTGACAGCAAGTTAAAAATAATAGGAAATAGTTACAAGGCCAGACAGAATGTGCTGGTTGTTTAAGTTGCTAGGAATGCTTGTTAGAGGTTGCAGGAAATAAACATTGCTGTAACGCATATAAGGAAGGCAGAGTATTTGTGCAAAGTTTTAATTGGCTGATGTGCAGTGCAGTAGCATTAAGGAATATAAAAGTGTGTGTAATGACCCGCTCTGGTGTGCAGGATTTGAGATTCTGTTCTCCCTGTACCTTGTTTGCAGCTGGAAATAAACTTTTCTGCTTTTCCACCCCGTTGTGATTATTGAGTGAAACACACCGGGTAACGAACCCCTGCTGTTGTTTTGCCTCTCGGCACTGGGTGCCGGCAACAGGTTAACCACCTAAAAGACAGAAGCAGCCCTTGAAATCTGGGCGTGGCTGGCAGGTCGCCCTGAGCTCAGTCACTGCAGGAGGCTCCAAAGTCCCACGCGCCGGCCCTGCCCTGCAGGTGAAGACGCTGCTGAGCATTTCAATAACTGTGTCAGTCTGGGGCCGAGCTCCAGGCCGACGGGGCCGGGGAATCGCACCGCAGGGCTGCGGGCTGGGGCTGTTTATTAGCCAGAGCCCGGGCCGAGCTGTGGCAGCCTGGACGGCCTAGATTGGCTCCGAGAGAGCGAGCTCAGCACAGCCCCTTCACTGGAGCATGAGACGGGGGGCAGGGGAGAGGACGGGGCCAGACCAGGGCCGGCTGCACCTGCCCCTTCTTTGACTGCAGCCATCTCGGGGCCACCACCTCCCTGGGGGATCTCGCCGTCGGCTGCTCTAACCGGAACCGAGACGACACTGCCAGGGGATGAGCCGCCTTTGCTCTGCCGGCCCCATGGGATCCGATCCCTGGAGGAGACGTATCTGAGACTCAGAATTTCCATGTCCCGGGAATTTGTGTCAGAGCGTCCCACTGGGTCACCGCAGCATGAACAGGAGACGCTCCGGGCAGATCCCCACGTTGCGCTGGGGGGATAGTTCCCAGCTCGGAGAGCCGTCCCCACCCGAGCGCGGAGCGAGCTGGTGCTGAGCACAGAGTACGGCCGCTCCGAGCGACAGGAGAGGCCAGGGGTCCGATCAGCCCTGAGCAGCTGCTGCCCTGACGGATTTCACGAACACAAAGAATGGACGATTTCAACTGTGTGGTGTTCTCGGAATGGAATCCGTCCCGTGCTCTGTTCTGTACCATCATAACCTGCCCCCGGTCGGGTATAAGCCCCTGTCGTAGCCTCCAAGTACCCTTGTGGGGGTTTGAGTTTATCGGTTCTGACACAGAGGCCTTGGCGTGGGGGGAGGGAAGAAGGGGGGCACACAGAGCCCCTGGCCTGAGGGAGGAGGTGGGGGGTTGCAGGGAGCCTGAAAATCGAGGTGGGCGCCCAGGGAGGGGGTTGCAACGTGTGCACCCTGCCAAAACAACACAGTGTGCGACCCTCTACTATTCCTCTAAACGTAATAACCCCCAACCTCCCGTCCCGGTCACCTAGTGCTGGGATTGCCAAGAGTCAGGCTTCTCTGTATTACCATAACAAGTAGAGATCCCCCGTTGTGTCAGGCGCTCCCCAGATACACAGCGAGAGACTGTCCCTGTCCTTTCCCAACTAACCAGGCAGCTTTTGACTCAGATGCATCGCATTGGATAGGTGAGTGGCAGCCTGTAAGTCCCCCTCCTCAACAGTCCATGCAGCTGCTTGGAGGGGGTATCGCAAACTCTCGTGATGGTAGTTGTGGGTTCTGGCAAGCCAGGGTAAAGGATTCTTTGGCTAATTGGATAAGGAAGAACCAGGGCCCATACCAGGTGCTGGGGTGAACCCGGGATGAGATTAACAAGGAAATGGAGGAAGTGTTAGGGGACCCAGAGGGGTGGGGGGTGGCTGAGGAGCCCACCCTCCTTGGTATATGGGTAGTGGCAGAAGGTCCCTGCCCATGGGGACTGGATGCCTTCCAGGGAAAGGAGGCACTTCAGTCCCCTTGTGAGAGGTTTGAAGTAAGGGCAGCATTACGGGAAGCTGCCAGGAATCTTTCAAGTTTGGTGCTGCTTCAGCAAGGGCTGCTGGAGGATTGTAAGTTAGTCGGGGGGAGTGAAAGATGATTTGTCACAACAGGGTTTAAAGTCAAAAGCAGAGTTAACAGACTACCTTTAGAGACTGGAGCTGGGACTTGGTCCTGGGGGAGTGGAGAGAAAGAAAAAAAAGTTTCAAAGTGCAACCTGCCTTTCCACACTCTTTTGTTTTTCTGAAGTTTTAATGGAGGGTACTTTGGAGTCTCATGTGAGATGTCAAGAAGGAAGTTTTTGTTTAATGATAAAACCCAGTTCTATAAATGTAATTGTATGTGCAACTCTGTGCAGTCACGTTGGATGGAAGCTTGGTAATTAAATTATCCAAGGGGGTCAGGTTGAGTGGCTACTCCCACCGCTATGCTTCTGTTCCCAGAAGCCTTTACAGCTATTCTGAGGGAAAATGGGCCCTTTTCCCACAGAAATGGTCTATAAGGGACTTCCGCAGGCAGCAGGCAGAGAGAGAGTCTGATCAAAATGATTTGACTATTGGGTAATGTAATCAAAATCACTAAAGGATGGAAGGGGTTTCTCTTGGAACTTAACTTGGCTGCCCCTGGTTGTGTCTAGTTGTACAAGATGGAAGTGTAATCGGGGTACAGTTGTGTAAAAGAGTAATCACAGTGCAAAGGATGTTAGGCAAAAGAGAATTTTGTGTGTGTGCATGGGAAAAAGAAAAGGAAAAGGGGAGGGATGATGGGAACACTGAGCCTTGGGGTGTCTCTGGGAGATCAGATTATTGCTTTGGTGGGTGTGCATGAAAACTCTGGGCATGGGGGAGGCAGTTACACCTTGTGTAAAATTAATATGGCTAATACAATGTTATGGAGGTTAAACTGTATGGAAGGAATTTGCATTTTCCCAGGACGTGTGCAGTGTCTATTGGAGAAGGGGTAAAAGAAATGCAAATAAAACATGGTACTTCATTAAAATCCTCCTAGGGCTCCAAAAGGAGCCACAATAGGTTGTGCTTTCTTTTTCAGATCTCTGTGTGTTTTGGAGCAGGAGATGAAAGTGGAAAGTCAGCAGAACTCTGGTGGAAGTAAAATGTTTCCCTTTTAAGACAGCGTCTGAGCTGCTAACAGCTTTGGATCCAGAAGCAAGCTAGTAAGCCTGTGTGTAAATGCAAATTACCTAGCTGATGGGCACAAAGGAGCTGCAAATAATGAATACATCTGGTCAGCAAACAAGCTACTAGAAGACTCAGCTTATGGTCCTCCAGGAAAGGGAGGTGAAAAACAAGTCAAGCCTGAAAATAAGGGGGACAGGTTAACCTTAAGGGGTGTGTGTGTGTACAGTGCTAAAATCTGAAGCTGTCTCTCAGCTATTGCCTGAGAATAAACTTAATGCTTGGTACAGCAGAGAAACTATTGCAAACTTGGTCTGTTGTGCAAGAGGGGAAACTGAGGCACACCACGTCATGAATTTCATAAATGACCAGTGAGTGGGGTAATTCACTAGCCTGACTATGGAACAAAATAAGGATAGCCTGGAGGTAATTCTTCTGTTTTCCCTGCAATTAGCAAGGACATTTGTAAAAGAAAGTGGCATTATTATTATTAAGCAATAATCTGTCCCTACCAGGGGGGTGGAAATTTTCTTTTGTTTTTCAGACACTCTATAAGCAAGCTGGCGCCAGCGGAAGACTAACTCAGAATACCATGGATCTGTGTTTTGTGTTGTTTGTCCGTGGTGTTTGTCTTGTTGCTAGCATTGCTGTGTTTTACTGAACAGAAACCCTCACGACATGGGTGGGGGATGGCTTCAAAAGGCTGACCTTGGGGGGTGGAGATGTGTATGGGAATGTAAAATGCTCAACTAGGAGGCCAGCACCTGTGTAATAGCTAGCGTGGTACCTGGCAACGGAATGGCAACTAAGGTGGTCCCCACAAGCCCTATGGAAATAATGAGAAGGGGAGGAGCTCACTGGGAATCAATGGAGGGGTGTGTAAAAGAGCGTAAATCAACAGAAGATGTTTGGATGTGCCCTTCTCCTACGACTATGGAGGAGCAGGATCAATGGCCTATGGAAGGGGTGGACAATTGGGTGTACTGTGTAGAAGGTGTTTTGCTGGGAATGTACATATTACTGGGGGTACAATTACACCAGCCCATAACCAAACTACAGACATTTACATGCTGCTATCTGGACTTTGGTGCAGAAATGGATCTGTGAATCTTATTGCTGTGAATAATCAAACCAGGGCTTACTGCCTGATTCCATAGCAAGTGGTCAAGCTGGTTTGGACAATATCCCATTTCTCTGTGAACTTTCAATGGACTTATGATATGGACAACAGCAAGCTAAACCTGCAGGGGCAGCTTGTTGCTTTTACCAGCAACTGGACACATAAGATTGTGACCCCGTCGAAGGAGGAGAGGCCGCGTTTTGGGGGTGTCTCGGATGTTGGATCATACTGCCGTGGTCAGGACTCGGTGTTGCTGTGGATTTTGTATTGTTAACTGTAGTTGTGTTACGTTGCAAAGGGAGATAACCTATAAGTAATGTAATAAGCCCTCCAAACCCTGCAGTGTACTAGACAACCCGGACCCAACCTTCTCGGGCCCACTCTAATGGGAAGTCTGGAACACTAATTGGAATAGGTGTGGTATGCCCGTACGAGAGAAGGTGCAGGGCACTAGACTACACAAGGGGCAGTGGGACAAATGGAATAGCGACACCTTCCACCTTGATGCCTGGCCCTGTCAGGGAATGTGTCGCCATATGTCCTATGCTTTTGCAGGGATACCTGGGCAGGAGGATCCCAAAAGAAAAAGAAAAAAAAGGGGTGGAGTGTTTGGATATAGATATTCAGGCCTGTCGGTAAAGGCTTTTACTCGAAGACTGTAGGTGTATTCTTGTCACTTGGCTAGTTAGAGGTAGAAAAGAAAGAATCAAAATCACTGTCTGCCCGTGTAAGGGCCTTCTCTAAGCAACAGAGGTAGCCATAACCTGGGAAGTGAACGGTCACATCCTCACATCCCAAACTAGTCACACTGAAAGAAGGTGCCATTGGGCTGGTAGGAATACAATCCTGTCCTGATAGTGCCTATCACCTCCAGAGAAAGGGAAGTGCCTAGAAAATGTAAAAGGAAACTTAGTATGATAGCATCCTGTCTGGCAAGAACTCACTTATCAATAGCTGGGATGTAAAATCCTCACTTCTGTATTGTTTTGTCATTATAGTTCCCACTTTGCTATTGTTTGTCTGTATAATCTCTCTCTGGTTCTGTGATTGTTTCTGTCTGCTGTATAATTAATTTTGGTGGGTGAAAACTAATTAAGGTGGTGGGATATAATTGGTTACATAATCATGTTACAATATGTTAGGATTGGTTAGTTAAATTTCAGGAAAATGATTGGTTAAGGTATAGCTAAACTGAATTCCAGTTTTACTATATAGTCTAGTCAATTAGGAAGTGGGAGGGTGTGTGGGTGGGGGAAAAGGGAAGGGATAATTGTAGCCGGCCAAAGGCTGTTTCTGCAGCTCACTGGCCCGTTCACAACATAGGGATCTAGAGCGAAGCCGGGTCGAGGTGCCCGCAGGAGCTGAGACCAGCGAGGGGGAGAGATCGCATCCTGCTGGTTTGCTCCTTCCCTGCCCTGGGAGCAGGGGGGCTGCGTGTTCCCAGTCCCTGTGCGTACGCAGGATCGCCCCAAGGAGCAGAGCGACTCCTTCATCGCTCCCCTCTGGCACTGAGGGAGCGTCCACCTGCCCCCGGCTTTCCTCTTCTGGAGCTGCAGAGCCAGGAGCCCCCCTCCCTGACCGCTGGCCTCCCTCCTGACGATAACCCTGCTGGGGTGCTCAGCCTGGGCGTGGAGCTGGTTGCTAAGAGACTCCTGCCCCCGCGGCCACCCGGGTCCCTTCGAAAGCTGCTGGGGAAAAGCCAAAGGGCATCAGACTCCAAAGGCAGAGGAGGGAGTAGAGGCCGGGCTGCCTCAGGGAATGGGACCCAGGGCTGCTCACCTCTAGGGGGCGCAAGCTCTGATCCGTCTGGTTCAGGGGGAAGGACTGGGACACGGGGCCTCTCCCCTCTAGGGGGCGCTGGCTCTGATCCGGCTGACTCAGGGGCAGGGACTGAGCCAGGGGAATTTTGGGATTTCCGGATCTTTGCGTGTTAAGCTGTGAGTTGCCAGGAAAATTGGCTGCCAGTGAAAGTGACCAGGCTGCACGAACGCTCTTGACCACCAGGGGGTGATGTGGCATTGCAGGCGGCTGGGGCGTCCAGGGCTGCCAGCAGAGGGCTGCGTTCCTGCGGGGGGTTTGTACTGCTCAGACCGGGAGGTGATATTGATGCTCGTTATTGATCATTACAGGAAGTCAAAGCAGGGAGGAAGCAGCATCTCTTCTACAACCCTTTTAGTGGGAAGCAGTGGGGTGTAGTGGGTTAGAGCAGAGGGAAGCGGGGCTGGGAGTCAGGACCCCTGGGTTCTTTCCCTGGCTCTGGGAGGGGAGTGGGGTATAGGGCTTAGAACAAGGGTGACTGGCACTCTTCGACTGTGTTACCAGAATTATCACTGAGAGGCGTCATCTCAAGCAAATGTCTTAAGCTCTCTGTAGTTACAGTCAGCGCTGGCCCTACTGCCCCAGTGTGGCACTAGGGGGCGCTGTGCTGCAGGGGTGGGGTCTGTTCCTGGCAGTCAGGGCTGGCTCCAATGCCCCACTGCGGTGCTAGGGGGCGCTGTGGTGCAGGGAGTGGAGTCGGGCACAGCCCCACAGCGAATGGGCGACAAGCACATGGGAATAAAGACACAAACTCCACGTCTAGGCAGACACTTTATTGGGGTTGAGCAGGAGGGTTAGCGTCCGCCCTCCCAGAATCCAGTCGCTCGGTGCCAGGCGGTTTTGGCCCCAGGCTGGCTTGGATCTGCTCCCAGGCAGGGCTGGGGAGGTTTGCGGCGCCCGCAGGGTGACCGGCAAAGGGGGTCATGAGGAGCAGCAGAACCCAAAGCCACTGTTCCCAGGACAGCAGTTATAGCAGAAGCGACAAACGAAATCCGGCGCCTTCTGGAAGAGACGGAGAGACAAGAGTGAGACCTGCCCTTAACCGACCCCCCGACTACCTTCTCCCAAGCTGCTTTCCCCTCCCAGAGACACAACCCAAGAGTCCTGATTCCCAGCCCCGCTGTGCTAACCACTAGACCCCGATCCCCTCCCAGAGCCAGGGACACAGCCCAGGAGTCCTTATGCCCAGCATCCTGCTCTAATCCCGAGACACCACTCCCCTTTCAGATTTTGACCAAACTATTACTCAGATGTGGTTCTGTAGGCACTTTTTGATTGGGGAGGGGAGGGAGTGGGGTCTAGTGGTAACATCAGGGGCTGGGGGGAGCGGAGGAAGGACAAGGCTGGGAATCAGGACTCTTGGGTTCTATTCCTGACTCCCAGCAAAGAGTGAGTACTAAAGGGTTATGTTCTCTGCAAAGATGTGATGGGATGAGGGATTATTTAAACTCAGTACCAATGTGGACACAAGAACAAATGGATATAAACTGGCCACTAGGAAATTTAGATTAGAAATTAGACGAAGGTTTCTAACCATCAGAGGAGTGAAGTTTTGGAATAGCCTTCCGAGGGAAGTAGTGGGGGCAAAAGATCTATCTTGCTTTAAGATTAAACTCGATAAGTTTATGGAGGAGATGGTATGATGGGATAACATGGTTTTGGTAATTAAATATTCATGGTAAATAGGCCCAATGGCCTGTGATGGGTTTTAGATGGGGTAAGATCCAAGTTACCTGGGAAAGAATTTTCTGGGAAAGAATTTTCTGTAGTATCTAGCTGATGAATCTTGCCCATATGCTCAGGGTTTAGCTGATCGCCATATTTGGGGTCGGGAAGGAATTTTCCTCCAGGGCAGATTGGAAGAGGCCCTGGAGGTTTTTCGCCTTCCTCTGTAGCATGGGGCACGGGTCACTTGCTGGAGGATTCTCTGCTCCTTGAGGTCTTTAAACTACAATTTGAGGACTTCAATAGCACAGATATAGGTGTGAGGTTTTTTTGTAGGAGTGGTGGGTGAAATTCTGTGGCCTGCGTTGTGCAGGAGGTCAGACTAGATGATCATAATGGTCCCTTCTGACCTAAATATCTATGAATCTATGAATCTATGTCAGAGTTCATGGATCGACCACCGCTGCCCTCTGGTGGGCAGGAGAGATGCTTGTTGGTGGGATATTACTGAGGTTAACACATATGACAGTGTCAGAATTAAACTGTGGAACTCATTGCCACAGGATATGTTAGGGTTAAGCCACGGGACTCCATACCACAGGGTTTACTGTGGTTAGCCTGTGGGACTCCCTACCACCGGATATAAATTCAGTCAACCGATGGGACATTTTAGAAATACATCGCTTGAACCACCTGCCACAGGATTTTATTGAGTTTACCCATGGAACCCAGCATGCCCTTCACCTCCCAGCAGTGACACAATCAAAGCCACCTCCTGCTACTCACCGCTTCTCTCTTCACCATCATCTTGGACTCGCCTCGTCCTTCCTCTGACTGCTGGGACTCCGAGCCCTGTGAGAGCGGGAGAGCAGGGAGTCACTTGTGCCCCATGTGTTTGTTTGACCAGCAGTGGTGGCTCCGGTGGGATCACGGGGAATCTAACACCCGTCTCTAAAGCACGTCCTCAGCAGATTGCTGGGCTCTGTCCCCAGCTCTGGCAGAGGAGCGGGGTCTAGTGGTCAGAGCTGGGGCACTAGACGTCAGGACTTGTGGGTTGTATCCCTGGCTCTGGGAGGAGAGGGAACGCCAGTGCATTAGAGCAGCAGGGGTGGGGGGGCTCTGAGAGGCAGGACTGCTGAATTCCATTCCCAGCTCTGCTGTAGTCTTACTGTGTTACCAGGAGCAACTCACTTCCCCAGGCGGTGCCTCGGTTTCCCCTCCCACCCTTTACTGCATCGGAATCTCTTTGGGGCAGGATCCCCCTCTCGCTGTGTGTCTGTGCAGGGCCGGGCACACCAAGAATGGAACAGGGTCCCCCACTCACCCCAGCCAGGGACGCTGCGCGGATTCCCTCTGCGCAAAGGAGGGACACGAACAGGAGCAGGACAGCCAGCATCTGGACTCTCATCTTCTCTCGGGGTTGGGTCTTCTCTGTGAGTAGCCGAGTGGAGCTGGGAGCTACAGGGGCCTGTATTTATTCACTAGCTCAGAGCCCTCTTGGCCAGTGGAGTTTGAGATCGGCAGGGGAGGGGAGATTCCAGTAAAGATGGGGCTGGATGAATAGGTGTTTACCTACGATCCACGTCCTTTTGGGAAAAGACTCTTGTGGTTCCAAAATATGGGCAGTTTTTACCAGAATGCTTTCGTCTCTAGCCAGGTGACAACACCCTCTGCCAGTCAATCCTGATTGTCAGCCCACTGCTCTGACCTGCTCAACTCCCCACAAGTGGGGTGGAACGAGGGTTGCCAATTTTGGTTGGACATATTTCTGGAGGTTTCATCACATGACATAATCTTTTCTTAAAGCTTAATCTTCAATGCCAGGAGACATCCTGGAGGGTTGCCTACCCGAGAGAACCCAGGAGTCCTGGCTCCCAATCCCCCTGCTGTGATCTATTACACCCCACTTCCCTCCCTGAGCTGGAGGTGGAACCCAGGAGTCCTGACTCAATTCTCTTTAACAGCCTTTCACCCCACTCCACAGTCTGGCCTTCTTGTTTGGAGGACAGAGGTCAATATTTTCAGACTTGGGCCAGAGATTTTGACGGACTCCATGTTTAGTTGGATCAGCTTGGAAAAGATTCCCGGAGGTGCTGCTCTCCCAGACTCCGGTGCTGTGGGGACTTGTCATTAGTTATATTACAGAGGTGCACGGATAGACCCCAACAGATCAGGGTCCCTTTGGGCCGGGGGCTGCCGAGACAGAGTGAGAGACAGTCCCTGCCCCCGCTGAGGAAACATTTTGAAACAAACAAATTCACTTCATTTCAGGTCCTTCCAAGATTTTTTTTTGAAATGTCCATTGGACTTGGGTTTCCTCTTTTGTGTGTATTTCTCCCATTTGTTTGATCTTAGCTCTGTCGGCTATTTCCGATCATGTCAGTAGCCGCGGGGCACAATATGCATTGGACTGTGAGATTCCAAGGCAGAAGGGACCATTGTGATCATCTCGTCTGACCTCCTGCGTCACACGGGCCTGTGAACGGCCCCCAAATAATCCCTAGTGTGGATCCATTAGAAAGACGTCCCATCCTGATTTATACATTGCCAGTGATGGAGGAACCCCCCACCCTCCCTCGGTAAGCTATTCCAGTGATTTGTTATCCTCACTCTTGAAACTCCGCGCCTGTCCCCTCTGAATGTATCTAGCTTCATCTTCCAGCCATTGGATCCTGTTAGACCTTTCTCTGAGGGACGGAGGGGCTCGTTGTCAAACATCTCATTCTCCCAAGACTACTCAGAAGCTACAAGAGGTGGTTATAGACGACTCCGGGCATGTCACCCTGTGACAGAACAGAGCGCGGGACGGATTCTGTTCTGATGACATGAGACAGTAGCTGAAATCGTCCATTCTATTTATTTGATTTTGTTGTGAAAATCCGTCAGGAGTCCAGACTCCCAGCCCCACCCCACTAGATCCCACTTCCCTCCCAGAGCTGGGGTTAGTGCAGACACCCAGCCCCTGCCTGGCACTCCCATGTGGGGCATTCCCAGATTTGCAGCCCCAGAGCCAGGATCTTGGCCTGTTACTGGAACAGGCCTGGTTAACGATTAACCCCTGAACCCGCCTTGGAACCAGGCATGGGCCGGGGGTGGCATCTTTGCTCTCTGTCCCTCACCCGCTCCCCACAGGTTGTCTGAGAAGTGGGGCGACCTGTCCTTTGAATTTAGGGGTGTCTGGTGACCTGGGGCAGTTTTCAACCAAAGCTGAAGGGGCAGATGCCCCCCCAGGCTGTGCTGGCAGGGGAATGGGGAGCAGGGCTTGGATACCACCACTTTACATGGCATTAGTGCAACTCATGGAGCAACGCAACTAATACCCAGGGGCAGGGAGTCCGATGAATTAACCCTGCCAATATCCAGTGGCAGGTAGTGACAGGGCTGAACCCCATTAATACCAAGCAGCAGGGAGTCCTACAGGTTAACCCCACTAATTCCCAGTGGCAGGGAGTCACGTGACTTAACGCACTAACACCCAATATGTAGTGACACGGAGTCTTCCAGGTCTACACCACAAATATCCAGGGGTAGAGTCCTGTGGTTTATCACCACCAATACTTAGTGGCAGGGAGTCCCGCAGGTTAACCGTGGTAATGCCCCCTGGAAGAGAGTCCTGTGTGCTAACTCCGCCAGCACCCAATGGCAGGGAGTCCCATGGGTTTACCACCTAAAAGACAGAAGCAGCCCTTGAAATCTGGACGTGGCTGGCAGGTGCCCTGAGCTCAGTCTCTGCAGGAGGCTCCAAGGCCCCACGCGCCGGCCCTGCCCTGCAGGTGAAGACGCTGCTGAGCATTTCAATAACTGTGTCAGTCTGGGGCCGAGCTCCAGGCCGACGGGGCCGGGGAATTGCACTGCGGGGCTGCGGGCTGGGGCTGTTTATTAGCCAGACCCTGGGCCGAGCTGTCGCAGCCTGGACGGCCTAGAGAGCGATCTCAGCACAGCCCCTTCACTGGAGCATGAGACGGGGGGCAGGGGAGAGGACGGGGCCAGACCAGGGCCAGCTGCACCTGCCCCTTCTCTGACTGCAGCCATCTCGGGGCCACCACCTCCCTGGGGGGATCTCGCCGTCGGCTGCTCTAACCGGAACCGAGACGACACTGCCAGGGGATGAGCCGCCTTTGCTCTGCCGGCCCCGTGGGATCCGATCCCTGGAGGAGACGTATCTGAGACTCAGAATTTCCATGTCCCGGGAATTTGTGTCAGAGCGTCCCGCTGGGTCACCGCAGCATGAACAGGAGACGCTCCGGGCAGATCCCCACGTTGCGCTGGGGGGATCGTTCCCAGCTCGGAGAGCCGTCCCCACCCGAGCACGGAGCGAGCTGGTGCTGAGCACAGAGTGCGGCCGCTCCGAGCGACAGGAGAGGCCAGGGGTCCGATCAGCCCTGAGCAGCTGCTGCCCTGACGGATTTCACGAACACAAAGAATGGACGATTTCAACTGTGTGGTGTTCTCGGAATGGAATCCGTCCCGTGCTCTGTTCTGTAGCATCATAACCTGCCCCCGGTCGGGTATAAGCCCCTGTCGTAGCCTCCAAGTACCCTTGTGGGGGTTTGAGTTTATCGGTTCTGACACAGAGGCCTTGGCGTGGGGGGAGGGAAGAAGGGGGGCACACAGAGCCCCTGGCCTGAGGGAGGAGGTGGGGGGTTGCAGGGAGCCTGAAAATCGAGGTGGGCGCCCAGGGAGGGGGTTGCAACGTGTGCACCCTGCCAAAACAACACAGTGTGCGACCCTCTACTATTCCTCTAAACGTAATAACCCCCAACCTCCCGTCCCGGTCACCTAGTGCTGGGATTGCCAAGAGTCAGGCTTCTCTGTATTACCATAACAAGTAGAGATCCCCCGTTGTGTCAGGCGCTCCCCAGATACACGGCGAGAGACTGTCCCTGTCCTTTCCCAACTAACCAGGCAGCTTTTGACTCAGATGCATCGCATTGGATAGGTGAGTGGCAGCCTGTAAGTCCCCCTCCCCAACAGTCCATGCAGCTGCTTGGAGGGGGTATCGCAAACTCTCGTGATGGTAGTTGTGGGTTCTGGCAAGCCAGGGTAAAGGATTCTTTGGCTAATTGGATAAGGAAGAACCAGGGCCCATACGAGGTGCTGGGGTGAACCCGGGATGAGATTAACAAGGAAATGGAGGAAGTGTTAGGGGACCCAGAGGGGTGGGGGGTGGCTGAGGAGCCCACCCTCCTTGGTATATGGGTAGTGGCAGAAGGTCCCTGCCCATGGGGACTGGATGCCTTCCAGGGAAAGGAGGCACTTCAGTCCCGTTGTGAGAGCGTTGAAGTAAGGGCAGCATTACGGGAAGCTGCCAGGAATCTTTCAAGTTTGGTGCTGCTTCAGCAAGGGATGCTGGAGGATTGTAAGTTAGTCGGGGGGAGTGAAAGATGATTTGTCACAACAGGGTTTAAAGTCAAAAGCAGAGTTAACAGACTACCTTTAGAGACTGGAGCTGGGACTTGGTCCTGGGGGAGTGGAGAGAAAGAAAAAAAAGTTTCAAAGTGCAACCTGCCTTTCCACACTCTTTTGTTTTTCTGAAGTTTTAATGGAGGGTACTTTGGAGTCTCATGTGAGATGTCAAGAAGGAAGTTTTTGTTTAATGATAAAACCCAGTTCTATAAATGTAATTGTATGTGCAACTCTGTGCAGTCACGTTGGATGGAAGCTTGGTAATTAAATTATCCAAGGGGGTCAGGTTGAGTGGCTACTCCCACCGCTATGCTTCTGTCCCCAGAAGCCTTTACAGCTATTCTGAGGGAAAATGGGCCCTTTTGCCACAGAAATGGTCTATAAGGGGCTGCTGCAGGAAGCAGGCAGAGAGAGAATCTGGTCAAAATGATTTGACTTATTGGGTAATGTAATCAAAATCACTAAAGGATGGAAGGGGTTTCTCTTGGAACTTAACTTGGCTGCCCCTGGTTGTGTCTAGTTGTACAAGATGGAAGTGTAATCGGGGTACAGTTGTGTAAAAGAGTAATCACAGTGCAAAGGATGTTAGGCAAAAGAGAATTTTGTGTGTGTGCATGGGAAAAAGAAAAGGAAAAGGGGAGGGATGATGGGAACACTGAGCCTTGGGGTGTCTCTGGGAGATCAGATTTTTGCTTTGGTGGGTGTGCATGAAAACTCTGGGCATGGGGGAGGCAGTTACACCTTGTGTAAAATTAATATGGCTAATACAATGTTATGGAGGTTAAACTGTATGGAAGGAATTTGCATTTTCCCAGGACGTGTGCAGTGTCTATTGGAGAAGGGGTAAAAGAAATGCAAATAAAACATGGTACTTCATTAAAATCCTCCTAGGGCTCCAAAAGGAGCCACAATAGGTTGTGCTTTCTTTTTCAGATCTCTGTGTGTTTTGGAGCAGGAGATGAAAGTGGAAAGTCAGCAGAACTCTGGTGGAAGTAAAATGTTTCCCTTTTAAGACAGCGTCTGAGCTGCTAACAGCTTTGGATCCAGAAGGAAGCTAGTAAGCCTGTGTGTAAATGCAAATTACCTAGCTGATGGGCACAAAGGAGCTGCAAATAATGAATACATCTGGTCAGCAAACAAGCTACTAGAAGACTCAGCTTATGGTCCTCCAGGAAAGGGAGGTGAAAAACAAGTCAAGCCTGAAAATAAGGGGGACAGGTTAACCTTAAGGGGGGGGTGTGTGTACAGTGCTAAAATCTGAAGCTGTCTCTCAGCTATTACCTGAGAATAAACTTAATGCTTGGTACAGCAGAGAAACTATTGCAACCTTGGTCTGTTGTGCAAGAGGGGAAACTGAGGCACACCACGTCATGAATTTCATAAATGACCAGTGAGTGGGGTAATTCACTAGCCTGACTATGGAACAAAATAAGGATAGCCTGGAGGTAATTCTTCTGTTTTCCCTGCAATTAGCAAGGACATTTGTAAAAGAAAGTGGCATTATTATTATTAAGCAATAATTTGTCCCTACCAGGGGGGTGGAAATTTTCTTTTGTTTTTCAGACACTCTATAAGCAAGCTGGCGCCAGCGGAAGACTAACTCAGAATACCATGGATCTGTGTTTTGTGTTGTTTGTCCGTGGTGTTTGTCTTGTTGCTAGCATTGCTGTGTTTTACTGAACAGAAACCCTCACGACATGGGTGGGGGATGGCTTCAAAAGGCTGACCTTGGGGGGGTGGAGATGTGTATGGGAATGTAAAATGCTCAACTAGGAGGCCAGCACCTGTGTAATAGCTAGCGTGGTACCTGGCAACGGAATGGCAACTAAGGTGGTCCCCACAAGCCCTATGGAAATAATGAGAAGGGGAGGAGCTCACTGGGAATCAATGGAGGGGTGTGTAAAAGAGCGTAAATCAACAGAAGGTGTTTGGATGTGCCCTTCTCCTACGACTATGGAGGAGCAGGATCAATGGCCTATGGAAGGGGTGGACAATTGGGTGTACTGTGTAGAAGGTGTTTTGCTGGGAATGTACATATTACTGGGGGTACAATTACACCGGCCCATAACCAAACTACAGACATTTACATGCTGCTATCTGGACTTTGGTGTAGAAATGGATCTGTGAATCTTATTGCTGTGAATAATCAAACCAGGGCTTACTGCCTGATTCCATAGCAAGTGGTCAAGCTGGTTTGGACAATATCCCATTTCTCTGTGAACTTTCAATGGACAAAAGCAAGCTAAACCTGCAGGGGCAGCTTGTTGCTATTTCAAGCAACTGGACACATAAGATTGTGACCCCGTCGAAGGAGGAGAGGCTGCGTTTTGGGGGTGTCTCGGATGTTGGATCATACTGCCGTGGTCAGGACTCGGTGTTGCTGTGGATTTTGTATTGTTTAACTGTAGTTGTGTTACGTTGCATAGGGAGATAACCTATAAGTAATGTAATAAGCCCTCCAAACCCTGCAGTGTAGTAGACAACCCGGACCCAACCTTCTCAGGCCCACTCTAATGGGAAGTCTGGAACGCTAATTGGAATAGGTGTGGTATGCCCGTACGAGAGAAGGTGCAGGGCACTAGACTACACAAGGGGCAGTGGGACAAATGGAATAGCGACACCTTCCACCTTGATGCCTGGCCCTGTCAGGGAATGTGTTGCCATATGTCCTATGCTTTTCCAGGGATACCTGGGCAGGAGGATCCCAAAAGAAAAAGAAGAAAAAAAAGGGGTGGAGTGTTAGGATATAGATATTCAGGTCTGTCGGTAAAGGCCTGTACTCGAAGACTGTAGGTGTATTCTTGTCACTTGGCTAGTTAGAGGTAGAAAAGAAAGAATCAAAATCACTGTCTGCCCGTGTAAGGGCCTTCTCTAAGCAACAGAGGTAGCCATAACCTGGGAAGTGAACGGTCACATAGAATCATAGAATCATAGAATATCAGGGTTGGAAGGGACCCCTGAAGGTCATCTAGTCCAACCCCCTGCTCGAAGCAGGACCAATTCCCAGTTAAATCATCCCAGCCAGGGCTTTGTCAAGCCTGACCTTAAAAACCTCTAAGGAAGGAGATTGTACCACCTCCCTAGGTAACGCATTCCAGTGTTTCACCACCCTCTTAGTGAAAAAGTTTTTCCTAATATCCAATCTAGACCTCCCTCACTGCAACATCCTCACATCCCAAACTAGTCACATTGAAAGAAGGTGCCATTGGGCTGGTAGGAATACAATCCTGTCCTGATAGTGCCTATCACCTCCAGAGAAAGGGAAGTGCCTAGAAAATGTAAAAGGAAACTTAGTTTGATAGCATCCTGTCTGGCAAGAACTCACTTATCAACAGCTGGGATGTAAAATCCTCACTTCTGTATTGTTTTGTCATTATAGTTCCCACTTTGCTATTGTTTGTCTGTATAAACCTCTCTGGTTCTGTGATTGTTTCTGTCTGCCGTATAATTAATTTTGGTGGGTGAAAACTAATTAAGGTGGTGGGATATAATTGGTTACATAATCATGTTACAATATGTTAGGATTGGTTAGTTAAATTTCAGGAAAATGATTGGTTAAGGTATAGCTAAACTGAATTCCAGTTTTACTATGTAGTCTAGTCAATTAGGAAGTGGGGGTGTGTGTGTGTGGGGGAAATGGGAACAGGGAATGGGGGTGGGGAAATTGGAATCGTGTTTGGCTAAGGGCAGGAATGGGAACAGGGACACAGGTGGAAGGCTCTGTGGTGTCAGAGGTGGGAAGGGGGACACTAAGGAAGGAAACTGGAATCATGCTTGCTGGAAGTTCACCCCAATAAACATCGAATTGTTTGCACCTTTGGACTTTGGGTATTGTTGCTCTCTGTTCATGCGAGAAGGACCAGGGAAGTAAGCGGGTGAAGGAATAAGCCCCCTAACAGCTTCCCAGGGAAGGGATAATTGTAGCCCGCCAAAGGCTGTTTCTGCAGCTCACTGGCCCGTTCACAACATAGGGATCTAGAGCGAAGCCAGGTCGAGGTGCCCGCAGGAGCTGAGACCAGCGAGGGGGAGAGATCGCATCCTGCTGGTTTGCTCCTTCCCTGCCCTGGGAGCAGGGGGGCTGCGTGTTCCCAGTCCCTGTGCGTACGCAGGATCGCCCCAAGGAGCAGAGCGACTCCTTCATCGCTCCCCTCTGGCACTGAGGGAGCGTCCACCTGCCCCCGGCTTTCCTCTTCTGGAGCTGCAGAGCCAGGAGCCCCCCTCCCTGACCGCTGGCCTCCCTCCTGACGATAACCCTGCTGGGGGCGCTCAGCCTGGGCGTGGGGCTGGCTGCTAAGAATCTCCTGCCCCCGCGGCCACCCGGGTCCCTTCGAAAGCTGCTGGGGAAAAGCCAAAGGGCATCAGACTCCAAAGGCAGAGGAGGGAGTAGAGGCCGGGCTGCCTCAGGGAATGGGACCCAGGGCTGCTCACCTCTAGGGGGCGCAAGCTCTGATCCGTCTGGTTCAGGGGGAAGGACTGGGACACGGGGCCTCTCCCCTCTAGGGGGCGCTGGCTCTGATCCGGCTGACTCAGGGGCAGGGACTGAGCCAGGGGAATTTTGGGATTTCCGGATCTTTGCGTGTTAAGCTGTGAGTTGCCAGGAAAATTGGCTGCCAGTGAAAGTGACCAGGCTGCACCAACGCTCTTGACCACCAGGGGGTGATGTGGCATTGCAGGCGGCTGGGGCGTCCAGGGCTGCCAGCAGAGGGCTGCGTTCCTGCGGGGGGTTTGTACTGCTCAGACCGGGAGGTGATATTGATGCTCGTTATTGATCATTACAGGAAGTCAAAGCAGGGAGGAAGCAGCATCTCTTCTACAACCCTTTTAGTGGGAAGCAGTGGGGTGTAGTGGGTTAGAGCAGAGGGAAGCGGGGCTGGGAGTCAGGACCCCTGGGTTCTTTCCCTGGCTCTGGGAGGGGAGTGGGGTATAGGGCATAGAACAAGGGTGACTGGCACTCTTCGACTGTGTTACCAGAATTATCACTGAGAGGCGTCATCTCAAGTAAATGTCTTAAGCTCTCTGTACTTGCCGTCAGCGCTGGCCCTACTGCCCCAGTGTGGCACTAGGGGGCGCTGTGCTGCAGGGGTGGGGACTGTTCCTGGCAGTCAGGGCTGGCTCCAATGCCCCACTGCGGTGCTAGGGGGCGCTGTGGTGCAGGGAGCGCTGTGGGGCACAGCCCCACAGCGAATGGGCGACAAGCACATGGGAATAAAGACACAAACTCCACGTCTAGGCAGACACTTTATTGGGGTTGAGCAGGAGGGTTAGCGTCCGCCCTCCCCGAACCCAGTCGCTCGGTGCCAGGCGGTTTCGGCCCCAGGCTGGTTTGGATCTGCTCCCAGGCAGGGCTGGGGAGGTTTGCGGTGCCCGCAGGGTGACCGGCAAAGGGGGTCATGAGGAGCAGCAGAACCCAAAGCCACTGTTCCCAGGACAGCAGTTATAGCAGAAGCGACAAACGAAATCCGGCGCCTTCTGGAAGAGACGGAGAGACAAGAGTGAGACCTGCCCTTAACCGACCCCCCGACTACCTTCTCCCAAGCTGCTTTCCCCTCCCAGAGACACAACCCAAGAGTCCTGATTCCCAGCCCCGCTGTGCTAACCACTAGACCCCGATCCCCTCCCAGAGCCAGGGACACAGCCCAGGAGTCCTTATGCCCAGCATCCTGCTCTAATCCCGAGACACCACTCCCCTTTCAGATTTTGACCAAACTATTACTCAGATGTGGTTCTGTAGGCACTTTTTGATTGGGGAGGGGAGGGAGTGGGGTCTAGTGGTAACATCAGGGGCTGGGGGGAGCGGAGGAAGGACAAGGCTGGGAATCAGGACTCTTGGGTTCTATTCCTGACTCCCAGCAAAGAGTGAGTACTAAAGGGTTATGTTCTCTGCAAAGATGTGATGGGATGAGGGATTATTTAAACTCAGTACCAATGTGGACACAAGAACAAATGGATATAAACTGGCCACTAGGAAATTTAGATTAGAAATTAGACGAAGGTTTCTAACCATCAGAGGAGTGAAGTTTTGGAATAGCCTTCCGAGGGAAGTAGTGGGGGCAAAAGATCTATCTTGCTTTAAGATTAAACTCGATAAGTTTATGGAGGAGATGGTATGATGGGATAACATGGTTTTGGTAATTAAATATTCATGGTAAATAGGCCCAATGGCCTGTGATGGGTTTTAGATGGGGTAAGATCCAAGTTACCTGGGAAAGAATTTTCTGGGAAAGAATTTTCTGTAGTATCTAGCTGATGAATCTTGCCCATATGCTCAGGGTTTAGCTGATCGCCATATTTGGGGTCGGGAAGGAATTTTCCTCCAGGGCAGATTGGAAGAGGCCCTGGAGGTTTTTCGCCTTCCTCTGTAGCATGGGGCACGGGTCACTTGCTGGAGGATTCTCTGCTCCTTGAGGTCTTTAAACTACAATTTGAGGACTTCAATAGCACAGATATAGGTGTGAGGTTTTTTTGTAGGAGTGGTGGGTGAAATTCTGTGGCCTGCGTTGTGCAGGAGGTCAGACTAGATGATCATAATGGTCCCTTCTGACCTAAATATCTATGAATCTATGAATCTATGTCAGAGTTCATGGATCGACCACCGCTGCCCTCTGGTGGGCAGGAGAGATGCTTGTTGGTGGGATATTACTGAGGTTAACACATATGACAGTGTCAGAGTTAAACTGTGGAACTCATTGCCACAGGATATGTTAGGGTTAAGCCACGGGACTCCATACCACAGGGTTTACTGTGGTTAGCCTGTGGGACTCCCTACCACCGGATATAAATTCAGTCAACCGATGGGACATTTTAGAAATACATCGCTTGAACCACCTGCCACAGGATTTTATTGAGTTTACCCATGGAACCCAGCATGCCCTTCACCTCCCAGCAGTGACACAATCAAAGCCACCTCCTGCTACTCACCGCTTCTCTCTTCACCATCATCTTGGACTCGCCTCGTCCTTCCTCTGACTGCTGGGACTCCGAGCCCTGTGAGAGCGGGAGAGCAGGGAGTCACTTGTGCCCCATGTGTTTGTTTGACCAGCAGTGGTGGCTCCGGTGGGATCACGGGGAATCTAACACCCGTCTCTAAAGCACGTCCTCAGCAGATTGCTGGGCTCTGTCCCCAGCTCTGGCAGAGGAGCGGGGTCTAGTGGTCAGAGCTGGGGCACTAGACGTCAGGACTTGTGGGTTGTATCCCTGGCTCTGGGAGGAGAGGGAACGCCAGTGCATTAGAGCAGCAGGGGTCGGGGGGCTCTGAGAGGCAGGACTGCTGAATTCCATTCCCAGCTCTGCTGTAGTCTTACTGTGTTACCAGGAGCAACTCACTTCCCCAGGCGGTGCCTCGGTTTCCCCTCCCACCCTTTACTGCATCGGAATCTCTTTGGGGCAGGATCCCCCTCTCGCTGTGTGTCTGTGCAGGGCCGGGCACACCAAGAATGGAACAGGGTCCCCCACTCACCCCAGCCAGGGACGCTGCGCGGATTCCCTCTGCGCAAAGGAGGGACACGAACAGGAGCAGGACAGCCAGCATCTGGACTCTCATCTTCTCTCGGGGTTGGGTCTTCTCTGTGAGTAGCCGAGTGGAGCTGGGAGCTACAGGGGCCTGTATTTATTCACTAGCTCAGAGCCCTCTTGGCCAGTGGAGTTTGAGATCGGCAGGGGAGGGGAGATTCCAGTAAAGATGGGGCTGGATGAATAGGTGTTTACCTACGATCCACGTCCTTTTGGGGAAAGACTCTTGTGGTTCCAAAATATGGGCAGTTTTTACCAGAATGCTTTCGTCTCTAGCCAGGTGACAACACCCTCTGCCAGTCAATCCTGATTGTCAGCCCACTGCTCTGACCTGCTCAACTCCCCACAAGTGGGGTGGAACGAGGGTTGCCAATTTTGGTTGGACATATTTCTGGAGGTTTCATCACATGACATAATCTTTTCTTAAAGCTTAATCTTCAATGCCAGGAGACATCCTGGAGGGTTGCCTACCCGAGAGAACCCAGGAGTCCTGGCTCCCAATCCCCCTGCTGTGATCTATTACACCCCACTTCCCTCCCTGAGCTGGAGGTGGAACCCAGGAGTCCTGACTCAATTCTCTTTAACAGCCTTTCACCCCACTCCACAGTCTGGCCTTCTTGTTTGGAGGACAGAGGTCAATATTTTCAGACTTGGGCCAGAGATTTTGACGGACTCCATGTTTAGTTGGATCAGCTTGGAAAAGATTCCCGGAGGTGCTGCTCTCCCAGACTCCGGTGCTGTGGGGACTTGTCATTAGTTATATTACAGAGGTGCACGGATAGACCCCAACAGATCAGGGTCCCTTTGGGCCGGGGGCTGCCGAGACAGAGTGAGAGACAGTCCCTGCCCCCGCTGAGGAAACATTTTGAAACAAACAAATTCACTTCATTTCAGGTCCTTCCAAGATTTTTTTTTGAAATGTCCATTGGACTTGGGTTTCCTCTTTTGTGTGTATTTCTCCCATTTGTTTGATCTTAGCTCTGTCGGCTATTTCCGATCATGTCAGTAGCCGCGGGGCACAATATGCATTGGACTGTGAGATTCCAAGGCAGAAGGGACCATTGTGATCATCTCGTCTGACCTCCTGCGTCACACGGGCCTGTGAACGGCCCCCAAATAATCCCTAGTGTGGATCCATTAGAAAGACGTCCCATCCTGATTTATACATTGCCAGTGATGGAGGAACCCCCCACCCTCCCTCGGTAAGCTATTCCAGTGATTTGTTATCCTCACTCTTGAAACTCCGCGCCTGTCCCCTCTGAATGTATCTAGCTTCATCTTCCAGCCATTGGATCCTGTTAGACCTTTCTCTGAGGGACGGAGGGGCTCGTTGTCAAACATCTCATTCTCCCAAGACTACTCAGAAGCTACAAGAGGTGGTTATAGACGACTCCGGGCATGTCACCCTGTGACAGAACAGAGCGCGGGACGGATTCTGTTCTGATGACATGAGACAGTAGCTGAAATCGTCCATTCTATTTATTTGATTTTGTTGTGAAAATCCGTCAGGAGTCCAGACTCCCAGCCCCACCCCACTAGATCCCACTTCCCTCCCAGAGCTGGGGTTAGTGCAGACACCCAGCCCCTGCCTGGCACTCCCATGTGGGGCATTCCCAGATTTGCAGCCCCAGAGCCAGGATCTTGGCCTGTTACTGGAACAGGCCTGGTTAACGATTAACCCCTGAACCCGCCTTGGAACCAGGCATGGGCCGGGGGTGGCATCTTTGCTCTCTGTCCCTCACCCGCTCCCCACAGGTTGTCTGAGAAGTGGGGCGACCTGTCCTTTGAATTTAGGGGTGTCTGGTGACCTGGGGCAGTTTTCAACCAAAGCTGAAGGGGCAGATGCCCCCCCAGGCTGTGCTGGCAGGGGAATGGGGAGCAGGGCTTGGATACCACCACTTTACATGGCATTAGTGCAACTCATGGAGCAACGCAACTAATACCCAGGGGCAGGGAGTCCGATGAATTAACCCTGCCAATATCCAGTGGCAGGTAGTGACAGGGCTGAACCCCATTAATACCAAGCAGCAGGGAGTCCTACAGGTTAACCCCACTAATTCCCAGTGGCAGGGAGTCACGTGACTTAACGCACTAACACCCAATATGTAGTGACACGGAGTCTTCCAGGTCTACACCACAAATATCCAGGGGTAGAGTCCTGTGGTTTATCACCACCAATACTTAGTGGCAGGGAGTCCCGCAGGTTAACCGTGGTAATGCCCCCTGGAAGAGAGTCCTGTGTGCTAACTCCGCCAGCACCCAATGGCAGGGAGTCCCATGGGTTTACCACCTAAAAGACAGAAGCAGCCCTTGAAATCTGGACGTGGCTGGCAGGTGCCCTGAGCTCAGTCTCTGCAGGAGGCTCCAAGGCCCCACGCGCCGGCCCTGCCCTGCAGGTGAAGACGCTGCTGAGCATTTCAATAACTGTGTCAGTCTGGGGCCGAGCTCCAGGCCGACGGGGCCGGGGAATTGCACTGCGGGGCTGCGGGCTGGGGCTGTTTATTAGCCAGACCCTGGGCCGAGCTGTCGCAGCCTGGACGGCCTAGAGAGCGATCTCAGCACAGCCCCTTCACTGGAGCATGAGACGGGGGGCAGGGGAGAGGACGGGGCCAGACCAGGGCCAGCTGCACCTGCCCCTTCTCTGACTGCAGCCATCTCGGGGCCACCACCTCCCTGGGGGGATCTCGCCGTCGGCTGCTCTAACCGGAACCGAGACGACACTGCCAGGGGATGAGCCGCCTTTGCTCTGCCGGCCCCGTGGGATCCGATCCCTGGAGGAGACGTATCTGAGACTCAGAATTTCCATGTCCCGGGAATTTGTGTCAGAGCGTCCCGCTGGGTCACCGCAGCATGAACAGGAGACGCTCCGGGCAGATCCCCACGTTGCGCTGGGGGGATGGTTCCCAGCTTGGAGAGCCGTCCCCACCCGAGCACGGAGCGAGCTGGTGCTGAGCACAGAGTGCGGCCGCTCCGAGCGACAGGAGAGGCCAGGGGTCCGATCAGCCCTGAGCAGCTGCTGCCCTGACGGATTTCACGAACAGAAAGAATGGACGATTTCAACTGTGTGGTGTTCTCGGAATGGAATCCGTCCCGTGCTCTGTTCTGTACCATCATAACCTGCCCCCGGTCGGGTATAAGCCCCTGTCGTAGCCTCCAAGTACCCTTGTGGGGGGTTGAGTTTATCGGTTCTGACACAGAGCCCTTGGCATAGGGGGAGGGGAGAAGGGGCGCACACAGAGCCCCTGGCCTGAGGGAGGAGGTGGGGGGTTGCAGGGAGCCTGAAAATCGAGGTGGGCGCCCAGGGAGGGGGTTGCAATGTGTGCACCCTGCAAAAACAACACAGTGTGCAACCCTCTACTATTCCTCTAAACCCCTAACCTCCCCTCCCGGTCACCTAGTGCTGGGATTGCCAAGAGTCAGGCTTCTCTGTATTACCATCCCCAGATACACAGCGAGAGACTGTCCCTGTCCTTTCCCAACTAACCAGGCAGCTTTTGACTCGGATGCATCGCATTAGATAGGTGAGTGGCAGCCTGTAAGTCCCCCTCCCCAACAGTCCGTGCAGCTGCTTGGAGGGGGTATCGTGAACTCTCGTGATGGTAGTTGTGGGTTCTGGCAAGCCAGGGTAAAGGATTGTTTGGATAAATGGATAAGGAAGAACCGGGTCCCATACGAGGTGCTGGGGTGAACCCGGGATGAGATTAACAAGGAAATGGAGGAAGTGCTAGGGGACCCAGAGGGGTGGCGGGTGGCTGAGGAGCCGACCCTCCTTGGTATATGGGTAGTGGAAGAAGGTCCCTGCCCATGGGGACTGGATGCCTTCCAGGGAAAGGAGGCACTTCAGTCCCCTTGTGAGAGGTTTGAAGTAAGGGCAGCATTACGGGAAGCTGCCAGGAATCTTTCAAGTTTGGTGCTGCTTCAGCAAGGGCTGCTGGAGGATTGTAAGTTAGTCGGGGGGAGTGAAAGATGATTTGTCACAACAGGGTTTAAAGTCAAAAGCAGAGTTAACAGACTACCTTTAGAGACTGGAGCTGGGACTTGGTCCTGGGGGAGTGGAGAGAAAGAAAAAAAGGTTTCAAAGTGCAACCTGCCTTTCCACACTCTTTTGTTTTTCTGAAGTTTTAATGGAGGGTACTTTGGAGTCTCATGTGAGATGTCAAGAAGGAAGTTTTTGTTTAATGATAAAACCCAGTTCTATAAATGTAATTGTATGTGCAACTCTGTGCAGTCACGTTGGATGGAAGCTTGGTAATTAAATTATCCAAGGGGGTCAGGTTGAGTGGCTACTCCCACCGCTATGCTTCTGTCCCCAGAAGCCTTTACAGCTATTCTGAGGGAAAATGGGCCCTTTTGCCACAGAAATGGTCTATAAGGGGCTGCTGCAGGAAGCAGGCAGAGAGAGAATCTGGTCAAAATGATTTGACTTATTGGGTAATGTAATCAAAATCACTAAAGGATGGAAGGGGTTTCTCTTGGAACTTAACTTGGCTGCCCCTGGTTGTGTCTAGTTGTACAAGATGGAAGTGTAATCGGGGTACAGTTGTGTAAAAGAGTAATCACAGTGCAAAGGATGTTAGGCAAAAGAGAATTTTGTGTGTGTGCATGGGAAAAAGAAAAGGAAAAGGGGAGGGATGATGGGAACACTGAGCCTTGGGGTGTCTCTGGGAGATCAGATTTTTGCTTTGGTGGGTGTGCATGAAAACTCTGGGCATGGGGGAGGCAGTTACACCTTGTGTAAAATTAATATGGCTAATACAATGTTATGGAGGTTAAACTGTATGGAAGGAATTTGCATTTTCCCAGGACGTGTGCAATGTCTATTGGAGAAGGGGTAAAAGAAATGCAAATAAAACATGGTACTTCATTAAAATCCTCCTAGGGCTCCAAAAGGAGCCACAATAGGTTGTGCTTTCTTTTTCAGATCTCTGTGTGTTTTGGAGCAGGAGATGAAAGTGGAAAGTCAGCAGAACTCTGGTGGAAGTAAAATGTTTCCCTTTTAAGACAGCGTCTGAGCTGCTAACAGCTTTGGATCCAGAAGGAAGCTAGTAAGCCTGTGTGTAAATGCAAATTACCTAGCTGATGGGCACAAAGGAGCTGCAAATAATGAATACATCTGGTCAGCAAACAAGCTACTAGAAGACTCAGCTTATGGTCCTCCAGGAAAGGGAGGTGAAAAACAAGTCAAGCCTGAAAATAAGGGGGACAGGTTAACCTTAAGGGGGGGGTGTGTGTACAGTGCTAAAATCTGAAGCTGTCTCTCAGCTATTACCTGAGAATAAACTTAATGCTTGGTACAGCAGAGAAACTATTGCAACCTTGGTCTGTTGTGCAAGAGGGGAAACTGAGGCACACCACGTCATGAATTTCATAAATGACCAGTGAGTGGGGTAATTCACTAGCCTGACTATGGAACAAAATAAGGATAGCCTGGAGGTAATTCTTCTGTTTTCCCTGCAATTAGCAAGGACATTTGTAAAAGAAAGTGGCATTATTATTATTAAGCAATAATTTGTCCCTACCAGGGGGGTGGAAATTTTCTTTTGTTTTTCAGACACTCTATAAGCAAGCTGGCGCCAGCGGAAGACTAACTCAGAATACCATGGATCTGTGTTTTCTGTTGTTTGTCCGTGGTGTTTGTCTTGTTGCTAGCATTGCTGTGTTTTACTGAACAGAAACCCTCACGACATGGGTGGGGGATGGCTTCAAAAGGCTGACCTTGGGGGGGTGGAGATGTGTATGGGAATGTAAAATGCTCAACTAGGAGGCCAGCACCTGTGTAATAGCTAGCGTGGTACCTGGCAACGGAATGGCAACTAAGGTGGTCCCCACAAGCCCTATGGAAATAATGAGAAGGGGAGGAGCTCACTGGGAATCAATGGAGGGGTGTGTAAAAGAGCGTAAATCAACAGAAGGTGTTTGGATGTGCCCTTCTCCTACGACTATGGAGGAGCAGGATCAATGGCCTATGGAAGGGGTGGACAATTGGGTGTACTGTGTAGAAGGTGTTTTGCTGGGAATGTACATATTACTGGGGGTACAATTACACCGGCCCATAACCAAACTACAGACATTTACATGCTGCTATCTGGACTTTGGTGCAGAAATGGATCTGTGAATCTTATTGCTGTGAATAATCAAACCAGGGCTTACTGCCTGATTCCATAGCAAGTGGTCAAGCTGGTTTGGACAATATCCCATTTCTCTGTGAACTTTCAATGGACAAAAGCAAGCTAAACCTGCAGGGGCAGCTTGTTGCTATTACAAGCAACTGGACACATAAGATTGTGACCCCGTCGAAGGAGGAGAGGCCGCGTTTTGGGGGTGTCTCGGATGTTGGATCATACTGCTGTGGTCAGGATTCGGTGTTGCTGTGGATTTTGTATTGTTTAACTGTAGTTGTGTTACGTTGCATAGGGAGATAACCTATAAGTAATGTAATAAGCCCTCCAAACCCTGCAGTGTAGTAGACAACCCGGACCCAACCTTCTCAGGCCCACTCTAATGGGAAGTCTGGAACGCTAATTGGAATAGGTGTGGTATGCCCGTACGAGAGAAGGTGCAGGGCACTAGACTACACAAGGGGCAGTGGGACAAATGGAATAGCGACACCTTCCACCTTGATGCCTGGCCCTGTCAGGGAATGTGTCGCCATATGTCCTATGGTTTTCCAGGGATACCTGGGCAGGAGGATCCCAAAAGAAAAAGAAAACAAAGGGGTGGAGTGTTAGGATATAGATATTCAGGCCTGTCGGTAAAGGCCTGTACTCGAAGAATGTAGGTGTATTCTTGTCACTTGGCTAGTTAGAGGTAGAAAAGAAAGAATCAAAATCACTGTCTGCCCGTGTAAGGGCCTTCTCTAAGCAACAGAGGTAGCCATAACCTGGGAAGTGAACGGTCACATAGAATCATAGAATCATAGAATATCAGGGTTGGAAGGGACCCCTGAAGGTCATCTAGTCCAACCCCCTGCTCGAAGCAGGACCAATTCCCAGTTAAATCATCCCAGCCAGGGCTTTGTCAAGCCTGACCTTAAAAACCTCTAAGGAAGGAGATTCTACCACCTCCCTAGGTAACGCATTCCAGTGTTTCACCACCCTCTTAGTGAAAAAGTTTTTCCTAATATCCAATCTAGACCTCCCTCACTGCAACATCCTCACATCCCAAACTAGTCACATTGAAAGAAGGTGCCATTGGGCTGGTAGGAATACAATCCTGTCCTGATAGTGCCTATCACCTCCAGAGAAAGGGAAGTGCCTAGAAAATGTAAAAGGAAACTTAGTTTGATAGCATCCTGTCTGGCAAGAACTCACTTATCAACAGCTGGGATGTAAAATCCTCACTTCTGTATTGTTTTGTCATTATAGTTCCCACTTTGCTATTGTTTGTCTGTATAAACCTCTCTGGTTCTGTGATTGTTTCTGTCTGCTGTATAATTAATTTTGGTGGGTGAAAACTAATTAAGGTGGTGGGATATAATTGGTTACATAATCATGTTACAATATGTTAGGATTGGTTAGTTAAATTTCAGGAAAATGATTGGTTAAGGTATAGCTAAACTGAATTCCAGTTTTACTATGTAGTCTAGTCAATTAGGAAGTGGGGGTGTGTGTGTGGGGGGGAAATGGGAACAGGGAATGGGGGTGGGGAAATTGGAATCGTGTTTGGCTAAGGGCAGGAATGGGAACAGGGACACAGGTGGAAGGCTCTGTGGTGTCAGAGGTGGGAAGGGGGACACTAAGGAAGGAAACTGGAATCATGCTTGCTGGAAGTTCACCCCAATAAACATCGAATTGTTTGCACCTTTGGACTTTGGGTATTGTTGCTCTCTGTTCATGCGAGAAGGACCAGGGAAGTAAGCGGGTGAAGGAATAAGCCCCCTAACAGCTTCCCAGGGAAGGGATAATTGTAGCCGGCCAAAGGCTGTTTCTGCAGCTCACTGGCCCGTTCACAACATAGGGATCTAGAGCGAAGCCAGGTCGAGGTGCCCGCAGGAGCTGAGACCAGCGAGGGGGAGAGATCGCATCCTGCTGGTTTGCTCCTTCCCTGCCCTGGGAGCAGGGGGGCTGCGTGTTCCCAGTCCCTGTGCGTACGCAGGATCGCCCCAAGGAGCAGAGCGACTCCTTCATCGCTCCCCTCTGGCACTGAGGGAGCGTCCACCTGCCCCCGGCTTTCCTCTTCTGGAGCTGCAGAGCCAGGAGCCCCCCTCCCTGACCGCTGGCCTCCCTCCTGACGATAACCCTGCTGGGGGCGCTCAGCCTGGGCGTGGGGCTGGCTGCTAAGAGACTCCTGCCCCCGCGGCCACCCGGGTCCCTTCGAAAGCTGCTGGGGAAAAGCCAAAGGGCATCAGACTCCAAAGGCAGAGGAGGGAGTAGAGGCCGGGCTGCCTCAGGGAATGGGACCCAGGGCTGCTCACCTCTAGGGGGCGCAAGCTCTGATCCGTCTGGTTCAGGGGCAAGGACTGGGACATGGGGCCTCTCCCCTCTAGGGGGCGCTGGCTCTGATCCGGCTGACTCAGGGGCAGGGACTGAGCCAGGGGAATTTTGGGATTTCCGGATCTTTGCGTGTTAAGCTGTGAGTTGCCAGGAAAACTGGCTGCCAGTGAAAGTGACCAGGCTGCACGAACGCTCTTGACCACCAGGGGGTGATGTGGCATTGCAGGCGGCTGGGGCGTCCAGGGCTGCCAGCAGAGGGCTGCGTTCCTGCGGGGGGTTTGTACTGCTCAGACCGGGAGGTGATATTGATGCTCGTTATTGATCATTACAGGAAGTCAAAGCAGGGAGGAAGCAGCGTCTCTTCTACAACCCTTTTAGTGGGAAGCAGTGGGGTGTAGTGGGTTAGAGCGGAGGGAAGCGGGGCTGGGAGTCAGGACTCCTGGGTTCTTTCCCTGGCTCTGGGAGGGGAGTGGGGTATAGGGCTTAGAACAAGGGTGACTGGCACTCTTCGACTGTGTTACCAGAATTATCACTGAGAGGCGTCATCTCAAGCAAATGTCTTAAGCTCTCTGTAGTTACAGTCAGCGCTGGCCCTACTGCCCCAGTGTGGCACTAGGGGGCGCTGTGCTGCAGGGGTGGGGTCTGTTCCTGGCAGTCAGGGCTGGCTCCAATGCCCCACTGTGGTGCTAGGGGGCGCTGTGGTGCAGGGAGCGGTGTGGGGCACAGCCCCACAGCGAATGGGCGACAAGCACATGGGAATAAAGACGCAAACTCCACGTCTAGGCAGACACTTTATTGGGGTTGAGCAGGAGGGTTAGCGTCCGCCCTCCCAGAATCCAGTCGCTCGGTGCCAGGTGGTTTCGGCCCCAGGCTGGCTTGGATCTGCTCCCAGGCAGGGCTGGGGAGGTTTGCGGCGCCCGCAGGGTGACCGGCAAAGGGGGTCATGAGGAGCAGCAGAACCCAAAGCCACTGTTCCCAGGACAGCAGTTATAGCAGAAGCGACAAACGAAATCCGGCGCCTTCTGGAAGAGACGGAGAGACAAGAGTGAGACCTGCCCTTAACCGACCCCCCGACTACCTTCTCCCAAGCTGCTTTCCCCTCCCAGAGACACAACCCAAGAGTCCTGATTCCCAGCCCCGCTGCGCTAACCACTAGACCCCGCTCCCCTCCGAGAGCCAGGGACACAGCCCATGAGTCCTTATTCCCAGCATCCTGCTCTAATCCCGAGACACCACTCCCCTTTCAGATTTTGCCCAAACTATTATTCACATGTGGTTCTGTAGGCACTTTTTGATCTGGGAGGGGAGGGAGTGGGGTCTATTGGTAACATCAGGGGCTGGGGGGAGCGGAGGAAGGACAAGGCTGGGAATCAGGACTCTTGGGTTCTATTCCTGACTCCCAGCAAAGAGTGAGTACTAAAGGGTTATGTTCTCTGCAAAGATGTCAGAGTTCATGGATCGACCACCGCTGCCCTCTGGTGGGCAGGAGAGATGCTTGTTGGTGGGATATTACTGAGGTTAACACATATGACAGTGTCAGAGTTAAACTGTGGAACTCATTGCCACAGGATATGTTAGGGTTAAGCCACGGGACTCCATACCACAGGGTTTACTGTGGTTAGCCTGTGGGACTCCCTACCACCGGATATAAATTCAGTCAACCGATGGGACATTTTAGAAATACATCGTTTGAACCACCTGCCACAGGATTTTATTGAGGTTACCCATGGAACCCAGCATGCCCTTCACCTCCCAGCAGTGACACAATCAAAGCCACCTCCTGCTACTCACCGCTTCTCTCTTCACCATCACCTTGGACTCGCCTCGTCCTTCCTCTGACTGCTGGGACTCCGAGCCCTGTCAGAGCGGGAGAGCAGGGAGTCACTTGTGCCCCACGTGTTTGTTTGACCAGCAGTGGTGGCTCCGGTGGGATCACGGGAAATCTAACACCCGTCTCTAAAGCACGTCCTCAGCAGATTGCTGGGCTCTGTCCCCAGCTCTGGCAGGGGAGCGGGGTCTAGTGGTCAGAGTTGGGGTGCTGGACGTCAGGACTTGTGGGTTGTATCCCTGGCTCTGGGAGGAGAGGGAACGCCAGTGCATTAGAGCAGCAGGGGTGGGGGGGCTCTGAGAGACAGGACTGCTGAATTCCATTCTCAGCTGTGCTGTAGCCTTAGTGTGTGACCAGGAGCAACTCACTTCCCCAGGCAGTGCCTCGGTTTCCCCTCCCACCCTTTACTGCATCGGAATCTCTTTGGGGCAGGATCCCCCTCTCGCTGTGTGTCTGTGCAGGGCCGGGCACACCAAGAATGGAACAGGGTCCCCCACTCACCCCAGCCAGGGACGCTGCGCGGATTCCCTCTGCGCAAAGGAGGGACACGAACAGGAGCAGGACAGCCAGCATCTGGACTCTCATCTTCTCTCGGGGTTGGTCTTCTCCGTGAGTAGCCGAGTGGAGCTGGGAGATACAGGGGCCTGTATTTATTCACTAGCTCAGAGCCCTCTTGGCCAGTGGAGTTAGTGATCGGCAGGGGAGGGGAGATTCCAGTAAGGACGGGGCTGGATGAATAGGTGTTTACCTATGATCCACGTCCTTTTGGGAAAAGACTCTTGTGGTTCCAAAATATGGGCAGTTTTTACCAGAATGCTTCCGTCTCTAGCCAGGTGACAACACCCTCTGCCAGTCAGTCCTGATTGTCAGCCCCCTGCTCTGACCTGCTCAAACCCCCCAAAGTGGGGTGGTACGAGGGTTGCCAATTTTAGCTGGACATATTCCTGGAGGTTTCATCACATGACATAATCTTTTCTTAAAGCTTAATCTTCAATGCCAGGAGACATCCTGGAGGGTTGCCAACCCGAGAGAACCCAGGAGTCCTGGCTCCCAATCCCCCTTCTCTGATCTATTACACCTCACTTCCCTCCCAGAGCTGGTGGTGGAACCCAGGTGTCCTGACTCAATTCTCTTTAGCAGCCTTTCACCCCACTCCACAGTCTGGCCTTCTTGTTTGGAGGACAGAGGTCAATATTTTCAGACTTGGGCCAGAGATTTTGACGGACTCCATGTTTAGCTGGATGAGCTTGGAAAAGATTCCCGGAGGTGCTGCTCTCCCAGACTCCGGTGCTGTGGGGACTTGTCAGAACCTGTTCATGCCCCAGCTGAGGAAACATTTTGAGACAAAGAAATTCACCTCATTTCAGGTCATTCCAAAACTTCTTTTTGAAATCTCTGTTGTACTTGGGTTTTCTCTTTTGTGTGTATTTTCCCCGTTTGTTTTATCTCAGCTCTGTCGGGTATTTCAGATCATGTCAGTAGCCGGGGGTCATAATATGCACTAGACTGTGAGATTCCAAGGCAGAAGGGACCATTGTGATCATCTCGTCTGACCTCCTGTGTCAGACGGGCCTGAGAATTTCTCCCAAATAATCCCTAGTGTGGAAGCTTCAGCAAGACATGCCATCGTGATCTGTACGCTGCCAGGGATGAAGAACTCCCCCTCCTCACAGCTTGGTAAACTATTCCAGTGATTTTTAACCTCACTGTTAAAAATCCACGCCCTTCTCGTCTGAATGTATCTAACGTCATATTACAGCTGTTGGATCATGTTAGACCTTTCTCTGGGAGATTGAAGAGCTCGTTGTCAAACTTCTAATTCTTCCAAGACTACTCGGAGGTTACCCCAGGTGCTTATAAGTGACTCCGGGCATGTCACCCTGTGACAGAACAGTGCGTGGGACGGATTTACATTCCAATAACACAATGCAAACTGGCTCGAGCCCCCACCCAGTGACCTGGGACAAATATATACCACCCCCGCTGGGCACCTCCAAGAGGCAATACTTCCCCCCTCGCAAGCACAGAGTCTGAGTGTAGCAAAAAGCCTTTTAATAACAGAGAGAAACAATGTGGCATTATGTTGGGGAAACACCACCAACAGGATTCATAACACAACCCATGAGCAAAAACCCACCCACAGCAAATTGGGGCATGCCCTTTCCCTTGGGTTCTTGAGTCCAGCAACCCGAAATCACCCAAAGTCCCAAAAGTCCAATGGCCCAAAAGTCTCTGTCCCTGGTCAGGGCAGCCCTAGAGTTGGAAAGTTTATCTGCAGAGTTTTACCTCCCAACCTGGGTGGAGATGGGTGGGGGGGGGGAGAGGTAAGGGACACCTTACATGATCTGAAGCTGACTGCCCCACAGCTCCATAGGGCTTCACTCTGCTCCGCTCCGCTCCACCAGCGGGTCCACAAACTGCTCCGCTCAGTTCTGCCCCGTGTCCCACAAGCAGCTCCCGCCGTCCCATGAACTGCTCCACCAGCCGGTCCAAAAGCCACCCCAGCCGTCCGGCAAATTGCTCCACAATATATCTTCAGGCTCCCAAACTACTTAACATAATACTCAGTGATTTCAGCTCTTAGTCGCTTTTTAGCTCTCTTGTGACTTCAGCTTGTAGTAGGGGAGCCTCAGTGCTGGTGCACCATTAGCCCAAAGTGAATTCAGCTCAGCAACCTATAATTAGGCTCCTAATGGAATTAACATTAGCTGTGATATTCCACAGTGGAGGAGGAAGTACAATTAGCATGTAAGGCCCTCACCAGGGGACCTATACCACCAAGTATTAACATCTATCCCCAGCTTCTCTCAATTCACCAAGCTTTGGAACCCATGTCCCTTGCCTAGCGAGTGCTACTTAGTTGATGGCGAGTCCCTCCATCGTAACAAAAGGCCCAGTACAGTTCCAAGCACAGTTCCCATAATCAGGGTAATAACAATTTATTCTTCCTGCCCCAATAACAGAGACACTGGGGATCCCACAGCAGCCAAAGTGACCATTTGGGCCGCTATGGCCCCATTCTAGGTGGGGTGGGTGTACCTATGCAAATGAGATCATCCCCTGAAGTTCTTTTCCACAACTTGCCACACCTCACCACCAGATGTCAGGATGGAGCTCATCCTGACTCTGCTTACATCGGTGTAGTTGTGAAATCCTCACTTCTGTATTGTTTTGTCATTAGAGTTCCCACTTTGCTATTGTTTATTTGCCTGGTCTCTGTCTGGTTCTGTGATTGTTTCTGTCTGCTGTATAATTAATTTTGCTGGGTGTAAACTAATTAAGGTGGTGGGATATAATTGGTTAGCTAATCATGTTACAATATGTTAGGATTGGTTAGGTAAATTTTAGTAAAATGATTGGTTAAGATATAACTGAGAATATTACTATATAAATTAGGGGCAAACAGGAAGTAAGTTGGGGATCAAAAATAAGGAAAAAGGAACTTGGATTTAAGCTTGCTGGAAGTTCACCCCAATAAAGATTGCATTGTTTGCTCCTTCGGACTTCAGGTATTGTTGCTCTCTGTTCATGCGAGAAGGACCAGGGACGTGGGAAGGTGAAGGAATAAGCCCTCTAACATCTTGGTGCCGTGACTTGGATACATCACATCGGATAGGTGAGTGGCAGCCTGTAAGTCCCCCTCCCCAACAGTCCGCGCAGCTGCTTGGAGTGGGTTTGGTGAACTCTCATGATGGTAGTTGCAGGTTCTGGCAAGCCAGGGTAACGGATTTTTTGAACAAATGGATAAGGAAGAATCAGGGCCCATACCAGATGTAGGGGACTACCTGGATGAGATTGAGAAAGAGATGGGGGAGGTTTTGGGAGACCCCAAGGGAAAGGAGTATAGGAAATAGGGAATGGTATTACAAGGTTTGTGTGCTGGGATGGCACACTGGGTAAAAAGGGAAGCCGATCTCCCCGCAACACATTAAGGATTTGGAGGGGACTGTGGATCAGTAATGGATTTTAACAGAAAAATCCATGTTAGTTGTAGAGGTAGACCAGTGGTTCCCAAACTTTAACAACCTGTGAACCCCTTTCACTAAAATGTCAAGTCTCGCGAACCCCCTCCTAAAAATGAATATTTCCAGGGATTTTCTCCTTTACCTGAGTATAAATGATAAAAGCAGCGATCTTGGAAATATAAAATTTGTTTTTATGACATGCTTATTACACACTATTTATTATTAATTATTATTTATCATTACAGTATTTTTAGTACATTATGAAAATGGCAACACTCTTCCAAGTTCTCACTTTCGTAGCTTGTATCACTTTGAATTGGATTGGTCCTGCTTTGGGCAGGGGGTTGGACTAGATGACCTCCTGAGGTCCCTTCCAAATGGTCTATGATTCTATGAATCAGCCTGTTATAAGAAAAGGCTCCTATGTTTCATCAAGGAGTATCAGATGTGAAACAGCATGAAGGGATTTAAGAAGCCAACTCAAAGAGTTCCTTCTACACAAGCATTCAGGTCTTGAGCAGTCCAGGCAACCAACACACATTACAACAAAGCTTAAACTTGTTCATCATAATAATTTTAAAAACAACACTAGCGGCCTATATAATTTTAAAAACAGCAAAAAATACCCACCTCCCTTTCCATTTCTTATAAGGAGTCTTGAAATTTAAATCTCCTCACTGTGATAGAGATGCTTGCTTTGATCTGCTTAGCTCTTGGAAGTCCCGGGGCTCTGGGCTGCTGGCCCTGTGCTACCTGGGGTTCCTAGGGACAACTCTCTCCGCCATTAGGGAATTTTTTCCTGAGAACCCCCTGTAACATTTTGTGAACAAGTTTGGGAACCACTGAGGGAGCGGATTTGAAGGCACGGGCTGCTGCATGGACAGAGGAGTCTTGTGAGGCAATCTGCAAAAGAGGGATGAACTGCTGGGGAACGTAGGAGACTTAGAGGAGGCATTGTATCAATGTAAACATGGGGGAAATGGACTTGGGGACCCCAAAACATCTGCCCCACTAATGGAACTGAAGGAGACACCTCCACCACCCTACCCTGAAAATACACTGTACCCACGACTGCCAGGGGACATTATAATCCAGCGATCCACAGTTACAGCCCCTGCAAGAGCGGCTACCCAGGAGGAACTGCAGAAGCCGGAATAGTGGCCCTGGTTGCGGGTGGGGGGACCATGCCCACAAATAGTAGAAGAGACAGAAATCTGCTCCTTGTCCCTGAAGGACCGGGAGGCAGTACTGGGCCATTTGGGAAAGGTACCCCGGAGGATTGGGATCAGTTTGTGCTGTGGCTACTGGAGGTGGGCAGGGAGATGGGGGGTCTAACTCATGAGGACCAGGTGATAATATGGCATAGTCTTTTGGGACGAGGCACCTTGGGAGTCGATGTGGCAGGAGTGGAACACCCATTTCTAATCCCTGGACAGGTGGCAAAACAGTTGTTTGGGGTGTACTCTTGTACTGCGGGGATGAATAAAATGAAGCGAATCCCTGGGGAAACAGGCAGGGTACACTTAATCGCATACAGCCATGGGCACAGTGCTGAGTGGATCCCTTGGATGGTCCATGGGTGATGCCCCAGGCAGGGGCACCAGGACCTGGTGGGGGTGTGGAGCAGGGTAGGGGTGTGGAATTGCTGGAGAAATGGTTGGAGCTGAGCAATCCGCGGTTCGTGGGGCATTTAAGGTTGCAGCACCCTGAATTTGCTCCCAATCAGCTACCCCGGTTTCTGGAACAGGCAGATGTGTGAAGGCAGATGCATTGGGGGGAGAGCCAGTCCATGCGATTACTGCGGGGGATCAATACAAGGTGGAAAGGGCTGCGTCAGCCCAGAGGGGAGGAGGTAGGGGGAGAGGCCGGGCTTTGGGGGATAGTAGGGATGAGCAAGCAGTTATAGAGCAACAGATCCAGAGACTGCAGGCTAAACTGACTACCCAGGATCTTACCAGACCAGGAGGAAAGTAGCCCCGGAGGCCTGGGGACTGGGACTGCCTGAAATGCCAGGCACACAATTTTGCTTGGAGACAGGAATGTGTTCGGTGCCAGGACCCCCTCGGCCCCCCTGTGAACCAGTGGGAGGGACAGAGGTGGGTGCTGCAACTTAGGGGTGCCCTGGGAGGCTTCCTGTCCATGTTCTCAGTTTAGGACAAAACGCATCTGGTGGCCCCACGCTCCATTTGAAGGGAGTCCCATGAGGGATTTTTTGATAGACACTGGAGCAGCCATCAGCTTAACCACATGGGGGTAGGGGAGACCCTCAGAAGGGACGGTGGCAATTTTAGGGGCAACGGGAGGGGAGACACAGTTAACCCTGAGGCGGGAACAGGTCACAGGAATCTGGAGGGAAGGGGAGATTATGTGGGGCTGTAATGATCTGCTTAATCTGTGGCGGGCAGGAGATTTACACAAACTGGGACTTGTAGTGGATTTAGCCAATTGGATGCATTATTGCGGGGGAGGGATAGCTCAGCGGTTTGAGCATTGGCCTGCTAAACCGAGGGTTGTGAGTTCAATCCTTGAGGGGGCCATTTAGGGATCTGGGGCAAAAACTGGGGCTTGGTCCTGCTTTGAGCAGGGGGGTTGGACTAGATGATCTCCTGAGGTCCCTTCTAACCCTGATATTCTATGATTCTATGATACTGGAGCAGATGCAGGACGGTCAGGGCTGTACCATCCCTACGGGGATAGCCACTCGGACCATTAAAGGGGCACATGCCCTCCCACCACCACCGGCCGGGTGGGAACACATCCCTGTGTGGGCGAAGGATAACCTGGATTGTGGGAGGGGCCGCATGGAGGTACTGCTGGAGGGAGGGGACCCTCCCCCACAGAAACAGTATCCTATTCCTCGGGAGGCCTTGGCAGAGGTGGGGACAACGATTGGGGAATCGGAACAGCGGGGACTGATTCGAGCGGTTGCATCCCCTTGCAATGCTGCTGTGCGGCCCGTGAGGAAGCCAAACGGTGCCTGGCGCCTCACTGTGGATTACAGGGCACTAAACGCTCTGGCCAATTGGCCAGCCTCAGTGGTGGCAGCGTACCCTGAAATGCTCGCTCGTACTGGACCCCCGTTCCAAATTTTCACTGTTTTGGACATAGCGAATGGGGTTTGGTCTCTGCCACTAGCTACCTCGTGTCAGCATTCACATGGGAGGGCAGACAATTCTGCTGGACGGTCCTACCCCAGGGATATCGGGACTCCCCTGCAATTTTTCACAGATACATGAGACAGGCTTTGGAGGGGGTGGATTCAGCAAGGTGCACATAATATGTAGAGGACCTGTTGCTAATGTCAGGGACAGAGGAGGAAGAGAGGGGACTAACTGAGCAGGTCCTCAAGCTTTGGCAAGAGCAGGGTTGAAGGTCAATGGGAAAAAGGCTCAGATGGGACAGACAAGAGTGACCTACTTAGGAGCAGAAGTGTCCCGGATGGGAAGGGAAATTGATAAGGGATGGGTGCAATTGATCCACTCCCTGCCACTGCCTTGGGATGTTAAAAGCTTGCAAAGTTTTCTGGATTTTGCAGGGATTTTGTGGCCAATTATGCAGAAATAGCCCGGCCTGTATTTGACCTCACCCGAGCCTCAACTTGGGAGTGGTCAGAAGAGTGTCCTGAGGCAGTGAGAGTGCTAAAGGAAAACCTGGCCAGTGCTCCAGGGCTGGTCTCCCCGGATGGGAAGAAACTCTTTTATCTGTACCCTTTGGTATCGGACACTACCATTGGTTGTGCGTTAACACAGGCATATGGAGCAAAGGACCGACCTGTGGCCTTTGCCTCTCGACTTTTGAGTGCTGTGGAACTGAAGTAGGGATGGTGTGAAAAGGTCTTGTGCACCTACTGGGGGGTAGGGAAATTCAAATACCTCCCGGGAATGCAGAAAGTAATGGTCCGATCTCATCATGACCCCCTGCGGGGTCAAAAGACACGGCAGGCAAAGAGCTGGAGAGGAAACAGTGGGACAGAGAGGGGAAATAACTTATTGCTTATCCACATGGAAGCTCGGTGCGTAGCAAGCTGGGGTGTAAGCTGCAGAGCACAATCTTGCCTGTCATTCTGTGGCTGTGTGGCCCCTGCTACCCTGGGCACTCGGACATTGGAAACACCAGGATGTCAAAGTGCCCTGCAGAAGTTTTAGAGCACACTAGCAGGGTCCGCGCAGCCACTGTGTGCCCAGCAAGCGAGAGTGCTGTAGATGGTTACGCTGGCTTGCCATGCACTCAGGCTCTGTGTGGACAAGCCCGTCTCAAAGTCACTTAGCAGATCTGTGCTAGACTCAGCCGTAGGATGTAGCTCTCCAGCCTGTGAAGCCAATGGCCTGTTTGGGCTCTCACAACTCCTGCAATAAAGCCCCGCACTACGGGCTATTGAGGAGCCCCGTCTTTGGGTGAGAGGTACCCATGGATCAGTTGGAACAGGAAACAGCATACGGGTAGATGGTCAGTTTTTAACACGGAAGGAGTTCAGCAGTGGGGGTTCCAGCTCACACTCTGCTAAGGCAGTAAGAACTAGTGGTTAGGGCTGGAGTACGGACTCCAAGGTTCTACTATAGGAAGGGAGTGAAGTCTGATAGATAGATCAGGCAAATGGGAATCAAATAGCCAAACAAATCATATTTCCTCCCTTTCACATTTGTCAACTCCCTTGAAACATTCTAACAGGGTGGGGTGGCCGGTACTTGACGTCTGTCAGCAGACAAGCTTATAGGGGCACAATAGCGTAGTGGGGCTCCTTATATTTTATGCTTCCCTTAATAAATATGGGCAGCCCATACCATTCTTTAACTTTCAATATTAACTCCTTAACAGGCTCAAGCCCCACCCTGTTATTAGTATGAGCATTGTTTTTATGTCAGCAGTGCTTAGAGTCTCCACCTGAAATCAGGTCCCAGGTGTGCCAGGTGTTGCCCAGACACACACAGAGGGAGACAGTCCTTACCCCCAAAGAATTCACACTCTAAACAGACCAACTAAGGGTTATTCTCACCCTTTTATAGGTGAGGGAGCTGAGAGGATAAGTGACTTGCATGAGGTCGCACAGAGATTCTGTAGCAGAGCCAGCAACTGAGAGCAGGGGTCCTGAGTCCTGGTGCCTTAACCCAGACCAGCCTTCATACCACTCTTGAATAGGAATTGGCACTATCTTAAATGGTGCAACATTCCATTGTGATGCAAAGAAAAATATTAAATTTATCACTAATGAACATGGAGAGGAGAGAAATGGTTTGCTGGTGAGATTTATTTTCATTCCTTGTGAAGCTTCTGCTGTTCTTGGTGTAAACATTAGTGAACGTCCCCATTGTCTGCTTGCTGATTAAAGGCAGCAAAATCAACTCTCAGAACTTCATTCCTGCCCCAGCCCCTCACAGCACTTGTTACTACACAATTTGCGGTTAGCATTTGATTGAGGAGATGAGAGCGTGGAAGATGGGTCTTCCTTCTTATCATCATAGCCAGGTTCCCAGCTGACATTTCAATGATCATCCTGCTGTTTGAACCTCTACGGCTGGAAGGGGAAAGAAAACAAGTGTGAAGTACAGGGCACGTTTCATAGAGTCCTAGATGTTAAGGCTACAGGGGACCATTATGATCATCTAGTCTCACCTCCAGTATAACACAGGCTGGAGAAATTCACCCAGTGGCCCCACTACTTGAGTCTGACTAAGGCACAAGTCTGGATTTGAAGACATCAGGGGCGAGAAAATCCACCATGTCCCTGGGGAGATTGTTCCAATGGTTAATCACCATCACTGTTAAAAATTTGGGCCCTATTTCTTATTTGAATTTGCCTGGCTTTAACTTCTAACTATTGGTTCTTACTCTGCTAGATTTAAAAGCCCTTTAGTACCTGGTATTCCTCATGAAGGTCCTTATACCCGGTAACCAAGATACCAGCGAATAAGCCATATAATAAGCTGCAAAAAATCCTTAGTGCAGGGATTTCACATCTAGCTCCTCCCAGCTAACAGGGTATCAGTGTCTCTGTAGCTACCCCTCTCCCTTGTGGAATAGAGGACATTCTTGCAAGCCTTCTTAATGATGGGACATGGGCATCAGCATAATAGGAGGGAGAGGAGAGATTTTGGGGAGCAGCCCTCCTGATTTACACCAGGATCTGTGCAGCCCACGATGTTTCATAACACACACAACATCCATGGCCTGTTAGTTTACAGCTAATGACAGACTCATAAATCTCTCTACATGCGCCAGACAGGGACAAAGGGACAAACGGCTAGACAGGACATAAAATCCTTGTAAACAATTTTATAGCTTTCTCCAAGATGAACCCTATTGGTTTTATCAGCAGTGAGAATAGCATGGATAGGGGTCCACTCCTGGTTCAGGGCCCATCCACATAAGGGATGGCCCCTGCCCCCAAAATCTTACAGTTTAAGGCCTTGTCTACACTGGGAAGTTTTCCCACTATAAGCTAAAGTGTGAATTTAAACCAATATAGTTATACTGGTATAATGCACCATGTGGACGCTCTCTTTCCAGAGTAAATTCGGGGCAGCCTTGTAATGCCATGCCCCTGGGTGGGTGATCAGCAGGAATCCAACAAGGGACCGCTGAGTCTCAGAGCAGGAGTGGCTACTGCCTCAGCTAGAAGACTCACATCCGTTAACCGAGGCTCCTACAGGCTCATCGAGTGTGAAGTACAGGGCACGTTTCATAGAGTCCTAGATGTTAAGGCTACAGGGGACCATTATGATCATCTAATCTGGTGGTTCTCAAACTTTTGTACTGGTGACCCCTTTCACATAGCAAGCCTCTGAGTGTGGGACCCCACTTAAAAATTAAAAACACATTTTTATATATTTACAACCATTATAAATGCTGGAGGCAAAGCCGGGTTTAGGGTGGAGGCTGACAGCTTGCGACCTCCCATGTAATAACCTTGCAACCCCCTGTGGGGTCCCGACCTCCAGTTTGAGAAACCCAGATCTAGTCTGACCTCCAGTAAAACACAGGCAAGAGAAATTCACCCAGTGGCCCCGCTAGTGATCTCACTACTTGAGTTTGACTAAGACATCGAGTCTGGATTTGAAGACATCAGGAAAGAGAGAATCCACCACTTCCCTGAGGAGATTGTTCCAATGGTTAATCACCATCACTATTAAAAATTTGGGCCTTATTTCTTATTTGAATTTTCCTGGCTTTAACTTCTAGCCATTGGTTCTTACTCTGCTAGGTTTAAAAGCCCATAGATGACACACAAAATAAGATCCTGCCCATAACTCATCTGGCCTGATGGGTTTTGTTCTTTGGCCTGCAAGAAATAATTGGAGGTTGTTTCTCTTCACTTGGACTTTTTGTCCAGCAGGAGGGAACCCAGCACAGTGCTAGGGGATGGGGGGATATCTCCCCCACGTTCCTATACTGGCCTCCTTCCCCAGTATGGCTGAGCCCCTCCCCAATCTTGTTCCTTGTCCTCCCCCCGCCCCTGCTGCATTGGTTTTCCAGTCTAGCCATACCTTCTGCAGCAACCTTGCCCTGGTTCCTTATTGCTGGGCAAAGCAATAGAACAGAGGAGTCAGAACAGACAAGAAGCAACAGATATTTGGGACGTGAGGATTCGGCCCTAGAGACTCCAGCAATCTCATGGTTTTAGGATTGCTGGAGTCTCTACCACGTTGATGCTCAGCTTGAAAGGATCCTGTAAAAAAGAGTCAGAGGTTAACGTACCAGTCCCTATTCTCTCCCCTCTGTCATGGGGATACCTGAACTAGCAGGGGACCCAGTTAGATGGATCCCTCTGCTCACCCACCATGAGACGCAATGGGACTCCCATCACCACACTGGGGCTCTTGGTTCTGATCTCACCTCTCTGCCTAGGACACGCTCAGATGATGTTAAATAACATCCAGCCCATAACTCACCTGGGCGCCTGGGTTTTCTTATTGGCCCTGCAAGAAATAATTGCTGGTTATTTCTCTTCAGTCCTCCTCTCTCGTGTCCAGGATGAGACCTAACACAGTGCTAAGGGCTGACTGGGGGGCCTGCTGGAAATGTATCTCCCAAGGTTCTCATATTGAGGGTCAGTCCCATCGTGTCAAAGCCCCACACCAAGCATTTCCTCCAAGCGCTGATTTTCCCCCTTCTAGCTGTAACTACACTTCATAGCAGTGACCTTGCAGGGCAAAGAACAGGTGATGGAAGACAGAACAGACAAGAGGCAGCGGGTAGTTGGGTCATTGAGACTCAGCCCTAGAGATTCCATCGGACTCAGAGTCTTCTGAAAACACTTATCGCCCGGGATGTGGCCAAATGTCCCTGAAATCTGCTGGCTTTATCGGATGAACATAACCAAAAATAACAGCATCTCTCGTCTCCGGCAGATGGCCAGGAAAACAGAGCCACAGGCAGGGGAAGCTGAGCCAGCATCTGACCCATTTTCTACAGACAGGAGCTGCCCCAGCGTGGATGAGTAGATCTGTCCAGCTTTTCAGCCTCCCCAAAGTCTGTCTGGCATTGACGGGACAGGATGAGCTGTTCCCGTGGTGACACCAATAGATACTCCCCTCCCTTCCTTTGCCTCGGTCAGTGTTCATAGCCTCTCTTGGAGATCAGGGCTCATCATTGCAACCAACCTCCAGTCACATTACCCAGCCCAACAAAGCCCCGTATCACTGTCCTTTAGGGCCGGGGTCTCCCGTGTGCGAGGAAATGCTGTCACGGGAGAGACTCGGCAGCAGAGGGAAATTCAACCACTTACCACATTGATGCCCAAATCAAAAGGTTCCTGGAAAAAGGAGCCAGAGGTTAGTTAATTGATTCCCCTTCGCTCCCCTCTGCCATGGGGACATTTCAGCCTGCAGGGGACCCCGCACTGGGAACATTCATTCTCCTTCCCTCTGTCAATCTCTCCCTGGAACCGCCGATGCTGCCAAAGCACATGGTGGTGGTGAGACAGTTCGTGCCCACTGTGGTCGTGTAACAGAGTGGCCTGGCCCTCAAAGGACCAGGAGGTCTAAAGTAGCCAGCCCTGTTCCATCAGTCCTGCCTGTGCCATAATTAGCTTCCTTCCAAGTGGTCCAAGTGGTCCTTGACAAATCTTTCGACAGAGGTTTGGAACCATCCTTATACCGCCGCCTAGCACAAGGGTCCCTGTCCTCTAGGCGCTACCATAATACAAACAAATAAACAGACACTCACCAGCCCCAGGTTCAAACCAAAACCAGGCTGTAAGAAAGAGCCAGAGGTTAACGTGCTGGTCCCCATTCTCTCCCCTCTGATATGGGGATATCTGACCCAGGAGGGGACTCTGACCTGGAAACATCCTTTCTCCAGGGTTTCCCTTCCCGTGCTGGGTCCTCGCACAGACAGGGCGCTGGCCTGGGCCGAGCCAGACACGAGGTGGGGCAGAGTCTCCGCTGGCCCCTTCATACAGAGTGGGGGGTAGGAGGAGCCAGCTGGGAAGGGGCCTGGAGTCCCAGCTGGGAAGCCCTGACTCTGCAGGGAACCGGCAGCTGAGATGCCCCTTGTGCGCTGATCACCAGGACTGCCCGTGTTACCCCACTAGGGAGCCCCTTGCAGTCACCGCTGGAATCCCGCTGGCAGAGCGGGACACTGGGTGGGCTCTTCCCTGGTAGATGGACCCCTCGGCCCACCCAGCATGAGAGACACGGGACTCCTGGTTCGGATCTCATCTCCCTGCCTGGGGGGCCCTCAGGTGATACTAAATAACATCCAGCCCATAACTCACCGTGGCTCCTGGGTTTTGTTGTCCGCCCTGCAAGAAATAATGGGTGTTTTTTTCTCTCCATTAAGGGTGACCAGACGTCCTGATATTGGGACCGTCCTGACATTAGGGTCTTTGTCTTATATAGACCACTCTACTTCCCTTCTCCCTCCACCCTCCCGCCCCCACTTGCTCTCCGGCACCTTACCTCTATTCTCCTCCCTGTGCCCAGGAAGAACCCCCCTTCCCAGGGGCTTACAGCGGAGCCTGCTGGGAACGTATCTCCCAGGTTCGTAGAGTGGCCTCAAACCGCCTTGTGTCTGAAACCCTCACCACCCATTTCCCTCAGCACTGCCCGGCTTCCCCTTCCAGCCAGACCTGCATTTCCCAGCACTGACCTTCCCCAACCCCTTATTGCCAGGCCAGGCAATGGACCAGGGGAGTCAGAGCAGACAAGAGGCAGCGGATATTAGGGGCATGGGGATTCGGCCCTAGAGACTCCAGCTGAGATGTCCCTTGCGCTCTGATTACCTGGCTGTCCTGTTACTCCACTGGGGATCCCCTGGCAGTCACAGCTGGAATCCAGCTGCTAGAGGGTGTCATTCTGTGAGCTCTTCCCTGTCAGATGGACCCCTCCACCCACCCACCCACCATGAGAGGAAATGGGACTCCTCTAGCCCTATTGATGGCATTAGTTCCAAATTTTGTGGGATAGTCCTAAAATTGGAGAGCTCCTCGTGCAATGAAGATGAAGTCCAGGTTCTCAATGGCAACTATTCTGCGGTGTTTTGGAGGTGCGAGAAGGCAGGATATGGGGTAGGAAGAACTGGGGCCCATGAGCACAGAAAGCGGAGGGGAGAGAACAGGGAGTAACAGGCGAGCGGAAACAGACAGAATTCGGGGGCGAGATGGGTCAGTGAGGGGAGAAGATCAGTGTGTGCATGGCCTGCACTACGGGCTCCTGAACACAGACGGGGCAGAGGCTGACTTTCACTGTGTGCCTATGCAGTGCCTGGCACAATGAGCCCCAGTCTCCCTTGTGTCCGTGTCTGGGCAGCACCAGGGACATCTTGGCACGGCTGCAGGGCAAATCAGGATTGTGGGCCAAGATTTAGCCCCCAAAAGCAACTTATATTTTTGAGGGCCTCAGTTGCTGGGAGTGCAGCTGTAGACACCTGGAAGAGCCCTGATTTTCAGAAGGCAAGTGCTCGGCGCTTTCTGAAAACAGGGCCGTCGAAGGTTTTCAAAGCCGTACCCCCAAACACGGAGGGATTCAAAATCACTGAGTACTTTTCAATCGTTGACTCATGAGAGGTTTCTGTCTGCCCAGCAGCTGCTGCCTTTTTGATGGGCTGAGATGGAAACATCTGTACTAGTCTTCAGTGAGCATCTGGCCCATTGACTCCAATTGACCTATGGTCGACTGACCCCATCTGGAATCTGGCCCCATAGACACCAATGGAGCTACGGCCAATTGATCCCAGCTGGGGTCTGGTCCCATGGATTCCATTGGAGCTATGGCCCAGTGATCCCAGCTGGGATCTGGCCCCATTGTTAGGATATAGATATTCAGGCCTGTCTGTAAAGGCCTATACTCTAAGAATTTAGGTGTATTCTTATCGCTTGGCTAGTTCTAGAGGTATAAAAGAAAGAAATCACTGTCTGCCGGTGTAAGGGCCTTCTCTTACTGTGACAGATTGAGGCCCTGTTCTTAGGCTAAGGCCTTTGGCTAAGCAGCAGAGGCAGCCATAAGCTGGGAAGCGACCGGTCACATCCTCACATTCCAAACTAGTCACATTGAAAGAAGGTGCTATTGGGCTGTTAGGAATACACTCCTGTCCTGATAGTGCTGATCGCCTCCGGAGAAAGCGAAGTGCCTAGAAAATGTAAAAGGAAACTTAGTATGATAGCATCCTGTCTGGCAAGAACTCACTTATCAATACTGGGATGTGAAATCCTCACTTCTGTATTGTTTTGTCATTATAGTACCCACTTTGCTATTGTTTGTCTGTGTAATCTCTGTCTGGTTCTGTGATTGTTCCCGTCTGCTGTATAATTAATTTTGGTGGGTGTAAACTAATTAAGGTGGTGGGATATAATTGGTTACATAATCATGTTACAATATGTTAGGATTGGTTAGTTAAATTTCAGGAAAATGATTGGTTAAGGTATAGCTAAGCGGAACTCGGGTTTTACTATATAATCTGGAGTCAATGAGGAAGTGAGGGGGTGTGGGTATGGGGGGAAGTGGGGGTGGGTGTGGGAGATGGGAACAGGGAATGGGGGTAAGGAAATTGCAATCATGTTTTGCTAAAGGGGGAAATGGGAACAGGGAATGGGGGTAAGAAAATTGGAATCATGTTTTGCTAAAGGGGGAAATGGGAACAGGGAATGGGAGTAAGGAAGTTGGAATCATGTTTGGCTAAGGGTAGGAATGGGAACAGGGACACAGGTGTAAGGCTCTGTGGTGTCAGAGCTGGGAAGGAGGATACTAAGGAAGGAAACTGGAATCATGCTTGCTGGAAGTTCACCCCAATAAACATCGAATTGTTTGCACCTTTGGACTTCGGGTATTGTTGCTCTCTGTTCATGCGAGAAGGACCAGGGAAGTAAGTGGGTGAAGGAATAAGCCCCCTAACACCCATGGACTCCAATGGAGCTACGGTCCATTGACAGCAGCTGGGATCTAGCCCGTAAACTGAAGTTACTCCCAAAGAAAGCAGCATTTAGTACTTACCTGCTGGCAAAGGCCTGCTTGCCCCTGTGCCATATTTTGTTAGGAAAACCAGGAGTTAGAGCATTTGGGAGACAATGAGACGTGAGCAAAGGGCTGAAGATTTGCAGAAGTGAGTAGAGATTTTTAAGGCCCTACTTGGGACACTTTAATTTTCAGGAAGCGCTGAGCCCCCTGCCTCTGAAAATCAGACCCCTCTGGGACCCCAAACTGAGACCCCAAAATCACTGGTCATCCATCTGTTGACTAATATCTGCTGGCTAGCATATATATATATACACACACTGCACCATCAGTGTATATTAGCACGTATTAAGTAGCAGTAACATTCAGCACAAATATTGTAACAGGGATACAGGCTAAACTGGCCTGTACCATAACACTGTTCCCTTAGGCTACGTATCCCATAACTCCTTGTGTTTTTGCTGAAGTAAGCCGTTTGGCATAAGCAGATAGGAAACTTGCCAAAATCAAGAGATAGTCATATAAGCTCAGGAAGTATCTTCACAGATTAGTACCTGGAACGCTGGTATGCAAAACAAAGATAAGGAAGGAACAGAACAAGAAGTTAGGGAACTGGGACAAACTCAAGGGCTGGATTTTAGTGACATATAAAGAGATGTGCAACTTGTAAAATCATAAGAACAAGAATGGCCAGACTGGGTCAGACCAAAGGTCCATCTAGCCCGGTGTCCTGTCCTCCGACAGTGGCCAATGGCAGGTGCCCCAGAAGGAATGAAGAGAATGGGATCACCCAGTGATCCACCCCCTGTCACCCATTCCCAGCTTCTGGCAAACAGAGGCCAGGGACACCATTCCTGCCCATCCCGGCTAATAGCCATTGATGGACCTATCCTCCATGAATCTGCATATGTACTTATCTATCTAGCCCCATATATACTTATCTATCCATCCATCCACACACCTGCATATCTAGCTATCTCCTCACATATGTATTTGAAAACCTGTGACAGAGACACATGCTTTGAGTTCCACCCAGCACCTGCCCCCTGTACAGTGGGATGAACACATCTGCTGAGCCTAACAGTTGTGTAACCGTCCCTGACAGCTTCTAGCTGGCTGTTATTGTGCAGCATTTAGCAGCCGGTTGGTGGTGGTGCTCAGCTCCAAAGGCTGCAGGAACCACGTCCTTTTAGGTTGGCCCTGCCAAAATGGACACATAATGGGGGTCCCTGAACTATCAGGGAGGTAGACTAGAGTCCTCCACGAGCCTGGCCATCCATCTGTCTAGGTTTTTCTGTGGGTTTGATGCACCAGGGGTCTTTCATTTAACCTGTCTCCTCCACTTTCCACAGGAAAGGCCCAAGAGCTGTGTCTGATCTCTCAATATAAGACATATAAGAGGCTCTACTATCTGACAGAATGTCTGAGACTTACCTGGGGGTCATAATAATAATCAGATCCATACTGCCAACCCTGTTAGAAAAAGCCAAGGGTTAGTTCTTTGTGCTCCCTTCCTCCCATGTCCTAGAGTCATAGAGCCTAAGGCCACTGATCAGTCACTCTGCCGTTCTGCATCAGACAGGCCAGAGAACTACCCCCAGGGATCCCTGCATCCAGCCCATATCTGGTGGTTGATCTACAGTGTCTATTTTAGAAAAGGTGCCAAGCTCCAGCAGTCACCTGTCTGTGGGTGAGGACCTGTGTCCCGGTCTGACTTTTGTCCAGCAGCAGTGAGCCGCTCTCTGCCAGGGCTTACGGACAGGCTCCCAGTGACCAGCCGGCTCTCCCAGGGCACAGGACATTGATTTAGGACAAAAGCATTATAGAGAAAATAGATCATGCAGCCAGTCAGCACCCACGCCAGCTCGCCAGGTGCCCCCCATCTCTAGGGCTCCTAACACTGTATTTCAATCATACGGGACAGTTTTCCGAGCACCACCCTGCTCCTCACCTCCCTTTGCTGGCTCATGAGATGAGTCCTCCACACAGAGCAGGGCCCGGAGTACCAGGCCGGCCGTGCTCCCAACTGGATGTGCGCAGTCTCACTGCCAAGCTGTGCACGCATGCAGCTTATGTCCCAAGGGTTTTTTCCACTGGGACCAACATTCCCTCAGTTGGTCCCAGTGAAAAAATCAACGGCACGTTTTCACCAGCAATCGGCAAGGCTGTAAAACCGGCCAGGAGGCAGCCCAAGCTGAACTCCAGGATAACAGGCATCCTGTACTGATTTAGTATGGGACAGGCAATTTGTTATTTAAATAAGGGACATGCCTTAAAATATAGGAAGTCCAAAGCAGACCTTAGGGGTGCGTCCCATGCTGCCACATGGAGCGTGTTAGCGGTGAACGGTATTGGGTACAACAAAGTTCTTGTCAGAGAGCTCACCCGCACCAGAGCTGGCAATGCGGAGCTCCTTCTGCCACAAAGCGATCAAGTCACTGAGGAAGGAGCAACCTTCCTGCAGTCCAGTGGGGCAGACCGAACTCAAGGTCTGGCACCTGTTAGATGTGGTGATTTCTTGGCGATCTGGCCTTCCTTCAGTTGCTCATTATTCAAAACCGGTGTTGCATGCTCTTCGGCCATGTCATCAGGATGGACAAAAATACCCCAGCACAATGTGCTCTCAGAGTCTCCATTGACCTGTGAAGGGGCACGAGGCCTGAATCTACCAGCCGCTGCCTGCGGGGCCGTCCCAGAGTCGTGGATTCGCAGGATTGAGCCTGAACAGAACTTTCCTATATGCTTCCCCCTGTACGACGACGCCAGCTGTGGTCACTGGGCGGGCGCAGCAGTTCCCAGCAGACTGTGCAGGTGTCATCATGGTGCTTATAATACGGAGCTGTTGGCAACTCTATACCAGGATCCACAAGGAGGCCCTGACGGGTTTCCAACCCTTCCAGTAGGACACTGCCCTCTTGGTTAAAATCTTACATCAGCTGGAGGGTCAAACGAGGGTCCTGAGTCAGTTCCGGCTGCCCCTTTATACAGCTTGGTCCCGGGGGGATCAGCATAACCAGCACGGGGAGAGTGCAGTTTGTTTCCAGAGGAAACCCACCCAGTAAGCCAGGAACACACAGTTACATAGAAGATATCCTGGTACAAAAGGCTATCAATATCCCAGGGACACGGAGCATCTGGCACATTTTTTACATGCTTCCAAGGTCTCCCATCTGTCACAAGGACCCACCCCACTGTGATGGACGTTGCGCAAACGTATTACGTCAGGAGCCACCAGGTGGTGCTGTTACATGTAGTCGTCCCAAGTCCTTTTCCTTAGCCATTCTGCGTTGTCGTTCATTTTGTGATGAAGTTTACTTCAGGAGGGAGCTGTGGCAAGCAGTAAAAGAGCTTGCTCCCTGTCTTAATCTCTCTAACCGGAGTCAGTTCTTGGAGCAGGGTTGCTCCTTGAAAACCAAGCATGGGTGTATGGCCTGGGATTACTGAGAGGGAGCCGCCTGCATGCTGTTTGTGTCTTCTCTGTTCCAGGGCTAGGGTATATATTGTAAAGAATCCCCTTGGTTTTCAGTTATTATTTTATTGAAAATCTCCTGAGAATATATCAGTGTTTATTATAAAGATTAAAAAACAGGTGAAAACCAGTGCAAAAAATCATCTTTGCAGTTTTTGGGTAAATACCAGGGTTAGTATTGGGAGATGGGAGAACAGAGAAAAGCAACAAATAGAGAAAAGGTTTCCAAGAAAGTAAAGCAGTTTAATGCTGTTGTTTACTTAATGAACTGGACATTAACTGCATGTACACATAGGCCCAAGCATACACAGGTGTATTTTCCACTACAGCGCCTTACTTTAATAGACACTCACACAGGCACACTTAGCCTAACTTTGATTAACATCGACACATTTACCTGACATCATGTATTGGATTTGCTGAACATCATCTGTATTTTCATGTACTGGATCAGTCCAAAATTCATGTGGAAATTGGCAAACGCCAGATCACAGCTTTTATAAAACCCAGGAAGTTTTCTCTACGAATCATAGAATATCAGTATTGGAAGGGACCTCAGGAGATCATCTAGTCCAAACCCGTGCTCAAAGCAGGACCAACCCCAACTAAACCATCCCAGCCAGGGCTTTGTCAAGCCTGACCTTAAAAACTTCTAAGGAAGGAGATTCCACCACCTCCCTAGGTAACGCATTCCAGTGTTTTTCCTCCTAGTGAAAAAGTTTTTCCTAATATCCAATCTAAACTTCTCCCACTGCAACTTGAGGCCATTATTCCTTGTTCTGTCATCTGCTACCACTGAGAATAGTCTAGAGCCATCCTCTTTGGAACTCCCTTTCAGGTAGTTGAAAGCAGCTATCAAATCCCCCCTCATTCTTCTCTTCCACAGACTAAACAATCCCAGCTCCCTCAGCCTCTCCTCATAAGTCATGTGTTCCAGTCCCCTAATCATTTTTGTTGCCCTCTGCTGGACGTTTTCCAATTTTTCCACATCCTTCTTGTAGTGTGGGGCCCAAAACTGGACACAGAACTCCAGATGAGGCCTCACCAGTACCGAATAGAGGGGAACGATCATGTCCCTTGATCTGCTGGCAATGCTCCTACTTATACAGCCCCAAATGCCATTGGCCTTCTTGGCAACAAGGGCACACTGTTGACTCATATCCAGCTTCTTGTCCACTGTAACCCCTAGTTCCTTTTCTGCAGAACTGCTGCCTAGCCATTCGGTCCCTAGTCTCTAGCAGTGCATGGGATTCTTCCGTCCTAAGTGCAGGACTCTGCACTTGTCCTTGTGGAACCTCATCAGATTTCTTTTGACCCAATCCTCTAATTTGTCTAGGGCCCTCTGTATCCTATCCCTCCCCTCCAGCGTATCGACCTCTCCTCCCAGTTTAGTGTCATCTGCAAACTTGCTGAGGGTGCAATCCACACCATCCTCCAGATCATTAAGGAAGACATTGAACAAAACCGGCCCGAGGACCGACCCTTGGGGTACACCACTTGATACCGGCTGCCAACTAGACATGGAGCCATTGATCACTACCCATTGAGCCCGACAATCTAGCCAGCTTTCTATCCACCTTATCGTCCATTCATCCTGCCCATACTTCTTTAGCTTGCTGGCAAGAATACTGTGGGAGACCGTGTCAAAAGCTTTGCTAAAGTCAAGGAATAACACGTCCACTGCTTTCCCCTCATCCACAGAGCCAGTTATCTCGTCATAGAAGGCAATTAGATTAGTCAGGCATGACTTTCCCTTGGTGAATCCATGCTGACTGTTCCTGATCACTTTCCTCTCCTCTAAGTGCTTCAGAATTGATTCTTTGAGGACCTGCTCCATGATTTTTCCAGGGACTGAGGTGAGGCTGACTGGCCTGTAGTTCCCAGGATCCTCCTTCTTCCCTTTTTTAAAGATGGGCACTACATTAGCCTTTTTCCAGTCGTCCGGGACCTCCCCTGATCGCCATGAGTTTTCAAAGATAATGGCCAATGGCTCTGCAATCACATCCGCCAACTCCTTTAGTACAAACTGAATCAGTACAAACTGAAAACAAAGATCCTTAAGAGCAAATAAACAACTGCAACCAACCAATAGCTGGACTGATTTCTCATCTCACAGGGAACTGACATGCAAGGCAGAGGAGAGATGATATAATAAACAGCAGCACTTGCCCCGAAGCGCTTACAGATATAAAACATCCATCTATGCCGGGTGGACAAAGATACAGCCCCGGGGAGGAGTGGAAGAGACAAGGTGACAAACAACCTGCCATCTGCCCAGCTGTCATCAGGTTGCAACTTCCTATATGTGTCACGGGAAAAGTGGGTTTTGAGGAGGGAATTGAAATCAGTGTGGATTTTTCGACCAGCCCTGACACTATGTCACAGAGGAGGGCAAGCCTGGAGCTGCAGAGTTGGGGGGCTAGTGCTGTGGGGATAATAGCCATGTAGACATTCTAGCTTGGGCTGGAGCTTGGGCTCTGAAACCTAGGCAGGGCCTTGAAATATGCATTAACTCCTGGTGCCAAACAATCTGTTCCACCTTGTGTTTAGCTGTGACACCCTGAGTACATTTCCTAGTCCTGAAGAAGAGCTCGGTGTAGCTTGAAAGCTTGTCTCTCTCACCAAGAGAAGTTGGTCAAAGAAAAGATTTTCCTTCCTTCACCTTGTCCCTCTGGGACCAACCCATCTACAACAACACTGCATATTGAAATCAGTGGAACTTAGGAGCCTAAAACACCTTTGAAGACCGAGGCCCAAGTGTTTGTGGACATTGGATGGCGGCCAGGTCATGCACCGAATCCCTCTGTGACCCATTGATGATACTGCCTGAAGGGTTAAAATGCATTTGCTGTTATATAACAACCTGATCTTTGGATTGTGTCAACTCTTTCTACAGGCCCAAAGTCCAGAGTTTGGTCAAGAGGTCAGTAGCCTAGCAAATAGTGATTAGGTAAGAGAAGCAGAACAAACACACGATAACCTTGCTTTGCTAAGATCAGCCCAGTCAGGATAACGCCAGATGCTGAGGGCAATAACTGCATCTTATTTAAAGATGCAAAACAGAACAATGAGACCTGTTTATTTGTGTTCGTTTCTATTGTAGAGAGATGTTCTTCCTATGTACCAACTTTGAGTTTATGAACTGTTAGTATTATCCCGCTCGATAGCATTCATCACCATGCATTTTTTGACAGGTTTCCACACCCCCTTTGGGGCTTATGTCCCTCCCTCCAACCCCATTTCCATTGGCACCGAAGTTTGGCGCTGTCGGTCATTTTGAAAAAAAAATGTGTATGTTTCAATGGGGGAAGTGTTGTGTGTGTTTGTACTTGGATACATTTAGAGCAAAAGGTTGAAAGAATAGAGTGAGAGAGTTTAAAGATGAAAAAAGAAAGTTTGGGTAAGGTTTAGAGGAAAAAACGAAAGCAAGGTTATTTGGGGAGGTTGAGTAAGGAGAGATGATTTTAAAGGCCTAGTTTCAGAGTAGCAGCCGTGTTAGTCTGTATTCACAAAAAGAAAAGGAGAACTTGTGGCACCTTAGAGACTAACACATTTATTTGAGCATAAGCTTTCGTGAGCTACAGCTCACTTCATCGGATGCTGTAGCTCACGAAAGCTCATGCTCAAATAAATTTGTTAGTCTCTAAGGTGCTACAAGTCCTCCTTTTCTTTTAAAGGCCTAGTTTGGCATGTTATTAAAGAACAGAAAATTTTGAGATAAATGTAAAAAGTGTATTAAATATAAGGGTAGGTTAAGAAAAGAGCATTTAAAATAATTAAATAATATTAAAAACTAGGTTTAAAAAGGGAATTTACTAAGGCAAAGCCTGTTTAGTAAGCACATGGTAAAGACTATAAAAGGGGGCTAAGAAAAACACATTTAAACTATTCGATATCAGGGTAGGTTAAGAAAAGAGCTTTTAAAAACACTGAAAACTAGGTTGACAAAGAACACACAGGGCAAAGCCTGTTTAGTAAGCACATGGTAAAAAAGTGAATAGAAAAGCATTTCAATACAAGGGTAGGTTAAGAAAAAAGAACAGGGCAAGAAAAGGGAAAAGAAAGCCCCTTTGCAAAGGGCAAAGATAGGCAATGCATGGTTGAATCAGAGAGAGAGAATTCTTACCTTTCAAGTTTTTCTGTAGAATGAGGCAACTTCCCTGGTTCAGACCCTCTGTTATCAGACTTGTTGTCACCGCCTTTGGATCGGCCAAATCAGAGGCTGTTCTACAGCAGCGTCATAGAATTCATTTTCCTGAACTAATCCTAGAGTCCCAAGATTTTAAATGAGAGCCAACTCCCTTCTCTCCCCTTCAACTGCCTTATCCTTACCTGAAAAACCAGACCCTCAGCAGATTTTCCTGCCAGGTAGTCCTTTTACAGGGGGGCTTTCATAAAAGTTAAAACCCTAAGCTTTTCGTAACAAACCATTTTTAAAAGTTTTTCCCTAGGTTTTAGACTAACAGGGGCTATTTTTTAGTAAGAAGAATGTGAAGCTGCTGCAAAGCCCGTTAGCAAAAACAGCCTCTGGGATCACAGAGAAGGAGACTGCTTCTTTCCCAAACTTTTGACCAAACACCAGTAAAAGTTACATTAAGTTTGGTAAAGGAATAAAGCTCCGCTTTATAATGACTTGAAAAGACAAACCTATCTGAAGACACAGTCCTTTATTTATAGAGGTGTTTCAATTAAAAAGAGCATGCAGAAGCAACCATGGCCTAAACCCTGACGAACAAAAAGTTTTTAAAAGCTTTTCCCCAAGGTTTTTAGTAAGAACAACTTGAAACAGCCCTTTGAAGGTAGTGGGTTAGAAAAGAAGACGACGACCCCTTTGAAAAATAAGGCTATCTGAAGACACGTTCCTTTATTTAACCCCCTTGGCAAAGTGTTTCAATAACATGTGAGTCTGCAGGAACAACCCAGGGTTAAAAACACAGAGAACTGGTTTATAAAAGTAAGGTATAGTGATAAAAAAAGTGTTTCCCCTGGGGTTTAGACTAACGTGGGTTATTTTTTAATAAGCACAATTTGAAACAGCAGCAAAGCCCTTGTCAGCAAAAACAGCCTCTGTGATTGGAGATAAGAAGGCCAGAACATAACAAGAAAGCCCTAGGTCTGCTTTTAAAACAAAATGATATCAAAGACTTGTTAAACTAAACATTTTTCTTTTGTTATGTAAAGATGGCATTGCTTTGTAAGTAATCTTATTCACAAGGTAAAATACAAAAAGAAATTACCTTAGAGTTAAAGCCACAGCCGGCTAGTTTATAAAAGTAATTTGTTAACAAATAGAGGTGAAAGTTTTGTAAAGGAATAATCCCTTTAAAAGACAAGCCTATGTGAAGACACATCCCTTTATTTAGCACTTTTGCATATGTTTTAATCAAAAAAGAGCCTGTAGAAACAGCCCAGGTGTGAATCAGCTGTTCTTCTCTTGGAGTCAATGGGGCCAGACTCCCAGCTGGGGTCACCTGGCCGTCGCTCCACTGAAATCAATGGGGCCAGACCCCCAGCTGGTGTCAATTGGCTGTAGTTCCACTGGAGTTTATTATTTTTATTTGTGTTACCATTGGCCCTCGGAGCCCTAGTCGTGTGTAAATCATAGTGTAAACCAGTATTGACCTCTGGGTAATTACTGCAATTTCCACCAGCCCTAAATCTTATGAATTGAAATTGTGTTGACTAAAGGTGTAGTAAGTTTGGCAGAGATAAAATTATCCTTATGGAGCTATAGCACCTGCTAGGTCATTCAGAGCATTCCAAGGAACTGACAATAGATTAAGGCCAACTGTTGGATTAACCCAGTGTGAATAACTGTTTCCTGGTACCGCATATGGTTTTTTCATGTTGCACGAGAGGAAAACTGAGCCACAGAGCAGGGACGTCTCCTTGCCCAAGATCACAAAACAGGTGAGTGACAGAGCTGGGGCAAGAACCCAGGAGTTCTGGCTCTCAGCTCCCCTCCTCTAACCCAATAGACCTCACTCCCCTCCCAGAGCTGGGGATAGAACCCAGGCGTCCTGCTTGGACTCTATTGCTCTAACCACTAGACCACAATTGACTACAATTGCGCTGTGACTTTAGGCAAGTACCTGCCCCCCTCTGTGAGTCAGCAGTGCATTCACTCTTCACTAGAAGTGGGGTTCACTGGCAGACTCTTGATATGGTACAAGGGTCAGTACTAGCTAGCTGAGAATTCACCCTCCAACTCATGCAGGGTAGCAAAGCCCAGTGGATCACAGAAATGCAAGAGAGTGGAACTGAAACACACTTGGGAACGGAACAAGTCTTAGAAGAAGATTTGCATCATTCTCCACCCATCTGTCCTGCTACCGAGAGCTCCTGTTCTTATACGGTGACATTCACCCTTGATCCGAGAGCCAGTGAACGTCCTATGACCCTTAAATCTGAGTTAGAAAGTGGCACCTGTGATGTTACTGACATAAACTGTGACCATATAGATCATTGTTGCAACCACTGTTATATATTTGCAGCAAATATTGTACGAAGTTTGGCGAGTAAGGTGTCCCTGGGAAGGTTATGGTTTCCAGGTTATGATTATGCTATCTGTATGCATGTATCATTTTTGTATTCAAAGTTATAAGTATTGGCTCTATACTGTCTGTATTTCAAACTTGTGCTATGCTTCTGGGTGACACCCCGGACAATTTGGTGTCAGCACTGTCTAGCCTGCTTGATGGCCCATTAAGGACCATCAGCTATATAACTGTCCCATTGAGAGAAGGCAGATATACCTTGGGACTCAGCAAGGTATGCAGGGACATGCCTATGGACAGAACTCTGAGGTTTTTCCAGGCCATGTGCTGGAATGTGTGTCTTTGGGACAAAGAAAGAAAGGCCAAATGACAAGAGACTATAAAACACTGCTGCAGCTCCTCCATCTTGTCTTCAATCCTGCTTCTTGCCTCCGGAGAGATTTTGCTACAAACTGAAACTCTGAACAAATGACCCATCCCAGCTGTGGATGTTCTCCAGAGACTTGATTTGAGCCTGCAGGTTATTCCATCACGGCTGCAAGCCTGAACCAAGAACTTTGCCATTACTGTATGTCATTGATTCCATTTAACCAATTCTAGCTCTCATCTCTATCTTTTCCCCTTTATGAATAAACCTTTAGATTTTAGATTCTACAGGATTGGCAACAGCATCATTTGTTGGTAAGATCTGACTTGTATATTGACCTGGGTTTGGGGCTTGGCCCTCTGGGATCAGGAGAACCTTTTTCTTTTACTGGGGTTTTGGTTTTCATAACCATTCGTCCCCATAATGACTGTTGGTGATACTGGGAAACTGGAGTGTCTAAGGGAATTGCTTGTGTGACTTGTAGTTAGCCAGTGGGGTAAAACCGAAGTCCTCTCTGTTTGGCTGGTTTGGCTTGCCTTGAAGTGCAAAGGAACCCCAGCCTTGGGCTGTAACTGCCCTGCTCTGAGCAATTTGTCCTGAATTGACACTTTCAGTTGGGTCCCACCAAAGGCAGCATCGTTACAATGCCCAAAAGGGGCCAGGGTCCCATTCCCCACCCCCAAGCCTGCCAGTCCCACACCCTGGGGCCGGACGGGAACTGGCATTGCCTAGAAGGCAAAGGCCTCATGTCCCATTCCCTATTCCCCTGAGCCAGCCAGTCCCCCACCCTGGGACCAGATGGGAGCCGGTGCCCCTCTAGAGGGGAAAGGCCTCATGTCCCATTCCCCACTCCCCTGAGCCAGCCAATCCCTTGCACATAAGAGAAAGTCTTTTAATCACTATCAATTTATTGAGGTAGGTTACAGACAGATGCTCCCCTGCCCAGCCCCACCAGAAGTGTCCCTGTTTCCCACATCACAGCAGCAGTAGCCATCCCTCAGAGCATCTCCAGACCCCTGCTCCCGTTCAGCTGGAGTTGCAAAGGCATTCATCCCCCTCGGAGGGCGGGGACACAGAGACGATCACAGCGGGTCCCTGGGGGCCTGTTTGAGGCTTGCAGCAGCCCCCGCAGCCCCACTGGTGGATCTTGCAGCAGAAGGGACAGAACTTACTCAACTAAGAAACCCGAGCTGAGCATTAGGGCTCAGGCAGTCAGTGTGTGTAATGAATGTACATGTCCACTAGGTGGCAGTACTGCATGATACTGACTTTAGGAATTCATTCAGGATGCCGTGGGGTCCCTTCCCAGAGCTGAGGATACAACCCAGGAGTCCTGGCTCCCAGCCCCCCTGCTCTAACCCATAGACCCCACTCCCATCCCAGAGCCCTGCCGTGATAGAACCCAGGAGTCCTTAATCCCAGAGCCCCCCTCCTCTAACCCACTAGACCCCACTCCCCTCCCAGAGCCGGGGATAGAACCCCGGAGTCCAGGCTCCAAGCCCAGCCTCCCTGCTCAAACCCACACGCAAGAGCAGACCTGATTCTCTCCAGAAGGGGACACTATTGCTCCTCACACACAATTGCAGCGGCAGCTCTGGGCTCCTTGACCAGAAGGGCCCCAGCCCAATTTGGCTGGAAGCAGCGCTGCTCCGTTCAGGAGATCTGCTCCCCGTCGGCACCAAACCAGCAACATGACTCCAGTCCTGGCAGCCGCACCTACCCCTGCAAAGGAGAAAGGCGACGAATCTGGCACTCACCGGGAGATTTTGCAGCCTGCTGCTGGCATCAAGACGCGGAAGACAAAGGCATCTGGCTAGAACCAACTCCAGCCCCTGCCTGATTATCCTAGTCGCCCTTCTCTGCACCTGGTCCCATTTGGATTCATCTTCCTTAACCCTGCGAGCCCAGCACTGCACGCTATGCTCCCAAGGGGGTCTCACCAGTGCCTTGCCTACTCCTAACACTTCCCTGCCGCGACTGGAAATACCTCGCCGGACGCATCCTACGACTGTGTGAGCCTTTTTCACGGCCACATCCCGTGGGCGGCTCAGAGACCTCTTGAAATCAACCAATACACCCGGCAAGTTTAGGCTTGACATTCGGCGAAGGTTTCTGACCATCAGAGGAGTGAAGTTCTGGAGCAGCCTCCCAAGGGGAGCAGTGGGGGCAAAATATCTGACTTATCTCAAGACGGAGCTTGACACGAGTCTGACGGGGCTGCCTACAGAGAATTCTTTCCCAGGTGTCTGGCCGGTGGATCTTGCCCACATGCTCAGGGTCTCAGTGGGAGCCACACTTGGAACTGGGAAGGAATTTTCCCCAGGATCAGATTGGCACAGACCCAGGGGTGGTGGTGGTGTTTCGCCTTTCCCTGCAGCATGGGGCCCAGGTCGCTCGCAGGTTTAAATTAGTGGATTCTCTGTAACTTGAAGTCTTTAAATCAAGATATGAGGATGTCAGTAACTCAGCCAGAGGTTATGGGCTTATTAGCGGAGTGGGTGGGTGAGGGTCTGTGGCCTGCGATGTGAAGGAAGTCAGACTAGATGATCATGATGGTCACGTCTCGCCTTAGAGTCTGTGAGCCCGTGCCTCAGTTTCCCCCCGGGATGTTAATCATTCATACATTTAGTCTGTTAGCAGAGACTGGAGCAGGGACTGTCTCTCACTGTGTCTCGGCAGGGCAGCGCCCAGCACAATGGGACCCAGATCTCAGCTGGGGCCTCTGGGCAAGACCAAAATAATGGTTGGACAAGTGTATTAAAATACCCAGCTCAAGCAGCTGAGGTTCATGCTTTTACCTCTGAAGATCCCCACTCTCCTCCCAGGGCTGGGGATAGACCCGCAGAAGTCCTGGCTCCCCGGCTCTAACTACTAGACCCTACTCCCTTCCCAGAGCTGACAGACCCAGCAGAATTGGTTTCTGGTCACTGCTTCCTCTGAAGCACCAGGTATGGGGGAAGATTTGTAACCTGAGCTTTGATTGCTAGATTGTTTTGGCTTCTCTGCTCATGTTTCTGCCTCCTCCCCCCTGCATTTAGGGATGTGCGGAAAGGTTAAAGTTTGCTGCCAGTTCCCCCTAAACCACCAAATGTCTCTCCTCTGCTTGCCATGCTGTTCTCGCGCTCCGCATCAGAGACACTACTGTCGGTGGCCGAGACAGAGAAGGCCCAGGATACCAGTCCCTGAGCCAGCCAGTCCTGTCCCCAGCCCTGGGGATGGATTGGTACCAGTGCCCCCTAGAGGGGAAAGGCCGCGAGTCCCATTCCCCAGCCCCTGAGCCAGCCAGTCCCCGCCCTGGGCTGGATTGGGTCTAGAAGGGAAAGGTCCTGTATCCCAGTGGCTTCTTTTCCCAGCTCCGGGAGGGCAGTGGGGTCCCAGAACAAGGGTGACTGGGACTCTTCCATTGAGTTACCAGACTTACCACTGAGAGGCGTCATCTCAAGCAAATCTCTTAAATTCTCCGTACTTGCAGTGAGTGGCCCAGTGAGAAGGGCCCTCACTTTGCAGCCAGGGCTCGCCCAGTGCCCAAGCGTGGCACTAGGGGGCGCTGTGCTGCAGGGAGTGGGGTGGGGCCTCTCCCTTGGCAGTCGGGGCTGGCTCCAATGGCCCACTGTGGTAGAATGCGGGTTCCCAGTTTTGGTTGAATGTATTCCTGGAAGTTTCATCACAGCACCGGAGTCTGGGAGAGCAGCACCTCCGGGAATCTTTTCCAAGCTGATCCAGCTGAACATGGAGTCCATCAAAATCTCTGTCCAAAGTCTGAAAATATTGACCTCTGTCCTCCAAACAAGAAGGCCAGACTGTGGAGTGGGGTGAAAGGGTGTTAAAGGGAATTGAGTCATGACAGCTGGGTTCCAGCACAAGGTCTGGGACGGAAATGGGGTGTAATGGTGTTGCCAGCACCCAGTGCCGAGAGGCTGAACAACAGCTTGAGTTGGTTCGTTACCCGGTGTGCTGCACCCAATAATCACAACGGGGTGGAGAAGCAGAAAAGTTTATTTGCAGCTGCAAAAAGGTACAGGGAGAATAAAATCTCAAATCCTGCACACAGAGCAGGAAGTTACACAGGCTTTTATATGTCCTTTTTCCCAGCATACTTATCCAATAGCAAGCTGCCCCAAGTATCCATATAGCCAGCCAATCCAGTTCCCAGCTAGTTCCCTGGTTCTCTGTAGCATTTGTTAAACTATACATAAAGCTGCTTTATTCGGCATTGTTCTTCCATATCTCCCGTTTGGCCTTGCTTAGTTTCAGGCAGTCTGACTCTGCAACATATTGTTGCAGATTCTCAGCATAACTGCTGTGTGTGCCTCCAGGCTGGGGGGCCAAGGACACTTGGGCCTAGTATGCAGAGCTGCTGCGAGTGCCTCCAGGCAGGAGGGGGGGCCAAGGACACCTGGGCCTAGTGCGAGGGGGCTTCATTGACACTCGTGGTCTTCCATCCCCTCGAGTTACCTAGTGGCCATGCCCCAGTGTCCTCAACAACTCCCCCCTTTGAGAACACTCAACAACCTTGGCTCTGAGTTTTCTTACTTGGGCTACTTATTTCTTTACAATAGGACTTTGCCTAAGCACTTTGTGATAGCCCTGAAGAGAGTGACTTATTAACTTTTGCAAAAGGACCCTGACACATGATACTGCACAGCATAATACCAGTAATACAAGCAATACAGGAAAGAGAAGTTTCAATAACAGGCTAAATAAACCACCAAGCCAAGACGACAAACCCCAGCCTGAAAACAAGGTTTGCAACCAATGTCTCTCGGGGGCAGTATAGGCAACCTGAGCTCCGGCTCGGGCATGGGTCTCAGCCTGTACCACCTTTTCATAGATTTCATAACTGCTATCATTTACATATACACAAAATTGGGGCCCGACAAGGGCACAAACCCCTCCTTGGGATGCCAAGAGACAGTCCAAAGCCAGCCTGTTTTGGAGGGAAAACGTCCTGAGCTGCTGTACCTCTTTATTTAATGTTTTTACTGCTGACCCTAAATCACTAACCGAGTCCTCTAACTCTAAGGCAACTTTCTCAAGTACCATTTGCAGCCTTACAGTATAGCGGCCTATGCATGCCATGGCTGGCCCAGTAAACAGTGGTGCTATTCCCAGTACAGAGCACCCTACAAGCTTCTCAGTTGTGAGGGGATTCTTCATATTGCCCTCCAATGCCATATTCAGTCGCCGCAGGGTCTTTTCTCGTGACTCAACAGAGGTGTCTCGGGCATTTCTAATCTTTCCTTTGGGCAGTGTGGCAGTTATGGAAAGATGAGGAACTCCATGAGCTATATAACAGCTACCTGTCCAGTTGGCTGGCAGCACCTTGTAAGCCTTTCGGCCACATACAAAATAGTGACCCTGTACGGCCCAGTAAGGACTGTTTCCCTGGGATATTTAAGGCTGCTTTGGCTGCTTTTTTAAACAATTTTTATGCCCCTACGGGGGCTTCTTATTTTTTTTGATTGGGTACAAGTGGGGGCGTTTCTAATTGTGCCGTTCAAATTACACTCGCCATAGGGACCACTACAAACCCACCATTGGCTTGCTACATTGGAGATATTAACTGGACGGCAAGTTATATTTCCAAACCTTTCTTTTGTGGTAGGAGTATTTGTAAGAGTTTCCCTAAAAGGGGAGGAACCATTACACCCACACTGCTGGCCTCCCCTTTTGGTCTTTATCCACTACCCATCAGCCCACTGTGTAATAACACAGGAGCTTTTTCCCACAGGACGCCCATAGTAATCAGATTGGTTTCGGGTAAAACATAACACTCCCTCAGCGAGTACTGCAACTGAATACTCCTGGTCCTGATAGGTGGCTTGCTGTAAAGAGGTCTTGTTCCAGAACGGCAAGTCCGTTCTTTCCTGCTCTTTGGTGGTGGCTAATTCTGCTAGGGTCAAGGGCAGCATGTCAAGGGGCATTCCCGTTTTGGGGGACAGTGGAGTTGGAGCACATACCCAGCAATCAGTCTGGTTTGTTAAATTAGCAACATGGTGCGCAAGCAAAACAAAGGAGTTATGCTCCCGATATGCACAGTTTGGAAATACCAATACAGAGAATAACAATGTTACCCAATTAATTATGACCAGAGTCTTCCCAACCCAGGGTCTCCAGTACCTGGGTGGGCCCATTTTAGCATTAAGGTGCCCGCTATTTGTGTCTTTTAAACAGTAGTTTAGCCCGAGATCATCACTAGATGAGGAGTCAGCGGGTTGGACGGTCCACTGTTCTGCTGACGAGGGGGCGGGTACTGCCTTCAGACGAGAGTGATGGATCCAGTTCTTGTGTCCCTCGATCTTTGCCGCTGTATGGGAGATCAGCAGGACGGTATAGGGTCCTTTCCACTTTTCCTGGAGAGGCTCGTCTTTCCAGGTGCGAACAAGCACAGAGTCACCAGGCTGTAAGGAGTGGATGGGAGTGTCCAAGGGGAGAGGCTGGGAATCCTTGGTATACCTGTGAAGAGACAAGAGAACAGCAGACAGGGAACACATATACTGTGACAAAAAGCCATTACCCAGCTCCCATTCCCCTGACAGAACCGGGGTACCATTCATGGGCCATGCCCTTCCAAACATAATTTCAAAGGGACTGAGCCCTAATCTACCCTTTGGGAGAATGCGGATACGGAGTAGGACGAGGGGCAAAGCATCAGGCCATCGCAGTGAGGCTTCTTGGCACACTTTTGAGAGATGCCGTTTAAGGGTCTGATTGGTACGCTCCACTATCCCACTGGCTTGCAGTCTCCAGGGCGTATGGAGTTTCCAGGGGATCTGTAAGGCATGTGAGATGCTTTGAATGATTTTTGACGTGAAGTGTGTCCCGTGGTCAGATTCCATCCACCGGGGGAGTCCAAAGCGAGGAATGATCTCCTTAACAAACTTGAGGGCCACTGTCCTGGCAGTGCAATTACGGCATGGGAAGGCGTCTGGCCATCTGCTGAACCGATCCACTATAACAAGGAGATATTTGAACCCTTAGGTCCAGGGAAACTCAGTAAAGTCTATTTGCCACACTTGTCCGGGGCCCGGAGTGGGTTCCAGGGCAGCTGGTGGCACAGGATGTCCCGGTCGGGGGTTATTCTTTTGGCAGAGTAAGCAGTCCGCTTGTACCTGGGCAGCCAGGGGTCGGAGTCCAGAAGTGATAAAATATTTTCCCATTAGTTGGATAAGGGCTTCCCTGCCAGCATGAGCATGCAGCACACCAAAAGCATACTTTGAATCAGTAAAAATGTTGACCCGCTTTCCTTTTGACAGTTCAAGTGCACGGGTCAGGGCTATTAGTTCGGCCAGCTGGGCAGAGGTCCCAGCAGGCAAACCTTCAGCTTCCACAGTGTCATGGAGGGTCACAACAGCATAACCCGCCCTCCTTTGCCCATCTATTACAGTACTGCTACCATCAGTGTACCACTCATAATCTGCATTTGGGAGAGGTACATCCTTTAAATCCGGACGGCTGGAGTACTGGGCATCTATGATCTCTAAACAGTCATGTTCCTGTTCCTCTGTTTCTGGCAAGAGGGTGGCTGGGTTAAGGGAGGGGCAAGGCTGTAAGGTGACTTCAGAGTTCTCTAACAGCTTAGCCTGGTACCGAGCAATCCGAGCCTGGGTGAGCCAAAGCCCTCCCTTTGCATCCAATAAGGCTCGGACCATATGGGGAGTACAGATTTGCATAACCCCTCCCAATGTTAGCTTCTCGGCTTCCTCAAGCAATAGGGCAGTAGCTGCGACCGCCCGTAAACATGCCGGCCAACCCTTTGCAACCTGATCCAATTGCTTAGAAAAATAAGCCACCGGAGGTCTCCATGCTCCTAACAGCTGTGTAAGCACTCCTAGGGCCACCCCCCTTCATTCATGTACATACAACTGAAACGGCTTAGAGAGATCCGGCAGGTCCAGAGCTGGGGCTTCCATCAATTTTCTTTTCAGGATTTTAAATGCCCTGTCAGCCTCTGGGGTCCAATAGAAGGGGTCATGATCCGCTCCTTTTACACAGTCGTACAGGGGTTTAGCCCACAGTCCAAACTCTGGGATCCATATCCTGCAAAAGCCTGCCATACCCGGAAATGCCCTGAGCCGCTTACAATTATTTGGAGAGGAACTTGACAGATAGATTCCTTTCTTGTTTCTTTCGCTTGAACGCTGACGCTCCCCTTGCCTTAGCTGTAACCTGATCCCTCTCCACCTCAGACAACAGGTTCTCAGGAGGATATTACAGTCGTCTCAATCGGCTTGTGACTACTGAGGCACCCCTCAAAGACTGAAATAAACCTGCTTGCGTTTGTTGAGAATTCCCCAGCCTGTGTTTTAAAAGCTGCTAAGTCTATTGGATTGAATGGCACATGGGTGTAAACTTGCATAGTGGTAGCCTGACGTCCGTCTGCCCCTGGGCAAGCCACAACAGTCTCGGTAAGCAAAGGATAGAGTCCCACCGAGGGGGCAATCTCTGTAACCCAAGGCATCCTACCCTTATACGGTGGGAGTGTGGGGGCCAAAGGGGACACCGGCTCTGCCATTACAGTGGAGGTGGGAGTCTGGGGACAAACATTAGCTACTACCAAACCACTCGGAGTCAAATTACAACTTTGCAGAATTACAGCTCTGTTCTGTTTCTTAAAGCCATAAACGCTTGTGCATACAAATATTCATTCCATTTACCCATTCACTGACAAAACAAAACTAATTGGAGGATCGTGTTGTAATTAATTGACCCTCCTGGTGGCCACCACTCCTGGTCCTCTAGTTGATATTGAGGCCAGTCAACTGGACAGAATCGTTTTAATTGGCTCTTAGTCATTGGATCCGCACCAAAAACCTTCCAGTTTGCTAGAATGCACTCTAGGGGCGTACACCGTGCCCTAACCCCTGAGCTCTGTCCCTGTCCCATACCTACAGGGTAATTCTGGGCGTCCCCAGGTTCCAACAGAGCATACAATCCGGATTTTAAAAGGTTCCTACCTTATCCAAGGGACCGGTTCTTCACCGCCGTCCACAACAGCTTCTCCACTATATGAGTGCGTTGCACTGTTGTGCCCTCTGGGGTCAATCAAATTGCATCTCCTCCGAGGCCCCCGATGAACTCACCGGTGCGCGCTGGGAGTCGGTTCTCCCCGCAATCCTCGACCTCCAGGAGGGGTCCGGGCAAGGCTAAATTGCAGCCTCGTCGCCCACCCAGGGACGCCAAAAGCTGTTGCTGGCACCCAGTGCCGAGAGGCTGAACAACAGCTTGAGTTGGTTCATTACCCGGTGTGCTACACCCAAAAATCACAACGGGGTGGAGAAGCAGAAAAGTTTATTTGCAGCCGCAAAAAGGTACAGGGAGAATAAAATCTCAAATCCTGCACACAGAGCAGGAAGTTACACAGGCTTTTATACATCCTTTTTCCCAGCATACTCAATAGCAAGCTGCCCCAAGTATCCATATAGCCAGCCAATCCAGTTCCCAGCTAGTTCCCTGGTTCTCTGTAGCATTTGTTAAACTATACATAAAGCTGCTTTATTCAGCATTGTTCTTCCATATCTCCCCTGTTTGGCCTTGCTTAGTTTCAGGCAGTCTGACTCTGCAACATACTGTTGCAGATTCTCAGCATAACTGCTGTGAGTGCCTCCAGGCCGGGGGGGCCAAGGACACTTGGGCCTAGTACGCAGAGCTGCTGCGAGTGCCTCCAGGCAGGAGGGGGGGCCAAGGACACCGGGGCCTAGTGCGAGGCGGATTCATCGACACTCGTGGTCTTCCATCCCCTCGAGTTACCTAGTGGCCATGCCCCAGTGTCCCCAACAATGGGTCAGAGCACTGGGGCTGGGAGCAAGGAATCCTGGGTTCTCTTGGGTTGCCAACCCTCCAGGATGTCTCCTGGAACTGAAGATTAAGCTTTAATGAAAAATTTTGTCATGTGATGAAACCTATAGGAATATGTTCAACCAAAATTGGCAACCCTTGTTCTACCCCACTTTGGGGGGGGCGGGTCGAGCAGGTCAGAGCAGGGGGCTGAGAATCAGGACTGACTGGTAGAGGGTGTTGTCACCTGGCTAGAGACGGAAGCATTCTGGTAAAAACTGCCCATATTTTGTAACCACAAGAGTCTTTTCCCAAAAGGACATGGATCGTAGGTAAACAGCTATTCATCCAGCCCCGTCCTTACTGGAATCTCCCCTCCCCTGCCGATCTCAAACTCCACTGGCCAAGAGGGCTCTGAGCTAGTGAATAAATACAGGCCCCTGTAGCTCCCAGCTCCACTCGGCTACTCACGGAGAAGACCCAACCCTGAGAGAAGATGAGAGTCCAGATGCTGGCTGTCCTGCTCCTGTTCGTGTCCCTCCTTTGTGCCGAGGGAATCCGCGGAGCGTCCCTGGCTGGGGTGAGTGGGGGACGCTGTTCCATTCCTGGTGTGCCAGGTGCTGCCCAGACACACAGCGAGAGGGGGATCCTGCCCCAAAGAGATTCCGATGCACTAAAGGGTGGGAGGGGAAACTGAGGCACTGCCTGGGGAAGTAGGTTGCTGCTGGTCACACAGTAAGGAAGCAGCAGAGCTGGGAATGAAATTCAGCAGTCCTGCCTCTCAGAGCCCCCTCACACTGCTGCTCAAATGCAGTGGATTTCCCTCCCCCCCGCCAGAGCTGGGGTTACAACCCAGGAGTCCTGATGTCCAGCGCCCCTGCTCTGACCACTAGACCCCGCTCCCCTGCCAGAGCTGGGGACAGAGCCCAGCAGTCCACTCGGGACGCGCTTTAGAGATGGGTGTTAGATTCCCCGTGATCCCTCCGGAGCCACCACTGCTGGTCAAACAAACACGTGGGGCACAAGTGACTCCCTGCTCTCCCGCTCTGACAGGGCTCGGAGTCCCAGCACTCGCAGAAAGGACTAGGCGAGTCCAAGGTGATGGTGAAGAGAGAAGCGGTGAGTAGCAGGAGGTGGTGGGAGGTGCTGGGAGGTGAAGGGAATGCTGGGTGCCATGGGCTAACCCAATAAAATCCTGTGGCAGGTGGGTCAACAGATTTATGTCTAAAATGTCACCTACGCTGACTCCATTAATATCCAGTGGTAGGGAGTCCCACAGGCTAACCCCAGAAAACCTTGTGGTAGGGTGTCCCGTGGGTTAACCCTCACATATTTTGTGGCAATGAGTTCCACAGTTTAACACCAACACTATCATACGGGTTAATACCAATAATATCCCATTAACAAGCATCACTCCTGCCCAGCAAAGGGCAGTGGTGGTCAGTCCATGAACTCTGATATAATGCAGAGAACATAGCCCTTTAGTACTCACTCATTCCTGGGAGCCAGGAATAGAATCCAACAGTCCTGATTCCCACCTTGTCCTTCCTCCGCTCCCCACAGTCCCCGATCTAACCACTAGACCCCACTCCTCTCCCAAATGAAAAAGTGCCTCAAACATCACATGGAAAAATAGTTTGGGGAAAATTCTAGGAGCGGAGAGTGGTCTCGTGGTTAGCACAGCGGGGCTGGGAATCAGGACTCCTGGGTCGTGTCTCTGGCTCTGGGAGGGGAAAGCGGCTTGGGAGAAGGTAGTCGGGGAGTCGGTTAAGAGCAGGCCTCACTCTAGTCTCTCCATCTCTTCCAGAAGGCTCCGGATTTCGTTTGTTACTTCTGCTATAACTGCTGTCCTGGGAATGGTGGCTTTGGGTTCTGCTGCTCCTCATGACCCCTTTTGCCTGTCACCCTGCGGGCGCCGTGATCCTCCCCAGCCCTGCCTGTGAGCAGATCCAAACCAGCCTGGGGCCGAAACCGCCTGGCACCAAGCGACTGGGTTCGGGGAGGGCGGACGCTAACTCTCCTGCTCAACCCCAATAAAGTGTCTGCCTAGACGTAGAGTTTCTGTCTTTATTCCCACGTGCCATGTGCTTCTCTCCCATTCCCTGTGAGTTTGTCTCCCACCCCGCCCCCTGCACCAGAATGCCCCCTAGCACCGCAGTGGGGCATTGGAGCCAGCCCTGACTGCCAGGGGAGATCCTCCACCCTACCCCACCCCTGCAGCACAGCGCCCCCTAGTGCCACACTGGTGTAGTGGGTCAGCACTGATGGCAAAGTGAGGGCCCCTCTCAGAAGGCCACTGACTGCAAGTAAGAGAGAGCTTAAGACATTTTCTTGAGATGACGGCTCTCAATGGTAATTCTGGTAACACAGTAGAAAAGTGCCAGTCACCCTTGTTCTATGCCCTAGACCCCACTCCCCTCCCAGAGTCAGGGAAAGAACCCAGGAGTCCTGACTCCCAGCCCCCTCTTCCCTCCGCTCTAACCCACTACACCCCACTGCTTCCCACTAGAAGGATTGCAGAAGAGACGCTGCTTCATCCCAGCTTTGACTCCCTGTAATGATCAATAACGGGCATTAATATCACCTCCTGATCTGACCAATACACACCACCCCCAGGAACGCGGCCCTCTGCTGGCAGCCCTGGACGCCCCAGCCGCCTGCAATGCCACATCACCCCCTGGTGGTCAAGAGCATTCGTGCAGCCTGGTCACTTTCACCGGCAGCCAGTTTTCCTGGCTACTCACAGCTTAACTCGCAAAGATCATGAAATCACAAAATTCCCCTGTCATAAAATCATAGAATATCAGGGTTGGAAGTGACCTCAGGAGGCATCTAGTTCAACCCCTGCTCAAAGCAGGACCAACCCCAACTAAATCATCCCAGCCAGGGCTTTGTCAAGCCTGACCTTAAAAACCTCTAAGGATGGAGATTCAACAACCTCCCTAGGTAACCCATTCCAGTGCTTCACCACCCTCCCAGTGAAATAGTGTTTCCTAATATCCTGTCCCCTAGAGGTGAGCAGGCCTGTGTCCCATTCCCTGAGGCAGCCAGGCTCCTACTCCCTCCTCTGCCTTTGGGGTCTGATGCTCTTTGACATTTCCCCAGCAGCTTTCGAAGGGACCCGGGTGGCCACGGTGGCAGGAGTCTCTTACCAGGCGGTCCCACGCCCGGGCTGAGCGCCCCCAGCAGGGCTATCGACAGGAGGTTGAGGCTAATGATCAGGGACGGGGGCTCCTGGCTCTCCGGCTCCGGAAGGGGAAAACTGGGGGCAGGTGGATGCTCCCTCAGTGCCAGTGGGGAGCGATGAAGGAGTTGCTCTGCTCCTTGGGGAGATCCTGGGTAGGGACAGGGACTGGGAACCCGCAGCCCCCCCTGCTCTCGGGGCAGGGAAGGAGAAAACCAGCAGGATGCGACCTGCCCCCTCGCTGGTCCCAGGCCCAGCCCCTGCGGGCACCTCGGCCCGGCTTCGCTCTAGGTCCCTATGTTGTGAACGGGACAGTTAGCTGCAGAAACAGCCTTTGGCCGGCTACAATTATCCCTTCCCTGGGAAGCTGCCTGTGCTCAGCGCCAGCTCGGGTGGGGACGGCTCTCCAAGCGGGGAGCCACCCCTCCAGCGCAAAGCGGAGATCTGCCCGGACCCGGAGCGTCTCCTGTTCGTGTTGCGGTGAACCAGTGGGATGTTCGGACACAAAAACCTTGAGAACTGGAAATTCTCAGCTTCAAACCGGGAATCAGATCCCGTCGGGTCTACAGAGCAAATGCTGCTCATCCCCCGGGAGTGTCGTCTAGGCCCCGTCTGGAGTGGGTAACCGCGAAATCCCAGGGCTGGGCAAGCATGGGGCTGTGGGTGAGGAGTGAGGGGCTCCAGCAGAGCTGGTGGGGGTGGGGAGCACAGGGGAGCCCCATGCCATACGTCTCTACTTTGCAGCCTGTCAGAGACCTCACAGGATCTGATCGGCCCCTGCCGTAGACAGCACAGCAGGGCAGGGGGCGTATGGGCTCGGCCATGCAAATCGGAGTCCTTCCTTAGAGGGGACGTGCAGGCCCCCAGCTCTGCGGCTCTTCCAAGCACTGAAAATCCCGGCCACTGTAACAAGACGGGGTCACACCGCGAGTAGGGCTTCCCCGGCTCTTTCTAGGCCAGCACACAAGGGGTCCTAAAGCCAGGGATAGAGTCGAGAACCCAGAAGTCCTGACTCCCAGCCCCACCCCTCCTAGATCCCACTCCCCTCCCAGAGCTGAGGCTAGTCCAGACTCCCAGCCCCTCCCCGGCACCCCCGTTTGGGGCATTTCCAGATTTGCAGCCTCACAGCAGGGATCTTGGTCTTTTACTGGAACATGCCTGGTTAACGATTAACCCCTTAACCCACCTGGGAGCCAGGCATGGGCCAGGGGCTGGATCTTTGCTCTCTGCCCTTCACCCGCTCCCCGCAGGGTGTCTGAAAAGTGGGGCGACCTGGCCTTTGAATTTAGGAGTGTTTAAGGATCTGGGCCATTTTTAATCCAAAGCTAAAGGGGCAAATTCCCCTCCCCCTCCTTCCCCAGACTGTGCTGACATGGGAATGGGGAGCACACATTAAGACCCTCCACGGTCTGCCCTTCTTGTCTGCAGGACACAGGGCAACATTTTCAGAGGTTTGTGGCAATTTTTGACGGACTCCACGTTCAGCTGGATCAGCTTGGAAAAGATTCCTGGAGGTGCTGCTCTCCCAGACTCCAGTGCTGTGGGGACTTGTCATTAGTTGTATTACAGAGGTGCACGGATAGACCCCAACAGATCAGGGCCCCCCTGGGCCGGGCGCTGCCCAGATACAGCCAGATACAGTCGGTCTTTCAGACAGGTCTCCTCGCAGGGGCTGCATCCCATCGGGCCGGCAGAGCAAAGGCGGCTCATCCCCCGGCAGTGTTAGAGCAGCCGACGGCGAGATCCCCCCAGGGAGGTGGTGGCTCCGAGACGGCTGCAGTCAGGGAAGGGGCAGGTGCAGCCGGCCCTGGTCTGGCCCCATCCTTTCCCCTGCCCCCCGTCTCATGCTCACAGTGAAGGGGCTGTGCTGAGCTCGCTCTCTCGGAGCCAATCTAGGCCGTCCAGGCTGCCACAGCTCGGCCCGGGCTCTGGCTAATAAACAGCCCCAGCCCGCAGCCCTGCAGTGCAATTCCCCGGCCGGAGCTCGGCCCCAGACTGACACAGTTATTGAAATGCTCAGCAGCGTCTTCACCTGCAGGGCAGGGATTGTCTCTCGCTGTGTCTGGGCAGCACCCGGCCCAAAGGAACCCTGATCTGTTGGGGTCTATTCGTGCACCTCTGTAATATAACTAATGACAAGTCCCCACAGCACTGGAATCTGGGAGAGCAGCACCTCCGGGAATCTTTTCCAAGCTGATCCAGATGAACGTGGAGTCCGTCAAAATCTCTGGCCAAAGTCTTAAAATATTGGCCTATGTCCTCCAAACAAGAAGGCCAGACTGTGGAGTGGGGTGGAAAGCTGTTAAAGGGAATTGAGTCAGGACACCTGGGTTCCATCACCAGGTCTGGGAGGGAAGTGGGGTGTAGTAGATCAGAGCAGGGGGATTGGGAGCCAGGACGCCTGGGTTCTCTTGGGTTCCCCACGCTCCAGGATGTCTCCTGGAATTGAATATTAAGCTTTAATGAAAGATGATGTCATGTGATGAAACCTCCAGGAATACGTCCAACCAAAATTGGCAACCCTCGTTCTACCCCACTTAGGGGGGGTCGAGCAGGTCAGAGCAGTGGGCTGAGAATCAGGACTGACTGGCAGAGGGTGTTGTCACCTGGTTAGAGACGGAAGCATTCTGGTAAAAACTGCCCATATTTTGGAACCACGAGAGTCTTTTCCCAAAAGGACGTGGATCGTAGGTAAACAGCTATTCATCCAGCCCCGTCCTGACTGGAATCTCCCCTCCCCTGCCGATCACTAACTCCGCTGGCCAAGAGGGCTCTGAGCTAGTGAATAAAGGCCCCGTAGCTCCCAGCTCCACTCGGCTACTCACAGAGAAGATCCAAGCCCGAGAGAAGATGAGAGTCCAGATGCTGTCTGTCCTGCTCCTGTTCGTGTCCCTCTTTTGCGCCGAGGGAATCCATGGAATGTCCCTGGCTGGGGTGAGTGGGGGACCCTGTACCATTCCTGGTGTGCCAGGTGCTGCCCAGACACACAGCGAGAGGCTGACCCTGCCCCAAAGAGATTCCAATGCACTAAAGGGTGGGAGGGGAAACTGAGGCACTGCCTGGGGAAGTGAGTTGCTCCTGGACACACAGCAAATCAGCAGCAGAGCTGGGAATGAAATTCAGTAGTCCTGCCTCTCAGAGCCGCCGGCCCGCGTTGCTCCAGTGCAGTGGATTTCCCTCCCCTCCCAAAGCCGGGGATACAACCCAGGAGTCCTGACTTCCAGCACCCCTGCTCTGACCCCTAGACCCCGCTCCACTGCCAGAGCTGGGGACAGAGCCCAGCAGTCCACTCGGGACGTGTTTTAGAGACGGGCATTAGATTCCCCATGATCCTTCCGGAGCCACGACTGCTGGTGAAAGAAACACGTGGAGCACAAGTGACTCCCTGCTCTCCCGCTCTGTCAGGGCTCGGAGTCCCAGCCCTCGGAGGAAGGACAAGGCGAGTCCAAGGAGATGAAGAGAGAAGCGGTGAGTAGCGGGAGGTGGCTTCGCTTGCGTCACTGCTGGGACTGATGGGGGAAGGGGAGGGGCATGCTGGGTGCCATGGGCTAACCCCAATAAAATCCTGTGGCAGGTGGTTGATCAGATAAATGCCTGATATATCCAATAGGTTGACTGCATTAATATCCAGTTGTAGGGAGCCCCACAGGCTAACTCCAGGAAAGCCTGTGGTAGGGAGTCCCATGGGTTAACCCCAACATATCCCGTGGCAATGAGTTCCACGGTTTAATACCAATACTATTGCATGGGTTAACCCCAATAATATCTCATGGCAGATTCCTACCAACAAGCCTCTCTCCTGCCCAGCAGAGGGCAGCGGTGGTCAGTCCATGAACTCTGACATCCTGTATGTAGAGAACATAACCCTTTAGTCTTCACTCATTGCTGGGAGTCAGGAATAGAACCCAGGCGTCCTGATTCCCAGCCTTGTTCTTCCTCTGCTTCCCACACCCCCCTGATCTAACCACTAGACCCCACTCCCCTCCCAGAAGCCTTTTAAAATTTAAATTCTTCTGTACAGATCAAAAAGTGTCTCCAACACCACATTGGAATAACAGGTTGGGGAAAAGATGGGAAGGGACAGCGAGCCAGCACTCCTGGGTTGTGTCCCCAGTTCTGGGAGGGGAAAGCGGCTTGGGAGAAGGTAATCGGGGTGTCGGTTAAGGGCGGGCCTCGCTCTAGTCTCTCCATCTCTTCCAAAAGGCTCAGAGTTTCGCTGGCTGTCACTTCTGCTGTTTCTGCTGTCCTGGGTGGCGAGGCTGTGGGATCTGCTGCGACTTCTGACCCCCTTTGTCTGTCACCCTGTGGGCACCATGAGGCTCCCTAGCCCTGCCTGGGTGCAGATCGAAGGCAGTCTGGGGCTGAATTTGTCTGGGTTCGGGGGGACGCTAACCCTCCTGCTCAACCCCAATGAAGTGTCTGCCTAGACATGGAGTTTGTGTCTTTATTCTCACGTGCCATGTGCTTGTCGCCCATTCACTGTGGGGCTGTTCCCCACCCTGTTCCCTGCAGCACAGCGCCCCCTAGCACCACACTGGGGCATCAGGGCCAGCCCTGACTGCAAAGTGAGGGCCCCCCTCACTGGACCACTGATTGCAGGTACAGAGCGCTTAAGACATTTGCTTGCGATGACGCTTCTCAATGGTAAGTCTGGTAACACAATGGAAAAGTCGCCATCACCCTTGTTCTATGCACTAGACCCCACTCCGCTCCCAGAACTGGGGAAAGAAGCCAGGAGTCGTGGCTCCCAGCTCCCCCGCTCCAACCCACTACACCCCATTGCTTCCCAGTAAAAGTCCCTACTGTGCAAAAAGCACTGCTTCCTGCCCTAGCCACTCTGACTCCCTGCAATGATCAGTAACCAGCATCACTATCACCTCCCAGTCTGACCAGTGCACCCCACCCCCAGGAACGCAGCCCTGTGCTGGCAGCCCTGGATGCCACAGCTGCCTGCAATGCCACATCACCCCCTGCTGGTCAAGAGTCTTAAAGTGCAGCCTTGTCACTTCCACCAGCAGCCAGATTTCCTGGCTACTCTGAGTTTAATGTATGAAGATCACAAAATGTTTCAGTTTAACAGAGATTATTCTTTCATAGTCTATCAGGGTTGGAAGGGACCTCAGGAGGTCATCTAGTCCAAACGATTGCTTAAAGCAGGACCAATCCCCAATTTTGCCCCAGATCCCTAAATTGCCCCCTCAAGGATTAAATTTACAACCCTGGGTTTAGCAGGCCAATGCTCAAACCACTGAGCTATCCCTCCCTCCTCAGCCAGGATTGGCAGAAATGTTGTCCCTAGACTCTGTTGGCCAGAAGGTGGGAATGGGCGATGGGATGGATCACTTGATGGCTCACCTGTTCTGTTCACTCCCTCTGGGACACCTGGCATTGGGCACTGTCGGCAGACAGGATACTGGGCTAGATGGACCTTTGGTCTGACCCAGTCTGGCCATTCTTGTTCTTGTTAAGATTTTACAAGTTGCACATCTCTTTATATGTCACTAAAATCCAGCCCACGAGTTTGTCCCTGTTCCCTAACTTCTTGTTCTGTTCTTTCCTTATCTTTGTTTTGGATACCAGCATTCCAGGTACTAGTCTGTGAAGATACTTCCTGAGCTTGTATGACTATCTCTTGATTTTGGCAAGTTTCCTATCTGCTTATGCCAAACGGCTTACTTCAGCAAAAACACAAGGAGTTATGGGATACGTAGCCTAAGGGAACAGTGTTATGGTATAGGCCAGTTTAGCCTGTATCCCTGTTACAATATTTGTGCTGAATGTTACTGCTACTTAATACATGCTAATATACATTGATGGTGCAGTGTGTGTATATATATATATGCTAGCCAGCAGATATTAGTCAACAGATGGATGACCAGTGATTTTGGGGTCTCAGTTTGGGGTCCCAGAGGGGTCTGATTTTCAGAGGCAGGGGGCTCAGCGCTTCCTGAAAATTAAAGTGTCCCAAGTAGGGCCTTAAAAATCTCTACTCACTTCTGCAAATCTTCAGCCCTTTGCTCACGTCTCATTGTCTCCCAAATGCTCTAACTCCTGGTTTCCCTAACAAAATATGGCACAGGGGCAAGCAGGCCTTTGCCAGCAGGTAAGTACTAAACGCTGCTTTCTTTGGGAGTAACTTCAGTTTATGGGCTAGATCCCAGCTGCTGTCAATGGGCCGTAACTCCATTGGAGTCCATGGGACCAGAACCCAGCTGGGATCAATTGGCCGTAGCTCCATTGGTGTCTATGGGGCCAGATTCGAGGCAGGGTCAATCTTCCATAGGTCAATTGGAGTCAATGGGCCAGATGCTCACTGAAGACTAGTACAGATGTTTCCACCTCAGCCCATCAAAAAGGCAGCAGTAACTGGGCAGACAGAAACCTCTCATGAGTCAACGATTGAAAAGTGCTTAGTGATTTTGAATCCCTCCGTGTTTGGGGGTACGGCTTTGAAAACCTTCGAGGACCCTGTTTTCAGAAAGCGCCGAGCACTTGCCTTCTGAAAATCAGGGCTCTTCCAGGTGTCTACAGCTGCACTCCCAGCAACTGAGGCCCTCAAAAACATTTGTCGCTTTTGGGGGCTATATCTTGGCCCACAATCCTGATTTGCCCTGCAGCCGTGCGCAGATGTCCCCGGTGCTGCCCAGACACGGACACAAGGGAGACTGGGGCTCATTGTGCCAGGCACTGCATAGGCACACAGTGAAAGTCAACCTCTGCCCCGTCTGCGTTCAGGAGCCCGTAGTGCAGGCCATGCACACACTGATCTTCTCCCCTCACTGACCCACCTCGCCCCCGAATTCTGTCTGTTTCTGCTCGCCTGTTACTCCCTGTTCTCTCCCCTCCGCTTTCTGTGCTCATGGGCCCCAGTTCTTCCGACCCCACATCCTGCCTTCCTGCACCTCCAAAACACCACAGAACAGTCGCCACTGAGAACCGGGACTTCATCTTCATTGCTCGAGGAGCTCTCCAATTTTAGGACTATCCCACAAAATTTGGAACTAATGCCATCAATAGGGCTAGAGGAGTCCCATTTCCTCTCAGGGTGGCTGGGTGGAGGGGTCCATCTGACAGGGAAGAGCTCACAGAACGACACCCTCTAGCAGCTGGATTCCAGCTGTGACTGCCAGGGGATCCCCAGTGGGGTAACACAGACAGCCAGGTAATCAGAGCGCAAGGGACATCTCAGCTGGAGTCTCTAGGGCCGAATCCCCATGCCCCTAATATCCGCTGCCTCTTGTCCGCTCTGACTCCCCTGGTCCATTGCCTGGCCTGGCAATAAGGGGTTGGGGAAGGTCAGTGCTGGGAAATGCAGGTCTGGCTGGAAGGGGAAGCCGGGCAGTGCTGAGGGAAATGGGTGGTGAGGGGCTGAGACAGAAGGGGATTGGAGGCCACTCTATGAACCTGGGAGATACGTTCCCAGCAGGCTCTGCTGTAAGCCCCTGGGGAGGGGGGTTCTTCCTGGGCACAGGGAGGAGAATAGACGTAAGGTGCCGGAGAGCAAGTGGGGGCGGGGGGGTGGAGGGAGAAGGGAAGTAGAGTGGTCTATATAAGACAAAGCCCCTAATGTCAGGACGGTCCCAATATCAGGCCGTCTGGTCACCCTTAATGGAGAGAAAAAAACACCCATTATTTCTTGCAGGGCGGACAACAAAACCCAGGAGCCCCGGTGAGTTATGGGCTGGATGTTATTTAATATCACCTGAGGGCCCCCCAGGCAGGGAGATGAGATCCGAACCAAGCGCCCCAGTGTAGCGATGGGAGTCCCGTGTCTCTCACTGCTGGGTGGGCAGAGGGGTCCATCTACCAGGGAAGAGCCCATCCAGTGTCCTGCTCTGCCAGCGGGATTCCAGCAGTGACTGCAAGGGGCTCCCCAGTGGGGTAACACAGGCAGTCCCGGTGATCAGTGCACAAGGGGCATCTCAGCTGCCGGGTTTCCTGCAGAGTCAGGGCTTCCCAGCTGGGACTCCAGGCCCCTTCCCAGCTGGCTCCTCCTACCCCCCACTCTGTATGAAGGGGCCAGTGGAGACTCTGCCCCACCTCGTGTCTGGCTCGGCCCAGGCCAGCGCCCTCTCTGTGCGAGGACCCAAGGCGGGAAGGGAAACCCCCGGAGAAGGGATGTTTCCAGGTCAGGGTCCCCTGCTGGGTCTGATGTCCCCATGACGGAGGGGAGAGAATGGGGACCAGCACGTTAACCTCTGGTTCTTTCTTACAGCCTGGTTTTGGTTTGAACCTGGGGCTGGTGAGTGTCTGTTTATTTGTTTGTATTATGGCAGCTCCTAGAGGACAGGGACCGATGCGCTAGGCTGCGGTATAAGGATGGCTCCTGCCCCCAAACCTCTGTCAAAAGATTTGTCTTCCCTGTGGCACCTCCTGCTGGCCGAGTCTGGCCCTGCAGGTGCCCCCTGCCACAGTTTCCTCCTTGAGGTGTAACCACGGGAACAGCTCATCCTGTCCCGTCAATGCCAGACAGACTTTGGGGAGGCTGAAAAGCTGGACAGATCTTAGTCATCCACGCTGGGGCAGCTCCTGTCTGTAGAAAATGGGTCAGATGCTGGCTCAGCTTCCCCTGCCTGTGGCTCTGTTTTCCTGGCCATCTGCCGGAGACGAGAGATGCTGTTATTTTTGGTTATGTTCATCCGATAAAGCCAGCAGATTTCAGTGACACTTGGCCACATCCCGGGCGATAAGTGTTTTCAGAAGACTCTGAGTCCGATGGAATCTCTAGGGCTGAGTCTCAATGACCCAACTACCCGCTGCCTCTTGTCTGTTCTGTCTTCCATCACCTGTTCTTTGCCCTGCAAGGTCACTGCTATGAAGTGTAGTTACAGCCAGAAGGGGGAAAATCAGGGCTGGGAGGAAATGCTTGGTGTGGGGCTTTGACACGATGGAATTGACACTCAATGTGAGAACCTCGGGAGATACATTTCCAGCAGGCCCCCCAGTCAGCCCTTAGCACTGTGTTGGGTCTCATCCTGGACACGAGAGAGGAGGACTGAAGAGAAATAACCAGCAATTATTTCTTGCAGGGCCAATAAGAAAACCCAGGCGCCCAGGTGAGTTATGGGCTGGATGTTATTTAACATCATCTGAGTGTGTCCTAGACAGAGAGGTGAGATCAGAACCAAGAGCCCCAGTGTGATGATGGGAGTCCCATTGCGTCTCATGGTGGGTGAGCAGAGGGATCCATCTAACTGGGTCCCCTGCTAGTTCAGGTATCCCCATGACAGAGGGGAGAGAATAAGGACTGGTATGTTAACCTCTGGCTCTTTTTTACAGGATCCTTTTAAGATGGGCATCAACGTGGTAGAGACTCCAGCAATCCTAAAACCATGAGATTGCTGGAGTCTCTAGGGCCGAATCCTCACGTCCCAAATATCTGTTGCTTCTTGTCTGTTCTGACTCCTCTGTTCTATTGCTTTGCCCAGCAATAAGGAACCAGGGCAAGGTTGCTGCAGAAGGTATGGCTAGACTGGAAAACCAATGCAGCAGGGGCGGGGAGAGGACAAGGAACAAGATTGGGGAGGGGCTCAGTCATACTGGGGAAGGAGGCCAGTATAGGAACGTGGGGGAGATATCCCCCCAGCCCCTTGCACTGTGCTGGGTTCCCTCCTGCTGGACAAAAAGTCCAAGTGAAGAGAAATAACCTCCAATTATTTCTTGCAGGCCAAAGAACAAAACCCATCAGGCCAGATGAGTTATGGGCAGGATCTTATTTTGTGTGTCATCTATGGGCTTTTAAACCTAGCAGAGTAAGAACCAATGGCTAGAAGTTAAAGCCAGGAAAATTCAAATAAGAAATAAGGCCCACATTTTTAATAGTGATGGTGATTAACCATTGGAACAATCTCCTCAGGGAAGTGGTGGATTCTCTCTTTCCTGATGTCTTCAAATCCAGACTCGATGTCTTAGTCAAACTCAAGTAGTGAGATCACTAGCAGGGCCACTGGGTGAATTTCTCTGGCCTGTGTTTTACTGGAGGTCAGACTAGATCTGGGGTTCTCAAACTGGAGGTCGGGACCCCACAGGGGGTTGCAAGGTTATTGCATGGGAGGTCGCAAGCTGTCAGCCTCCACCCTAAACCCGGCTTTGCCTCCAGCATTTATAATGGTTGTAAATATATAAAAATGTGTTTTTAATTTTTAAGTGGGGTCCCACACTCAGAGGCTTGCTATGTGAAAGGGGTCACCAGTACAAAAGTTTGAGAACCACCAGATTAGATGATCATAATGGTCCCCTGTAGCCTTAACATCTAGGACTCTATGAAACGTGCCCTGTACTTCACACTCGATGAGCCTGTAGGAGCCTCGGTTAACGGATGCGAGTCTTCTAGCTGAGGCAGTAGCCACTCCTGCTCCGAGACTCAGCGGTCCCATTGGATTCCTGCTGATCACCCACCCAGGGGCATGGCATTACAAGGCTGCCCCGAATTTACTCTGGAAAGAGAGCGTCCACATGGTGCATTATACCAGTATAACTATATTGGTTTAAATTCACACTTTAGCCTATAGTGGGAAAACTTCCCAGTGTAGACAAGGCCTTAAACTGTAAGATTTTGGGGGCAGGGGCCATCCCTTATGTGGATGGGCCCTGAACCAGGAGTGGACCCCTATCCATGCTATTCTCATACCACTGCTAATAAAACCAATAGGGTTCATCTTGGAGAAAGCTATAAAATTGTTTACAAGAATTTTATGTCCTGTCTAGCCGTTTGTCCCTTTGTCCCTGTCTGGCGCATGTAGAGAGATTTATGAGTCTGTCATTAGCTGTAAACTAAGAGGCCATGGATGCTGTGTGTGTTATGAAACATCGTGGGCTGCACAGATCCTGGTGTAAATCAGGAGGGCTGCTCCCCAAAATCTCTCCTCTCCCTTCTATTATGCTGATGCCCATGTCCCATCATTAAGAAGGCTTGCAAGAATGTCCTCTATTCCACAAGGGAGAGGGGTAGCTACAGAGACACTGATACCCTGTTAGCTGGGAGGAGCTAGATGTGAAATCCCTGCACTAAGGATTTTTTGCAGCTTATTATATGGCTTATTCGCTGGTATCTTGGTTACCGGGTATAAGGACCTTCATGAGGAATACCAGGTACTAAAGGGCTTTTAAATCTAGCAGAGTAAGAACCAATAGTTAGAAGTTAAAGCCAGGCAAATTCAAATAAGAAATAAGGCCCAAATTTTTAACAGTGATGGTGATTGACCATTGGAACAATCTCCCCAGGGACATGGTGGATTTTCTCGCCCCTGACGTCTTCAAATCCAGACTTGTGCCTTAGTCAGACTCAAGTAGTGGGGCCACTGGGTGAATTTCTCCAGCCTGTGTTATACTGGAGGTCAGACTAGATGATCATAATGGTCCCCTGTAGCCTTAACATCTAGGACTCTATGAAACGTGCCCTGTACTTCACACTTGTTTTCTTTCCCCTTCCAGCCGTAGAGGTTCAAACAGCAGGATGATCATTGAAATGTCAGCTGGGAACCTGGCTATGATGATAAGAAGGAAGACCCATCTTCCACGCTCTGATCTCCTCAATCAAATGCTAACCGCAAATTGTGTAGTAACAAGTGCTGTGAGGGGCTGGGGCAGGAATGAAGTTCTGAGAGTTGATTTTGCTGCCTTTAATCAGCAAGCAGACAATGGGGACGTTCACTAATGTTTACACCAAGAACAGCAGAAGCTTCACAAGGAATGAAAATAAATCTCACCAGCAAACCATTTCTCTCCTCTCCATGTTCATTGGTGATAAATTTAATATTTTTCTTTGCATCACAATGGAATGTTGCACCATTTAAGATAGTGCCAATTCCTATTCAAGAGTGGTATGAAGGCTGGTCTGGGTTAAGGCATCAGGACTCAGGACTCCTGCTCTCAGTTGCTGGCTCTGCTACAGAATCTCTGTGTGACCTCATGCAAGTCACTTATCCTCTCAGCTCCCTCGCCTATAAAAGGGTGAGAATATCCCTTAGTTGGTCTGTTTAGAGTGTGAACTCTTTGGGGGCAAGGACAGTTTCCCTCTTTGTGTGTCTTGGCAGTGCCTGGCACGATAGGGCCCTGATCTCAGCTGATGCAGGGACTGTCTCTCATGTGTCCATGCAGTGCCTGGCTGTCATGGAGTGTGGGGGGGTCAGGGCCCTGCACCCCCCCCACTTCCTGCAATTCACCGTGACTCTCAGCCAGCCACTAAAACAGAAGGTTTATTAGACAACAGGAACATGGTCTAAAACAGAGCTTGTAGGTACAGAAAACAGAACCCTTCACTTAGGTCCATCTTGGGGGTCGGGAGCCCAGACCCAGATTTTGGGCCTCCCCCCGTCTCCCCAGCCAGCTCCAAACTGACACCCTCTCCAGCCCCTCCTCTGGCCTTTGTCACTTTCCTGGGCAAGGAGGCCACCTGATCTCTTTGTTCTCCAACACCTTCAGTTGGCACCTTGCAGGGCAGGGGCCCAGGCCATCAATTGCCAGGAGACAGGGTGTCGGCCATTCTCTGTGCAGACACCATCACACCTGCCCTCTAGGGCTCTGCAACAATCACACCCCCTTATCCCCCCACCTAGATACTTAAGAAATGCATCGGGGAAACTGAGGCACCCACACAGTATTCAGAGAAAACATTAAGAACATTCCCACTTCATCACACTGGCACAACTGGGACCTGATTTCAGGTGGAGTCTCTAAGCATTACTGACATAAAAAACAATGCTCATACTAATAACAGGGTGGGGCTTGGGGCTGTTAAGAAGTTAATATTGAAAGTTATAGAATAGTACGGGCTGCACATATTTATTAAGGGAAGCATAAAAGATAAGGTGCCCCACTACGCTATTGTGCCCCTATAGGCTTGGCTGCTGACAGATGTCAAGTACTGAGCCACCCCACCCTGTTAGAATTTTTCAAGGGAGTGGACAAATGTGAAAGGGAGGAGTCCAGAAGATATGATTTGTTTGGGCTCTCACAACTCCTGCGATAAAGCCCCACACTACGGGATATTGAGGAGCCCGGTCTTTGGGTGAGAGGTACCCATGGATCAGTAGGAACAGGAATCAGCGTACGGGTAGATGGTCAGTTTTTAACACGGAAGGAGTTCAGCAGTGGGGGTTCCAGCTTATACCCCCGCTAAGGCAGTATGAACTAGTGGTTGGGGCAGGAGTAGGGACTCCAAGGTTCTACTATGGGAAGGGAGTGAAGTCAGATAGTTAGACCAGCCAAATGGGAATCAGGCAGGACCCCTGGGTTCTATCCACCGCTCTGGGTGGGCAGCGGGGCCTAGTGGGTTCCAGCACAAGGAGTAGCAACCAGGACTGTTGGGTTTTATTCCCAGCTCTGGGAGGGGAGTGGGGCCAGTGGCTAGATCAGCAGACTTGGGAGTCAGGACTCCTGGGTTTCATTCCAAGTTCTGCCACTGATTGAGTGTATGTCCTTGGCCCTCTCTCTAGGCGCATCTGTAAAACAGGCTCCCCAAAGTGACCTGCTTTTGTAAAATGACAGGGATGAAATGCCCCATTTAAGACCTAAGTATCATTTGTAAGACCAGTCTGGAGGAGGGAGGAGTGGACAATGAGAAGGCACCATTTACCAACGATACACATTGGTTTGTTGGGTGTAAAGAAGATTGTGAGGCACTTCAGAAGGAGCTAACAAAGCTATGCGATTGGTCAAGAAGTGGTGGACTTTCCATCTCTCTAGAGAGCTGGTGGATTCTCTAGCATAGGGAAGTCTTTAAATCAAGACTGGGTCCCTTTCCGAACTATCTCAAACAGAACTTACCAGCTTGATGCAGGAATTATTGGGTGAGGTTCTCTGGCTTCTGTTATGCAGGAGGTCAGACTGGATGATCATAAGGGTCCTTTCTGGTGCTCAGATCTTGTTGTGCCAGGTGCTGCCCAGACACAGCGATAGACAGTCCCTGCCCCCACTGAGATCAGGGCCACGTTGCGTATGATATAAATGAGTGTCACTTCACTGGCATCAATGGGCCAGGTCTGCAACTGGTGTAAATTGACATTGCTCTGTTGGAGCGTATGGAGAGGCGTTGGTTTACACCCATTGAAGATCTGATCCAATCACCATACATAGCTGTCTTTTATAACATGCAAGGAGGGTTTGATCATTATTCTGTGTGGGATTTATTATATGGTGCAAAGGTCTTTGTGCCAACCCTAAACATTGGCATTACTCTCACCTTGTGTGAATTCCCAGATTAACTCACTGGGACAGATACTCTATGGCTGAAAGAGTGTCACGTGCTCTGGAATTATGCCAGCTCTGGATCTGACTTCCTTGACTCCACTGAAGCTGCTCTGATACACACCCACTGGAGAGCTGGCTCATTGATCTAGTCCACAGGCCATTGGCTTCACAGGCTGGAGAGCTATGTCCTATGGCTGGGTCTAGCACAGATCTGCTAGGTGACTTTGAGACGGGCTTGTCCACCCAGAGCCTGAGTGCATGGCAAGCCAGCGTAAACATCTACAGCACTCTCGCTTGCTGGGCACACAGTGGCTGCGCGGACCCTGCTAGTGTGCTCTAAAACTTCTGCAGGGCACTTTGACATCCTGGTGTTTCCAATGTCCGAGTGCCCAGGGTAGCAGGGGCCACACAGCCACAGAATGACAGGCAAGATTGTGCTCTGCAGATTACCCCCCAGCTTGCTACGCACTAACTCCATGTGGATAAGCAGTAAGTTATTACCCCACTCTGTCCCACTGTTTCCTCTCCAGCCCTTTGCCTGCCGTGTCTTTTGAGCCTGTAAGCTCTTACTTTGTGTGAAAGGCACATATTTACATCAGCCAGGAAGCTGGCCCTCGGAATTTAATAGAACCATGCCAAGGTGCGTCTGTGGGGCATCTTGCCTGAATTCAGTTTTCTTCACAGAATGGGTTTGATGCCCTGGTTCCAACCTACCACAGAAACTTAGGGGACAGATCCTCACCTGAGGCCAATTGGCATTGAGTCCAGTGGGGCTACACTGATTTACAGCAGCAGCTGCGAAGCTGGGCCCTACCACTCAACGGGCAAGTGCTTATGGTTTGTTAGACGCCCCTTGTGAGAAGTTTTATCGAAGTGCAGTCACCATCTGGCACCAGCCGTCCTTCATTAGCTGTTTCGCTGACTTCTTGGGAGAACTGTCCCACAGAGCTTTCCTTACCCTGTTTACTGTTCCAGTTCTCTCATGACCCAGGAGTTGATAAGGTCTTTATCAAGATGACAGGCCAAATCCTGCCTGCAAATGACCACCCATAAAACCTACTGGACCAGATCCTCAGCGGGTGCAAATAGGTGTACATGTCAATAGAGCTAGGCCTGATTCACACCAGGTGGGGTATCACCCCACTGACCCCATTTGGACTGTGGCTGATTCTCACCAGCTGGGCTCTGACCTGTTTACTTTAAAGGCTACAGTCAACTTACACCAGCTGAAACCTGGCCTACTGACTCTAATGAAGTGACACTGATTTACACCATCTGGGATCTTTCCCTACTGCCTAAAATGTAGCTATGCTGATTTGCACTCTCTGGCAATCTGGCTCTGTGATTTCCGTGCAAGTTGCTGGGGACCTGGTCTGGTATCGGTCCAAAAACAACAACTTCAGCCTATCGAAGATAAAAATTTAGAGTAAATATTTAACATCGCACCTTCCCTCCTGCTCTCTGAGTCAGCGCCACAGGCTTCCCTCAGATCTGTGGATTCAACTCGTTTGTGAAACAGCTGGGACAGTGGGGCCCCATCGCTCTGGACTGTGCATATCATAGGAGTAAGGGGCACTCCCGTCCCACCCTCAGCGAGGGAGACAGTGGGAATGCAGATGTCAGGCCATCCCAGGCGGGGCTATTTAGAAATTTTGCACCCAAGAAGTTTCTTTTTGGCAAACCTGATTTCATCTACTTCAGTTTTTTCTATGGGCAAAGGTTGATTTCAGCAGCATTTTCCAATGGGAAGAAATACAACAAACAGAAATATAATTTCAAATCGACATTTTCATTTTTGAATCAAAATTTCATTTTCTTTCGAAATATGGATTCAAAATGAAAAATTCCATTTCAACCCATCAGAATGTTTCATTTCAACCCCAAATGTCAGAATTTTCCTTCTGATGCATCAGAGGAAGGTGGAAACCCACCTTCAAATTACAATTGTGCATCGAGGAAAAACATCCCTCCTGACCCCTGCAGGTGACTGGCTGTAGCCCTGAAGCATGGGACTAGATGACAGACATTATCAAATGCAGAGCAAAAAGTGTTATGAACATGTTGGACAATCCTACTGTCACTCAGGCAAAGGAAGGAAGGGGAGGAACACGGAGATTTATCCATTCACAGATTCCAAGGTCAAAAGGGACCTCTGTGACCATTCAGCCGGACCCTCACATTAACAGGCCACAAAATTTCTCCCAGAAGCAGGATTAAAGCACACCTTTCAGAAAGACATCTAATATCGGTCTTAAAGACTCTAGGGGTACATCTACCTGCGTATGAGAGAGAGCCTTCCAGCCCGGCTGCTGGTGGGACGTGTGAGACTGCACTAAAAATAGCTGTGTAGATCAGGAGTTTTCAACTTTTTTTCATTTGTGGACCCCTAAAAAATTTCAAATGGAGGTGCGGACCCCTTTGGAAATCTTAGATGCAGTCTGTGAGCCCCCAGCGGTCTGCGGACCACCAGCTGAAAACCACTGTTCTATGGTAACGTCACCCTTTCGCGGACCCCTTAGACTAGAGGTCCCCAAACTGCGGCGCATGTCCCCATGGGGGGGCACAGAGGAACATTCACGGGGGTGCGGTGGGCCTGGGCCAGCCCCCACAGGGGGTGGGGAGGGAGTGCCGCCCAGCCCTCCCCGCCCCCAACCTAGATGCGGCTCTGCACCTGGCTGGGGGCCTGACTTCCGGCCCCCATAATGGCCTGGCTGCAGCTCCGCTCCCGGCCCCACCCCCTCCCCCAGCCTCGGCCCCTGGCTGCTGCTCTGCTCCTGGCCCAGGGCTGAGGTTGAGGCTGGGAGAGGCCACCAACTCCCCAGTAAGCTGTGTCAAAATTGAATCACCCTCGTGGCTAAGAAACCGCATCTTATTTCAAGGCTGAATTTGTCCAGCTTCAGCTTCCAGCCATTAGATATTGTTATGCCTTTAACAACAAGACTGAAAAACCTCCTGCTAGCAGTGTGTAAGTAGCTATACTCAATGATCAAGTGTCTGTTCAACCTTTTCTCACTGCAAGCCTTGTTTTCTAGCCCCTGGATCATTTTGCAGCCCCTCCTTTGAACTGGTTCCAGTATTTCCACACCTTTCTTGAAGTGAAAGACACCAAAAGTGGACACAGCATTTTAGTAGTGGTCTTACCTCCATCATATACAGGCACGATCTCTTCCCTCCTTCTGCTTGATGTTCCCTTTTTCATACACCCAGGATCGAATTGGTCCTTTAAGCCACAGCATTGCAATGACAGTTTAGGTTGAGGCGATTATCCTGGATGTCTTTCTAAAAGACACGTCACAGTGCAAAAAGAAGTTATGGCCTTGATGAAGAAATTATTGGATGAGTTTCTCTGGGTTGGGTTTTGCAGGAGCTCAGACTAAATGATTATAACAGTTCCTCCTGGCTATGGATGTATGAAGCCTTTGATGCTCAACATCACATGCCAATGGTCACACTAAACACCACCTTGGAGGCCCGGAGGGCCAGAAAGACAGAGGCCTTTCCTCTGGTTACCCTCTGCTAGGGTGGCCAGATCGCAAGTGTGGGGGAGGGGTACAGCTGCATATAGAAGACAAAGTCCCTAATATTGGGACGTCTGGTCACCATACCCTCTGCCTAACAAGCTACCCTAATGTCATTAATATGAGTTTCCTGCATGCCCGCCATGCCCAGATCCAGCTGCTCCAAAGCACTGAACATCAAGCACCTCCTGGTGTTGGTCCTCCATGGGACCACAGTGTCACAGATAATGTGTGTGTGTGTGTATAAGATCCAAAATTGCAAGACAAGTCACCTATGACACCAAGTGAGAAGGCAAGAAGGTAGATGCGATGTTTCATATTGACACTAAATATTTATGCTCTCATTCAACCTGAAGCCATTGAGCTTAAGGTAGGAATCAGTGGGAAGAAATTCTATGGCCTCTGTAATGCAGGAGGTCGGACTAGACGGTCATAATGATCCTAATTGGTCTTAAGACCTATGACTTGGATCCTCAGCTTGAATCAGAATAGCACTCCAGTACAGGTACGTGGCCCCACTGACTCCGGTGGAGCTATGGCCAATTTATACCAGCTGGGGATCTGGCCCATGGACAGGATGGGCCCACTGGTTTGACCCAGGGTGGCAACTCCTGTCCAGTGCTGCCAAGCCCACACAATTCAAAAATCACAAATCAGGCCCCCAAAATCGTGAGATTGGCGTAAACATCATGAGATTTTAAAATCACCCGTTGGGTTCTTCTTCTTCTTTGCTGTCTGGGGTTTGAACATTTTTGCTGCACTAGGGTCACGTTTGTAAACTTTTCTAGAAAATGAAAGCGGAGAGTCTCATAAAACCACTTGACTGTGGGAGTGAGAAGGCAGAATGAGCCATGTCTACACGTATGTGTGGTGAAGACGCCCTGTGGCGATGGGAGAGAGCTGTCCCGTCAGCATAAAAGAAACCACTCCCGTGAGCAGCATAAGCTATGTGGGGAGGAAAAACTCTCCCGCCAACATAGCGCTGTGCACACAAGCGCTGATGTCCGTGTAATTTATGTACTAGGGGCACCTTAGAGAGTAAGGCTGCTACTCTGAAAAGTGTAATTTATGTCGCTCAGGGGGCGGAATATTCACACCCTTGAGCGACATTCGTTTTGCCGACATAGGCGGTAGCGGAGACAAAGCTTACATCATAATTCCGTACGGTAATAAGCAATACCATTAGGGGAGTTGTACCACTTCAATTATATCAACACAAAGTGCCTGGGTGACTTAGAAACCTACTTCCTGTTTTCAAAGGTGTGCTCCAGGCCAACGACCACTGGGGTTGTGACCTGTGTCCTACGGCCTGACCTAGCTCAGCCTCTCTTGATTCTCAAAACCCTGGGATTGCTGCAGGATGAAAAAGTGAGTGTGAAAGTCTGGGCTGCAGCAGGGTGTGGTGGAGGAAAGATTAAGAGGCAACGAGGGTGTGACAGGGAGAAAGAGGAATGGGAGGATCTAGGGGAGGAGAAGGAAGAAATGGCCTCTCACTGCAATCGCGTTATCAGGGCTTGGAACAATAAGGTGGGCAGTGCCCCACTCAGCATACAGTACAAATATAGTGCTCAGCCTTGCCATCTCCCACGGAGCGTGCCAGACCAGAAACAACTCCACTCCAGAGAGAGTAAAGAAGCAAAGATGAAGGTGTCATACGTGGCAGCTTTCCTCATAGGGCTCTTCTCCCTGGAGAGCACCAGAGCAGCTCCATTGGTGAGATGATATTCTTATTATTTCTATTACAATAGCACTTAGAGGGTCCCTCTGAAACCAGGACCCTGATTTGCCGGGCGCTGCCCTGACACAGGAGAGACAGTCCCTGCCCACACTCTGGTGAGGATTCATTGTGCCGGGTGTTCAACAGACACACAGCGGGGGGCAGACCTGGACCCACCTGGAATCAGGGCCCCCTAAGCCAGGTGCTGCACAGACACACCATGAGGACAGCATTGCAAAACTGGCCCATGTAGGAGGCAGGATACCAGACTAGAGGGGCCCATTCCTCTGTTTCAGCTCCAGGCAGGATATCAGGGTCCACTGGCCCATCGGTCTCACCAGGAGCAGCATTTCTTAAGTTACTGTGTGATGTGACCTCTGGTAGCCTGGTGGGGGGCTGAGCAGCATGCAGTCCTAACTTTTCTTTCTGTTGATGCAGAAAAACCAGTTGTGGTCGGTGGTGAGTATCAGCTGGTCCTCTTTGCTATCAGACTTCAATGCTTTGCCTCAGCAGTATCCTCACTAACAGCACAACTGTTTGCCGGCAAAACCCTCTAGGCAACTGCCCCCCTGCCCTGCTCTACCCATTAATCTGGCTTGGTGAAACAAATTATACAGCCTTGGAATGTCTGTTTTTTTCCTGAGGATTATCTATAGGTTTCTAGGAGTGACTAGAATGATGTTAGGAGCAGGGCCACGCTGTTGTAAATGGCCAATAGAACTACTGGAGTCAATGAGGCCAGCTCTCCCAGATGATGTAAATTGTCTGTAGCTCCATTTGGTCAATGGATAATCAGGAGGGGGCTTCTAGAGGTTACCGTAAAACACAGAATAAATACCCCTCATCTAACAGTGCTCTGGTAGCTTTAGTAATGACAATGTGGGCAATAGCAGCTTTAATGACAACAGCATAAATATCAGTGATTCCCTCCTCATGTCATGTGGCTTTATACATATCAGGTCAATCAACCCTGCTCCAGCTGGTTTCTTGTCTGGTAAAGGTTACCAAGCAAGTAGCATTTCTTGCAGTTTTTCCATGTTACAAAGGCAATTCAGAAATGGCACCTGCTGCAGGGGGCTTACGAAAATCTCCGCAGGCTTATGGCAGGTTGAGCATCTCTGCCAGAGCTCCCCTGCATGGCTATAAATACGCCCCAAGGGGATTTCCAATATCGCCCAGAAGACACTGCTGCTTGGAGCTACTTTAGAAGATCCCCAACCCATATGAACACAGAGTAGGTCACAGGAGGTTTATGGGTGATTGCAAGGGGCTGATGGGAGGTTGACAACTTACAGTTCCCTTGGGCACCCATAAAATTTCTAAAGAGGGGTGATTTCGGTAATCACACACACTACACTGCACCTAAAAACCAAGCTAGATGGACTCATTTCTCTGCTCCAGCTTAGGCAGGGATATCAAGATAGACTGGGCCATTGCTCTGATCGGGTGTGGCAATTCTTCAGTTACTCAGTGACATAACCCCTGACACCCTGGTAGGGAGTTGAACAGTACGCTTTGCTAACTTTTCCTTCCCTTGAAGCAGAACAACCAGTTCTGGTCAGCGGTGACTATCATCAGTCATCTTTGCTATCAGACTATCATGCTTTGCCTCCAGGGCATCCTGAATCACTGCTCACTAACAGCCAAATCCTTTGCTGGCAAAATTATCTAGGCAACTGACTTTCTGCCCCTCTTTACCCCATCAGTCAGGTTGGGGTAACAAATTTGCAGCACTGGGATATCGCAGATTTACCAAGAATTATCTCTTGGTTTCCAGCATGTTGGGGCCAGATCCCCAGTTGATGTAAATTTGATGTAGCTTCATTGCAATCAACAGGGCCAGGTTCCCACTGGTGTAAATTGTCCAGAGAAGCACTGGAATCAATATGCCACATAACCAGATGCTAGAAATTGTCCATGGCCCCACTGGGTCGATGGAATATCCATTGCAGCCCTATAGGTGTTACCAAAATAAACATAAACATTCCTCATCTTGCAGGAGTCTGGAAGTGTAAACACCGGCAACGTTGGAGATGGCAGCTTTGACGACAACAGCGTAAGTACCAGAGATTACCTCTCCATGCCATGTAGCTTCACACACATCAGTGAATGGATCCCGTTTCAGCTAGTTTGATGTCTGTTACCATACGCCTGTGAGTAGCATTGGCTGCATTTGCCCATGTTGCGAAGGCAGCAAGGAATGTCCTCCTGCTCCACAGGGCTTATGAATATCTCCCAGGGCTTATAGCAGTTTGACCTTCTCTCACACAGTCCCTGGGGTAGCAATGAGAAATGCCAGAAGAATTTTTCAATATTGCTCAGAAGACACTTCTGCTGCGAGCTATCTCAGGGGTTCACTAGGGGAACACATATTTGGAAGGCTGATATGAGATTGCCAGGGTTGAAGGGAGGTTGCCGTCCACACAGTTCCTTTGGGCACCCATGAAATGTCCTGCAAGAGAGTCTTTGACATCACCCACAATGCATTGCACCTGGGAGATATCCCAAGAGCTTTGGGATACCTGCTCATCCCCACTTGGGGCCTCATGAGAATTTCCCATGGCCTCATGGAAGATGAACTCTTCTTCTACAAATCCACTCGATAGGCAGGAAGTGTCCCACAGTTACTTTGGGTGCCCACAAAATATCTCACCAGAGATCCTTCCGAAATCACACGAAATGCACTGCTCTTGGCAACAGTCCTTGGAACTCCATGTAAATTGTGGCTTATCAAGGATACCCTGGCTGACTCCTTTGCTAGTAGATTAAATTTGCATCATCTCATGTGAGTGGGAATAACATGCGGCTTGTTTCTTGTGGCACAATAAAGGAGACCTAGATAGCTATGAATAAGAAACCTACTTATCTGTGAGAGGTTATCAGCATAGTATAAGAGCTGAAGTTGTAGATTAGCACCAAAGAGATATTACCTAGGTTTGTGGCATTCATCAGGCCAGCACTGGAAGAGTGGGCGTTTTAGGAGATATGACTGAGGGGCCCATTCCACTGTTCCAATCTGGGGAGGGTCATCAGGGTAGATTGACCTATTGCTCAGATCTGCTGTGGCTATTCTTAAGTTACTAGATGGTACAAACTCTGCTATCCTGGTGGGGGGTTAAACAGGGGGCATTCCTAACTTCTCTTTCTGTTGCAGCAAAACAACCAGTTCTGGTCAGTGGTGAGTATCAACAGTTATCTTTGCTATCGGACTATCTTGCTTTGCCTCAATACTATTCTGTTTCGCTGCTCACTAACAGCCCGATCTTTTGCTGGCAAAGCCCTCGAGGCAATTGCCGTCCTGACCCCTTTGATCCCGTCAGTTGGGCTTGCTATAACAAATCTGCAGTCTTGGGATGTCGGAGCTTTACCAAGGATTATCTCTTGATTTCCACCCGTGGATGAGAATGATGATGGGGGCAGATGCCCAGTTCATGTAAATTTGCCGTAGCTTCATAGAAATCCATGGGGCCAGGTTCCCACTGGTGCAAATTGTCCAGAGAAGCACTGAAATCAATATGCCACATCCCCAGATGCTGTAAATTCTCCATGGCCCACTGGGTCGATGGAATATCCGTTGCAGCCCTATAGGTGTTACCAAAATATACATAATAAACATTCCCCATCTATCAGGACTCCGGAAATGTAAAGACCGGCAACGTTGGAGACGGCAGCTTTGACGACAACAGCGTAAGTACCAGAGATTACCTCTCCATGCCATGTAGCTTCACACACATCAGTGAATGGATCCCGTTTCAGCTAGTTTGATGTCTGTTAACATATGCCTGTGAGTAGCATTGGCTGCATTTGCCCATGTTGTGAAGGCAGCAAGGAATGTCCTCCTACTCCACAGGGCTTATGACTATCTCCAGAGGCTTATAGCAGGTTGACCGCCTCTTCCACAGTCCCACGGTAGCAATGAGGCATGCCAGAAGAAGCTTTTTGACATGACTCAGAATGCACTTTTCCTGGGAGCTACCTCAGGGGGTCCCCAGGTGAACAAATATTTGGGAGGCTTATATGAGATTGCCAGGAGAGATGTGAGGTTGTCATATCCATAATTCCTATGGGCACCCCTGAAATAGCCTGAAAGAGAGTCTTTGACATCACCCACAATGAATTGCACCTGGGAGATATCCCAAATTTTTCGGATTCATCCTCATCTCCACTGGGGGCCTCTTGAGAATTTCCCATGGTCTCATGGTAGATGATCTCTTCTCCTACAAGTCTACTGGATAGGCATGAAGTGTCTCACAGTTCCTTTGGGCACCCACTAAATCTCTCACAAGAGATCCTTCTGAAATTACATGTAATGCACTGCTTTTGGCAAGAGTCGTAGGAATGGAGGACAAATTGAGGCCTATCTTGGCTGACTCTTTGCTATTAGATTAAATTTGCATCATCTCATCTGAGTGGGAAAAAAATGCGGCTTGTTTCTTGTGGAATAATAAAGGAGACCCACATATCTATGAATAAGGAACGTCCTCAGCTGTGAGGGGATCTCAGAATAGTATAAGAGCTGAAGTTGTAGATTAGCACTGAGGAGATATTACCTATGTCTACAGCATTGCTGAGGCCAGCATTGGAATACCGGTCCTTTTAGTAGAGATGATTGGGGGCCCATTCCTCTGTTCCAGCCCGGGGAGGGACATCATGGTAGCTTGACCGATTGATCTGATCTGGTGTGGCTGTTTTGAAGTTACTAGATGGTACAACCTCTGCTATCCTGGTGGGGAGTTGAATAGGGGGCATTCCTAACTTCTCTTTCTCTTGTAGAAAAACAACCAGTTCTGGTCAGTGGTGAGTATCAGCAGTTATCTTTGCTATCGGTCTAATGTGTTTTGCCTCAATACTATTCTGTATCGCTGCTCACTAACAGCTCAACCCTTTGCTGGCAAAGCCCTCCAGGCAATTGCTGTCCTGACCCCTTTGATCCCATCACTTGGGCTTGGTGTAACAGATCTGCAGCCTTGGGATGTTGGAGCTTTACCAAGGATTATCTCTTGATTTCCACCCGTGGATGAGAATGATGTTGGGGGCAGATGC